>NC_045428.1:93793973-94138140 GCF_902635505.1 Sarcophilus harrisii | reverse complement strand
TTTAGTTGAGATTTAGATTGAATTAACATTTTATATATATATATATATATATATATATACTTATAATTTAAATGGTTTAAAATAAAAGCATGATTACATATGCATATTTGTATATGTGTAAAGAAGAAGGAAGAAAAACAGAAAAAAAAACACAATCAAAAAGACAGAAAAAAATAAACATCTGGACTCATTTAAAATTGGGTCTTTGTTTTTTCTTGTTTTGCAGTTATTTTACAATCATGTCTGACTCTGGCTCTTTGGTCTTTGTTAACCCATTTCGGCTTTTTGTTGTTGTTGTTGTTGTTGTTGTTTTGGCAGAAATACTAGAATTATCCAGCTTATTTTATAGATGAGAAAACTAAAGGAAATTTAGTGACTTAACAATAGTCCTTCAATTAATAAATGTCTAAAGCCAGATTTGAACTTGGGAAGATGAGTCTATCTATTGCCCCACCTAGCTGCCCCACAAATTGGATCGTATGTTGGGAATATTTTTTGTAGGGGGAAGCTAAGTATTAGGTGAAAAGTTTAAAAGCAAGGAAAAATATGCATAATTTAAGATTCAACTTTTTTTTTTCATTGTTGTTGGTCCAGCATGGAGTCTTAGTTAAGCTAGTTTCAAGTTGTTGTTGCCTTTGAAATTCCATTAATACCAGAGAGAGTTAAGAGAACAGGGAAAGCAGTGAGTGTCCAGCACAAATTGTGTATTGGAAGAGCAAGGGTACAGTGTGACATCTGTGCCTGGCTCTGCTTTTCCAGAATTAGATTAGTCTCACACAGAAAAAAGCCATCTATGACATCCTTGATCAGTCTGTATTAGTTTAATTTAACTCTAATATCGATCCAGAAAAGAAGGTAAATATCATTTTAGCTAAATTCATAGATTATACTAAATTGGGAGTTTTGAACTCTACCAAGAACAGAGAAAAATAGAAATGAAATGAAATAGGTTAGAGATATGAGGAAATAAAGTGTGATTCATTTTTTTTTTTTAATAAAGAGGCTATTACATCTGAGGATAATGTATACTTGACAGAGATATTCAATATGAGAAAGAAATCTTAGAAATATCAGAATTGAAAAAGATCTCTGAATAACAGTGAACTACAAATTAGATATAGATTTGTAGTTCAATAATTAAAAGTTTAAAAATCAGTTTAATTTGGACCTACACATTCAGAAGGACTCTATAGGAGAGTAAATGATGTGTATATGTAGATACATATGTGTGTATGTATATATATAGAGTTTGTGTATATGTATGTATGATTTTACATATATATATATATATGTATGTATGTATGTATGTATGACTGATATAACTAGATCTAACAGATAAGGTAATTTGGGAGACATATCAAGTCACTGTGCCCTTGAATGTCAGGTTCTTATTCTTTCAACCATCATTTGAAAGTGGAAAGGACATAATGAAGCATCCTATTGCTACATTTTCAAGGGGATTGAAGATATATTGCTATGAATCTTATGCTCCTGAATTCATCATTCTTGACAATGGATAGATATATCTACAACTACCTATAGAAACCAATGTATTAAAAAGACTATAGAGATGGGAGTAGGGAGACTTTGCTTTGATACTCTAAATTCTACTATTCATTTGTTATTATATGGTCATTTTATTGCTTTGTATTTTGATTTTCATATCTGTAAAATGAGAGTCAATAATATTTGCCTTTATTACATCATTTTTAAAAAATTAATATCAAGTGAGCATATTGGAAAATAATTAAGTACTATATAAAGTATTTTAGCCCCACATATCCCTATGTTCACAAAAATGTTCAGCCAAAAGTTTCATAACACCATGAATTTGGAAGCAAAATGTAGAAACAGACTGATTGAAATAAAAATTATATTTAAATAGTCATTAAATTTCATGAAAAAGGATAAAACAATAGGCACAATTGAGAACATTAGATCTAACAACAAGGGGGAAAAAAAAAAAAACAACTTCAGTGATCAAAGTTAGAGCAATTCCACTTCCTTGAGATAGAGAAGAAATTTCCATAAACCCAATTAGGATCTCACTTTTCTGTCAACCATATTTATTTCTTTTTCCAGAACTCTCTTCACAACTCACCTTCTTAATGAAATTTTGCCAAATAACCCCATCTGGTGCCAGTCATTCAAAATAACATTCGGTAACATTTCACTCATGCCTACAGCAGTACACCCACATCTGTCTACCATCCATTCCACCTCCATATTGTTCGATTATTTAGTCCATATGAATATTATATTACTGTAAGTTTATGGTTATTTTTTATTTTTGTACATTTGTATATTTCTATTCAAGGATATTTTTTGTTTCTGGTTATGCCTTTTTTCTGGTACTTTAAGGTCAGTGAAGACCAAAGACCTGCTGACATTTTCACCCAAGTTTAGAAATATGATTAGTTTAATTATTCTCTTTTTTCTGCATTCCCAGAGAGTTAGGGGAGAAAAACAGGTAAAAGGGAGTGGCTTGGCAGACATTTAGAAATCTAATAGTTCCCTTTTTACTCTTCTCAAACAATTTCCAATATCGTTTTTCCATTATCTGAGCTGCTTCTTCCTCAGGCCAGTATTTTGGTAGTTTAGTTCAGGATTTGAACAAAATGGGACAATTTTTTTTTTCTTCATTCAACAGTTAACAAAAGGATATTTACTAAACCATAATAGGAGATGGATATTCAACAAGGATAGATGTTGAGAGTACCTCAAGTGAATTCATCTGAGAAATATTTCTATTGAGATTCATCAAGCACTCGTCTGAAATCTCATGACTTCTTGCTTACTTTATCTTTAAATGATGAAAAAAATGATATCAACAGTCTGAATTCTCTGAGTTAACCATATCTCTAACATTATGTCAATATTTTTTATTTTTTATTAAAGTTTTTTTTTTATTTTCAAAACATTTGCACTGATAAATTTTCAACATTAACCCTTACAAAATCTTGTGTTCCAATGTTCCCCCTTCCCTCATCCTTTCCCCACATGGCAAGTAATCCAATAGGTATTAAACATGTGTTAAATCAAATATATGCATACATATTTATACAATTAGCTGGCTGAAGAAGAAAAATGAAATCAAAAAGAAAAAAAAATGAGAAAAAAATAAAATGCAAGCAAACAATGACAAAAAGAGTGAAAATGCTATGTTGTGATCCACACTCAGTTCCCCCAGTCCTCTCCCTAGGTGCAGGTGGCTCTCTTCATCACAAGATCATTGCAACTGTCCTGAATCATCTTATTGTTGAAAAGAGGCAGGTCCATCAGAATTGTTCATCTTATAGTCTTCTTGTTACCATGTATAATGATCTCCTGGGTCTGCTCATTTCACTTAGCATCAGTTTATGTAAATGTCTCCAAGTCTCTTTGAAATTATCCCATTGATAGATTCCTAAAGAAAAATAATATCCCATAACATTCATATATCATAACTTATTCAGCCATTCTCCAACTCTTGGGCATCCACTTAGTTTCCAATTCCTTGCCACTACACTGCCACAAACAGTTTTGTACATGTGGATCCCTTTCCTTCCTTTAAGATCTCTTCTCTCAATACTTTTTAAATGAAAAAACAAAAAATAGTCTAACCTGCAAGGGTGTCATTGCTGCTGTCAAAACTTCCAAAAAAGAAAATTGTATTAAAATAACTTCCAAAAGAATACTTTGAAGTATACAAAGGAATTCCTTTGTAACATCCTTGTAATGCAAATAGAATAAGTATCATTATAACCATTTTACTCATGATATAACAAATTCTTGATAGTTTTGAGTAACCATTCCATGTTCACAAAATTTATAATTAAAGGAGGATTCAAAAAGATTCCAAGTCTGACATTCTATACATTGAACCAAATTGCTTCAAGTTAATTCTTTACTTCTGGTGTAATTTTAATTTTAACTGACATAATGTTGAAGCACTCTGAAAACCTTAAAAGCTTAAAAATGTTTCATTATAATTATAATTATCTCCTCTCCCTTTTTGAAATTCATGAAATAATTTAGAAACAAGTCACTAACATTATTACATGTTCTTTTATATTTAATTTTCTATGGACTGTTGCAAAGGTGAATAAAATTTTGGCTTTTCATGGTTAAATAAAAAGTATCAGCATGTAAGCTCATTCTCTGCAGGCTTAGTAGAAACATCCTTACTCTAACTCCCAGAGCAGACATGATATCTACCTTAATATATTCCCATGTGATTTTCTTCTTCTCTTCCAGGTTAATAAATCTGATAGCTTCTTATCCCACATAGTTTAGAAATTATGGGTATTTAGTATGTCACATCTTTTAAAAACAATTTTCTTTAGTTTTCATGGATTGATGTTAAACTTTGTTCATTAACTTTGATAGTGGTCTGATTCTCATATGGTTTATTAGTTGAATTCTCAACGGTATGATACTGTATTATGGTAATTTGTCACTTATCAATTCATGACAGAACATGATCTTCTGAAGTACAGTTCTAGCTACCAGGTCATGCCATGATAGGTATTTGTTAAGGTGTTGAAATTTTTCAGTTTTCAGTGATGTGTGGTCTAGTTGATATGTTTCCATAGTATAACCTGCATAAATCATAAGCTCAAATTCCTTAAGCACAAAGTATCTGTAATTTCTGATGTTGGTGGTCTTAAATTGCAGTCATAAATGTGTCTATTTCAGTGAACAAATCCATCCACATGTTTCAGCCAGTTGTTTAACATTTCATTATTACCATGATTATCTCATTAATTTATATAACATACTGTTCTTATTGGTGGTGGTGGTCCTTTGTTCTTCAAGTGCAAGATATCCTAACTTGCAAATGTGATATCTTGACTTGAAAGTGAATTAGATTTAAATGAAGCAGAGCTTTGAAAAGTCTTGGCCTTGGATGCAGTGGAAACGTCTTTGAGACAAAAAGCCTAATTTACTTAGGCTTTTTCTACCTAAAATCACATGCTTTAAATAAGAAACAACATATCACTATTTTTGTTGTTGTTAGCAACGTATTTGACAAAGCACTTCTTATGGGCTAGAACATAATAGGTTGATTCAGAAGTAAGTTAAACATTAATGCACTCTTTTAATCTTGAAAAGAAGTATCTGATAGGATATCCCAAGAATCTATTCCTGTTTTTGTGCTGCTAAAGATTTTGTTCTTAATGATTTTCATAAATCCACAGAGACTATTACCAAACATGTGGATTACATAATATTTTTGAAGAATATATAGCAGATAACAGTGAAGATCCAAAAAATATTTCAACAATCTAGAAGATTGTACCAAATCAACTAAGATGAAATTAATAGATAACAATGCAAATTTTTAAATAGATTTCAGAAATCAAGTTATTATATATATGCTTATATAGAGATATTTATGCATATATAAATATACAGATTGAGGGAAGGATAACCACATACCACTTTTTATTGTTTTATTTTAAAACAACAATGACAAAACTTTAGATTTTTATAGATTAATTTTTATTCTTTATGTACTAGCTCTGTGTGCCTATATATCCCACATATTTAAAGACACCTCATTTTACCACGTCCTCAATATCTTTCTTTTCTTTCACAGCCAAACTTCTAGGAAAAAGACTTATATACATTACTTCCACTTCCTCTCCTCTGAGTTTTAAGATTTTTGCTATCTGACTTCATTCATTTCTCATCATAAAAGTGAAACTTCTCTCACATATTTATCAGTGATATCTTACATGCTAAATTCAATGAACTTTTTCCAAATTTTTGTCTCCTTCTTACCTCTTTTGCAGCATTTAAAACTACTGACTGTTTCCTGTCTTGATTCAGAGTGCTCCTTTGTAGCTAGATCATTATTCCTTCCTTATCTTGGTCATTCTTCCTCATATATAATATAGACTCGTTTGTAAATTTAAAGAGTTATTCACATGTTATTATTGTTTTTATTATTAGTATTTGCCACCTCATCATTTCCAGTAGATTGAATCATATCTATGAAGATGAATTCTATATCTCTATATTCAGCTAATCCACTCTGCCTCCATGTTGACTGCCAGTTTTCTACCCCCTTTTCCTCATATTTCTATCCCTTTTTTATTATTTTTTCTTCTCTATTAGAAGTAAGGCTTAATTGAGAATAGAAAAATAATTTTTTCTTATTTTTATATGCCTAGTACTTTACATAGTTCTTGGCATATAGTAAGCACATAATAAATACTCTATCTTTCTGTCTAAAAACAGATTTTCTATCATGTTTTTTCAACAAGCATATTTGGATTCAATTCACCATCCTCTCCTAATTCTCTTATAGAGATAATAGGAATAAAGTGGGTAGACAGGCAAGGGGAGGATTGATATCAGATTCTATAAGATAAATTCCTCTTCAGAACTGTAAACCAATGGGGCTTCTTACCAGTACTTAGATGTATAAACAACAAGTCTGCTACTTCCATTTAATCAATGCATAGTCTCTGACCAATTCCAGATAATCCAATCCAATCAATCCCTTCTAACTTGTTTCCATGACAGAGTCCTTCTTCAGTTCTTCTTAGTCCCCCTATCCTTATTCCTGTGGCTTTGTGGCAAGTAGAGGCAACATTACATGTCTACTATGGAGTCATTTGGACAGAAAGTCTGGCCTTTCATGATTACACTGATTTCTTTCCAGAGGTTTTTCTATCTCTATCTCTAGATTCTAGATTCTCTCTAGATTCTATCTCTATCTCTAGATTTTCTATCTCTATTTCTAATTCTAAATTTCTATAGATAATTTCTATAGATAGAAAAAAAAAGTTAATATAACTATAGACTGCATTAAGAAAAGGATACTAATATATAGAAAGAGGAAAATGGTAGCTATATTATAAAATGCCCTCATTAAATCATATCTGAAAAATCATAGCCTATTTTAGGCCTAATATATGATAAGACAAATTGGTAACTATCCATGAGAATGTAGTTTAGGTAATGAAGGATAATCCATATGTGGTCATGCACTATAAAGATCAGTTGAAAAAAAAACTGGGAAGAAAAGATAAACACAAGGCATTCTTCAAAACTTTGAAGGATTGTCCCTGGAAAGAATAATTAGAATTGTTTTACTTAGCTTTCAAGAATAGGAGATCAATAACTAAAAATTAAGGAAAGACTTAAAAGTCAAGAAATAAATAAAACAAAAGACACTTTCTAACAATTAAAAATGTCTAAAACAGGAACCAGGCCCCCTTCATGGAAATCTTCCAATATATATGATGGACACCTGTATATGATATCTGGATTGGAATTCTCATGGAGATATATGTTATATGAGATGCTCTTTGAGTACCCTTTCAACCCTTGCATTCTATTACGAAATTCTGTGATACAATCAGCAAGATATACTTAAAGGTTTTATTAAAATTGGAATATTCAAGCACCTTGATTTTTTTTTTTTCTACCTAAAGTCTATGGACCTAATAGATTGCTGGCTGGAACTAATTGTCAGGTATGACTATGAAAATCTTACCTTCAGGCAAATCTCAGAAGTTCTAATCTTTACAAAAAGTACTGGCTATATGAACACCAAATTGAACTAATAACTAAATACTTTAAGTTTAATCCTGAATTACTAGTTCTTAAGCACCTTAGTGAATCCCCCAGGCTCTACAACCTACTCAAAGCTTTGAATCTCAGGACCACTCAATGAACAATTTTCAAGTGCACTAAGTTATAGATGAAAATATTCCTTTGGACTGGTGAAGCATTTTGTTTTTACAGGTGGAAATATATCAGATGGAACTATTACAGATAGAAAAATAACAAAAATACTCCTGCCATCAAAACATTTATTCTTTTTTGCTTTCCTGGATACAATAACTTGTTGAAAATATAAAGTCTTTTCATCAGTAAATTACTTGCTATTACTAATCCTCAAATCTCCAAACAAATGGACTTAACTGAGTGTATTTTATTATTGTTTTTACTCTAACTGACCAAATAATGCTATTCTTTCCCGTATAAAGGAATTTAAATCTTACACAGGTAACTCATTTAATTTTCACGATGCAACATACCTATACCTAAGAGAGTCAGGAAAGTTAAAGACTCACTCCATGGTGGGGTTGGGGGGGGAAGGGAGAATTTGTTTATGTTTTGGTAATTTTTGAGTATATTTTAGACTATAACCACTAGACTGCCACTGGATATGAGCCAATTAAGGAGAGTGTAAGCTATGCATCAGAAATTGGAACTTGTGGTAGCCATACACAATCCTACCTTTCATTCAGCTGGCATAGTAATTAATAAATGACAGCTATAATCTTTCTATAACAAAGAGCAAAGGAATGAGCTGAGTTAATCAAACTTCTCAATAGTTTACTTTTGATCTGGTTCAATCACTACCACCCAACATTCTGTTACATAGGTAAGATTCCCTGATAAACATTTAAGCAGGTTTTCTTTTTGGTACACATATATGCTTCATTATTCATATGCTTTTGTTAAAAAATGCTTTGTATTTATAAATAGATGATAGAGCATCTGTATTGTGTGAAAATACATGTGTAATTATTTTCTATTTCTGGTCAGGGACTTGTTATTTTCCATTGACCTTCAGTTCCTAAGATTAGCCCAGAAATCAAGTCAATCATCTGGAAATCAGGTTAATCATATTCTAACTCCCATGATATGGCATAAGTTTTTTTATTCTATCTGATTCCTGGGTATTAAATTCTAAGGGAAATTCATTGTCTATAAGAAGCACCAAAGATTTAGGAATGTGGTGGGTGAAATGACTGAAACACTATTTCATGTTATTGTTGTTTGCACTTAATTCTCAAAGAAAACCATGATATCAGGGAGATAATAATATGACATGCAAGTGAATTGACTTTAAGTAAGGGAGGGTTGAGCCAGGTTACCTACCTCAATTTCTCCTTTAAAGCCATCTGGTTCCAGTGGCCAGGTACATATCAGGAAAACTGGAAATGACCCTGAAAGCAGTGGAAGACTTTAGCCTTTTTAAGCTGAAATTTTCAAGAAGTCTCAGTTTTACTGAGGCCATACCCATTCAGTGATTAAGGTTAGGTAGCAATTGCAGCACTAGTCAAAAATAATAAATGATATCTTCTCTAGCCTACCCAGAAACCAACTTTAAGGAAGAAACTGAGAAGAGCCCTTCTTCACTTTAGTTCACCAGAAAACATGGGACATAAGCTGTTTGATTGCCTTCATTTTCCCATCAATCTCAATCCTTATCTCTTTTACCAGACTACAGTCATTCAAAGGAACACATGAGTAAATGAAACATGAAGAGATGTTCAATCATTACCTTCCCAGGGTTGTATCCTAGTTTTCCCATCTATTCTGTAACTCTTGGCACTAAATCCCTCTTTGTTTTTCTTAGCTGACTTTTTTGGAGTTTCTCCATTCTTACACCAAAATAGTATATAAAA
The DNA here is from genome assembly GCF_902635505.1 of Sarcophilus harrisii. NCBI lineage: Eukaryota > Metazoa > Chordata > Mammalia > Dasyuromorphia > Dasyuridae > Sarcophilus > Sarcophilus harrisii. Next base: position 94,128,724 of record NC_045428.1, on the reverse strand, counting down.
TCATATATTTTCTCTATGCTAATATTTTGAGCTGTATACGCTATTTCACATTAAGATCTCATAGACAAAGCACTTATCTAAAAGGCCGTCTAGCTTTCCATACTTGAGCGAAGTGGATGGGAATGTCCTTTCATAAAAGCAGACCAAAGAAGTACTAAATTTGGTCCCAGATTCCATAAGCCCTATATGACATATAAATTATAAAGAAGGAAAATGGCAGAGCCGCCTTCCTATATTCAAGAACAGAAGAAAGGCCCATTTTCCCTCTTCTTGGACTTCAAATTGCTTGTGTTCTAGTTTTTAATACTAATGCTGTTTAAATATCTATAGTGGGCTTTAAGACAGGGGTTGCACAAGCCAGGAGGGATAAATTTTAGAGTGGAAGTAATCTGGATGTCCATTTTTCTTAGTGAATAACATTTTGTATAATTTGAGACTGAAGACTAATCAACTACATCCCAAAGTTTCATCCCTATTATTCTGGCTCCAGATGCATTTTCATGTACAAATTGTTTTTCATTTTCTAGTGACTAAACATAAAAGGCAACAATTTAGAGAACATTTAGATGTTGTAATGGCTAGACCACTGGGCCTGGAATCAGGAAGAATCATCTTTGAGACTTCAAACCTGATCTTAGGTAGTTAATACCTATATGTATGTGATCCTGGGCAAGTCACTTAACCTGTTTATCTCAGTTTCCTCATCTGTAAAGTGAGCTGGAGGACATGGCAAACTACTCCAGTGTCTTTGCCAAGAAAACTCTAAAATGGGGTTATGAAGGGTTGGGCATGACTGAACAATACCTAGAAAATCTTTGCTGGTAGCATGTGAAAAACCCACTGTATACCCATTATCTATATAACTTTATATATTGCCTTCCTATCAGTATAAAAATTTCCCACAAGCTGGCTCTTTTTCATGGTTTTGCTTTCATTTATATCTTTATAGCTTACACAATGTCAGGGACCTAGAACCTCACAAATGCCTGTTGATTGATCATTTCATTGATAAGCAACTTGAAACTACAGTGCACTCTTCTATTTACATGAGTAAATCATTTGCTATCCACACAACTTCTCATACTTGGCCATACTTGTCATTTACATAATTTTTCATTTTTAAGTCATGAGTGATATATTGTAATTGAACTATGTCCATCAAGTTTCTATTGATTCATTGCCTTCTAAGTTATTTTTAATACTGAATCATGAAAGAATAGTGCTTTGTAGTTGTATGATGTCATGATTTATAGCCAAAAAGCATTTTTTAAGAAAACTGGAGTTAAAGACAGAGTTATTTTTCCCTTTTATTTGAAACAGTGATCAGTTCAGAATTAAGGAAAGCACAGTAGCTTTTCACTTATGTAATCCAAACTGATCTTTTTTGAGTATCCAATTAAAAGGTCAGTTCATTATCTATAAGCAACACCAAACTTGGTATATATTGTTGATATATATATATATATATATATACATATATACATACTGGGGAAGGAGAAGGGAGAACCTATGATTTCATTACTGCTTTAAATTTCCTAATATCATAACTCCTTCTATCAATTTAGATAGACTTCATCTCTCTGCTCCTTGTAATCTTCCAGAGATACCAGTATCACAGAGAAATTAAGTGACCTGCCTAAAATCACACAGCTATCATTTTCTTGAATTAGGGGCATCTTCCTTTTATGTTAATTAATAATCTGTTCTTTGATACTTTGATTCCTTTTTTATTCATTCACAATAATCACTGAATTTAAGAGACAGGAAAAAAAAAACCAAAAATGGTAAGCTGTACCTTGGGTATAATTGAAAATTATGAATAAACCCTATTATTTTATTTTTTTTTCTTTTTTTTTTTTTTTTTTTTTTTTTATTTAATAGCCTTTTATTTACAGGATATATGCATGGGTAACTTTACAGGATTAACAATTGCCAAACCTCTTGTTCCAATTTTTCACCTCTTAACCCCCCCCACCCCCTCCCCTAGATGGCAGGATGACCAGTAGATGTTAAATATATTAAAATATAACTTAGATACACAATAAGTATACATGACCAAAACATTATTTTGCTGTACAAAAAGAATCAGACTCTGAATTATTGTACAATTAGCTTGTGAAGGAAATCAAAAATGCATGTGTGCATAAATATAGGGATTGGGAATTCAATGTAATGGTTTTTAGTCATCTCCCAGAGTTCTTTTTCTGGGCATAGCTAGTTCAGTTCATTACTGCTCCATTAGAAATGATTTGGTTGATCTCGTTGCTGAGGATGGCCTGATCCATCAGAACTGGTCATCATCTAGTATTGTTGTTGAAGTATATAATGATCTCCTGGTCCTGCTCATTTCACTCAGCATCAGTTCGTGTAAGTCTCTCCAGGCCTTTCTGAAATCATCCTGTTGGTCATTTCTTACAGAACAGTAATATTCCATAATTTTCATATACCACAATTTATTCAGCCATTCTCCAACTGATGGACATCCATTCAGTTTCCAGTTTCTAGCCACTACAAAAAGGGCTGCCACAAACATTCGTGCACATACAGGTCCCTTTCCCTTCTTTATAATCTCTTTGGGATATAATCCCAGTAGTAACACTGCTGGATCAAAGGGTATGCACAGTTTGATAACTTTTTGAGCATAGTTCCAAACTACTCTCCAAAATGGTTGGATTCGTTCACAACTCCACCAACAATGCATCAATGTCCCAGTTTTCCCGCATCCCCTCCAACAATCATCATTATTTTTTCCTGTCATCTTAGCCAATCTGACAGGTGTGTAGTGGTATCTTAGAGTTGTCTTAATTTGCATTTCTCTGATTAATAATGACTTGGAGCATCTTTTCATATGACTAGAAATAGTTTCAATTTCTTCATCTGAGAATTGTCTGTTCATATCCTTTGACCATTTTTCAATTGGAGAATGGCTTGATTTTTTATAAATTAGAGTTAATTCTCTATATATTTTGGAAATGAGGCCTTTATCAGAACCTTTGACTGTAAAAATATTTTCCCAGTTTATTGCTTCCCTTCTAATCTTGTCTGCATTAGTTTTGTTTGTACAAAAACTTTTCAGTTTGGTATAATCGAAATTTTCTATTTTGTGATCAGTAATGATCTCTAGTTCTGCTTTGGTCATAAAGACCTTCCCCTTCCACAGGTCTGAGAGGTAAACTATCCTATGTTCCTCTAATTTATTAATAATTTCATTCTTTATGCCTAGGTCATGAACCCATTTTGACCTTATCTTGGTGTACGGCGTTAAGTATGGATCAATGCCTAGTTTCTGCCATATTAGTTTCCAATTTTCCCAGCAATTTTTATCAAACAGTAAGTTCTTATCCCAAAAGCTGGGATCTTTGGGTTTGTCAAAGACTAGGTTGCTATATTTGTTGACTGTTTTATCCCTTGAACCTAATCTATTCCACTGATCAACTAATCTATTCCTTAGCCAATACCAAATAGTTTTGGTAACTGCTGCTCTATAATATAATTTTAGATCTGGTACAGCTAAGCCACCATCATTTGATTTTTTTTTCATTAATTCCCTTGAAATTCTTGACCTTTTGTTTTTCCATATGAACTTTGTTGTTATTTTTTCTAGGTCATTAAAATAGTTTTTTGAGAGTCTGATTGGTATAGCGCTAAATAAATAGATTAGTTTAGGTAATATTGTCATCTTTATTATATTTGCTCGCCCTATCCAAGAGCATTTAATATTTTTCCAATTAGTTAGATCAGACTTAATTTGTGTGAAAAGTGGTCTGTAATTTTGCTCATAAAGTTTCTGATTTTCCCTTGGCAGATAGATTCCTAAATATTTTATATTATCAGTAGTTACTTTAAATGGAATTTCTCTTTGTAACTCTGACTGTTGGATTTTGTTAGTGATATATAAGAATGCTGATGACTTATGTGGGTTTATTTTATAACCAGCAACTTTGCTAAAGTTGTGGATTATTTCAACCCTATTATTTTAACATGGATTTTAAATATGGTGAAAGGAAAAAAATGGAAAAAAATAAAGAAAAACACAACAGAAGTGAAAACAATTCTCATTGTCCCTTCTAAGTTATTTTGACAGTTAACCAATCATCCTAAGTCAACTGTGTTCTGCAATCAAACTATAATGGTTAATATACCAAGAATCAGGGTATGCCACAAGTGAAATAGAAAAAAAGATGAAATGAAAAAAATTTCTTTATTTTTTTCTAAAATACTCAATTTAAAAAATATCATACAATTTTATTGGTACTTTGGTTCAAACAAATAATATAATAATGAGCATGGGTTACAAATCATCATGGATTATTAGGGTGTGCATACATGAAACATTCAGAACACATGGAAATATCAGTTCTCTATGGTCATAAAATAAATATAATTCAACTAAAAAAAGGACACTATAAAGTGAAGAAAAGTGAGTAGGGACATGCACTCATCTTCAACATTTCATGTGAGGTGATAGTTCCAAACTTCTTTGCTAAGTTCAAATCTCTCCTGGGTGCTCAGTTATCCACAATACCCAAGTTATTTTATTTCATTACTTTAGTGCTCCTAGTACAATCTTATTTTTAGGCGAAATCTTTTAAAAGATCTTGGACTTTATTTTCTCTAGACAGAATTTACAGCTGAAGTTACACTCTAAGCTTTCAGAACACCTCAAGTCAATATCTAATACACTAGCAATGTTGTTTCTAAAAGAGTTCGGAGAGAGTTTGAAATATTCCCTGGATAGATATTGGTTATGTTTATCAGACTTTCTTGGGGGATAGTTAAACTAACACATTTTCATGAAACATTCAGTTTTCTTAGGATTCTAAAGTCTATTCATTTTAGGTCTAAGACTTTTCAGGGGCCTATTATTTTCATTTATTAGAAATAACAGATAAACCAGAGTAGGTAATTACAAAGAAATTTATGGACTTTTTATTCATTTGAGAAAATATTACCAATTACTTCTTTTTTCTTTTTCTGTTCTTTTCATCTCCTTCCATTTAAATGTCCTTTTTATAGACAGGTGGGTAAAGTTGGGTTAAAGCATTGGGCCTGGAATCCAGTTTCAAAGATTTGGTATACACCCCTGAATAAGTCACCTAACCTCATTCTATTCCAGTTTCATAAATAAAAAATGTGGATAGTCATAGAACCTATGTCTCAAAATTGTTGTGAGGATCAAATGAAATAACATTTATAAAGGGCTTAGCACGGTGCCTAGTATATAATAGGTATTTAATAAATGTTTATTTTCTTTCTTCATTTTCCAAGTATGCATTTTTCCCCCAGAGGAAATAAACTCACAACAGCAACAAACATATTATCTTGTTAGAAGAAAAACAGAGAATCATTTCCCAAATATGTGTTGGAGTATTTGACTGTAAGAATGTATAGGATTCATTTTCATTGAAATTTATAACATTATAAATGAATAGTGGCTCATTAGTAAAGTCATAAATTTTAAATTATATAGTTTAAATGCATGTTTACTCAACACAAATTTGAGATAGTATTTCGTATTGCATATGTATCCAATACTAGTATTACAAAATATTTTTGAAAATGATAAGAAGATTAAAGTTTGGTTTCTACCCTTGCTTTAGTACTTTAAAAGGCTGCATAAAGATGAGTTCAATACTTTTGCTGGGAAAATCTTATCTTAGTGAGTAAATCACAGACATTACATCAGCATCAGGCTGACCCAGCTTTGATATGCTGGGAAAACCTTTCCCAGGGACACCCTCCATACTATAAATAACTCATTAATAAATCATAGGAAATAAGTCTGTACCATTATACTTCCTTAGAAATAAGACTGTTTGGCTCAAAGGAAATGAGCAATCATATTTTGGCTACTGCTTTGACTAGTGCAAAATGAGTCCATGTATTATTCTGTAAATAAGATGATAATACAGGAATGTGTGAGGTCTTACATGTAACATGAAAGACCCATTAGGTGTTAATTAAGCCTTTCTGGATTGAAACAAGGTATACCAATTAAGTACTGAATATTTGGGAATAAAAGGATGCACTGAAGCACATCTTTTGCAATTTTGTTCTCTATCCTTTCTAATGTTTTCAGTCACTATGCCTGTTAAATAAGTCTTTTGTTGAATACATCAAAACACCTGCAAGCCTTTGATAAAACCTAATGAAATTCATTTAAAAAGTTAGCTCTTTGAAGAACTTGCATACATAAGGAAAGAACTGGCCTTATAGACCTTGTCATGTCAGAATCAGAAGTAACCTGGTGAGGTTTTTGTGTTTTTTTGGTTTGTTTTTTTTTCCCTTTTTAAAAACTATATGGTGTTAAGTATGATTGGGAAATCATTTTTGTGGTGCTAGAGATTTTTTCAGGAGTTTATTTGTTGGGTTGAATATGAGCTATGCATTTTATGTATGCTTAAAGTTAATGCTAAATATTATTATAGATATGTAACTAGTCTAAGTAGAAAATACCAGGAAAATATTCAAAAGAAAATTGTATTTCAGATTCCTAAAGTATATTCCTTTTTTTTTTTATGTTGATAACATTTTTTTTTTTATTTAATAGACTTTTATTTACAGGATATATGCATGGGTAACTTAACAGCATTAACAATTGCCAAACCTCTTGTTCCAATTTTTCACCTCTTACCCCCTCACCCCCTCCCCTAGATGGCAGGATGACCAGTACATGTTAAATATATTAAAATATAAATTAGATACACAATAAGTATACATGACCAAAACGTTATTTTGCTGTACAAAAAGAATCAGACTGAAATATTGTACAATTAGCTTGTGAAGGAAATCAAAAATGCAGGTGTGCATAAATATAGGGATTGGGAATTCAATGTAATGGTTTTTAGTCATCTCCCAGAGTTCTTTTTCTGGGTATAGCTAGTTCAGTTCATTACTGCTCCATTAGAAATGATTTGGTTGATCTCGTTGCTGAGGATGGCCTGGTCCATCAGAACTGGTCATCATATAGTATTGTTGTTGAAGTATATAATGATCTCCTGGTCCTGTTCATTTCACTCCGCATCAGTTCGTGTAAGTCTCTGAACTTCTGTTGGTCTGAAATCATCCTGTTGGTCATTTCTTACAGAACAGTAATATTCCATAATATTCATATACCATAATTTATTCAGCCATTCTCCAACTGATGGACATCCATTCAGTTTCCAGTTTTTAGCCACTACAAAAAGGGCTGCCACAAACATTCGTGCACATACAGGTCCCTTTCCCTTCTTTATAATCTCTTTGGGATATAATCCCAGTAGTAACACTGCTGGATCAAAGGGTACGCACAGTTTGATAACTTTTTGAGCATAGTTCCAAACTACTCTCCAAAATGGTTGGATTTGTTCACAACTCCACCAACAATGCATCAATGTCCCAGTTTTCCCGCATCCCCTCCAACAATCATGGAAATAATGGAAATATGTAGGTAGAACAATAAAGTAATTATTATAGATGGATTTAAAACTGATTCAAAGGATTATTAATTTAGAGCTAAAAGGGTCTTTAAGGGTTATAAAACTCAAAATCCCCATTTTTTCAAATCAGGAAACTGAAGTCCAAAGAACTTATGTGACATAATGAAAGTTACAAAGATAGCAAATGAAATAGAAAGGCTATGATTTCATCCAAAAACAATGCTCTTTTCACTGTATCTTAATAACTGAATGAGTGTACTCCCAAAGTAATCATTAATTGATTGATTTCAGCACGAAAGAACATCTCTAGTGCAGTGCCCCATTTATTTTTGTTACATATTGTTTTTGTTTCTTTAATAAATTAGGCTCAAATCTAGTCTCACACACATACTAGCTATGTGACTCTTGTCAAGCCACTTAACCCTGCTTACCCCAGTTTCCTCATGTGTAAAATGACTGGAAAAAAAAGAAATGACAAAACACTCCTGTATCTCTATTAAGAAAACCCTAAATAAGGTCAAAAAGAGCTAGCTATGGCTAAAATGACTAAACAAAATAACAATAACACAGATGACACACTTATCAAATTTGGAAATGACACATAGCTTAGAAAGGCAGATAGCTAGCATGCTGCATGATACAAATCTGTGCCCAAATAATCTTTGACAGGATAGAACTTTGGACTGGGCCAAATATGATGAAATTTAATTAAATTAATTTAAATGAATTAATATATAAAGTTCAAAACTGATTTCAAAGATCAATTTCACAAGTACAAAACAAGGGAGGTGATATTAGAAATCTGAAAAAAAAAAAAAAGATCTTAGGTTTTCATTGATTGCATGCTCAATGATTATCAACAGTATGAGATAACAAGCAAAAATTGATCATGGGCATAGCATCTAAATACAGGATCTCTGCAAAGTTACCTTTTATGTGTTAATTTAGTACATGTCTGCCTCTACCTAGGTGACAACTCAGTGGGGAAAGCAGTTGGTACTTTAGTATGACAAAGCAAACCCTCCATGGTTTCTTGTTTTTACTCATTTCTACATGATGATGGCAGGAAGATAGAATATAATTAATTTTAAAAGACAGAGACAGCTTCTAGCTCATTTTCTTCCTTTGATATACCAATATGGTAAAGTAATTCTGAATAAAATTTCCATGAGTAGTGAAGGGGAGGCTCAGGTAAGGGAGCTTGATTCTGGAAATCTGGCTGATTTTTACTTCCTTTCATGAATTAGTGCACTGATCTCAAGATGAACCTTTCTCCAGGTTTGTATGTCCTAGAGATTCCAGGTCATCTGATAGAACTGGTTGTTTGCAGAGAAGAAAACCACTAACAAGGAATAGGAAGTTGTAGCCTAATTGGCCAGTAGATATAGACCACAAAAGGTTGATCACTGAAAATTCATGATAGAATGTGGCAAAGCTTATACTGTTATTTCTGAATCTGCTTTATGCTCTGATGAAATTTGTCTCCTCCTCCTAGCAAAGTATAATAGCACTATGAATGTCATTTGTTTAGTTTAATTGTCTTTTTGTCAATGTGTAATTTAGAGTGTTACTATTAAGCATTAATTTTTTGAGTAAAAAAAAATGCCTGTCTAATAATTTGGTTCAGATTGCATATTAAGTGTATTTTTCTTTTGAGAACTTAAATATGACCCCAAACAATATTTGATAAGAAGATAATGTTAATAAGCTAATATCTCTCATTCCTTCTTAGAGTATGGCCTCCTTCCAGGGTAAGACCTGGTCCAACAACATGCATGGATGTAGAACAGAATCTTCCCCCAGGTGAAGATTAAATAGATCCAAGACCCCTAAATACTCTGGGCCCAGAAGAAGTTCCTTATCATTAAGAAAACACAAGTTAGTGGCTGTCCCAATCTAATCTTTTCTGATCAAACTAAATCTTAGTCACTGTATTTAATCCTGGGCTCAGATGTTAAGTTGGTAATTAAGAAACTTGAAAAGGGGACCAAACAAAGGAAGGTCTTGACATCAAACACTATGAGTACCAAGGAATGATTAGAAATATTTAGGGATGGAGAAAAGAAGACTCACTGAAAATGCAATAGCTGTCTGAATATTTGGGATGGAAAGATTAGATTTGTCTTATTTGGCTCCAGAAAACAGAACTCATAGCAACTGGTAGAAATGGCAAGTAGGCACATTTAAGCTTGATGATTAAGGGGATAAACTGCAAAAATTAGAATTGTCCAAGAATGAAATGGACCAACGTGAAAGGTGACATATTCACTTTCTTAAAAGCTGTTAAAATAGCAGAAGAATTAAAGTAGTGTTTTATTTGCAGGGATAGGTTAACTTTGATAGGCACTAAGATCACTTCTAAATCTAAAATTTTGTGATTATCTAAAGCTCTCAAGTACTTTCTTTACCTTTTACAATCTGTTATCTCATCCTTCTTCTTAACATTTGTTATTGAAACTTTGTGCCTCCCTAACTACTCTTTTCCATTTCCTGGGTATCTAATCTTGTTTTATAATCTAATGTTGACTTCCTGTGCTATTAATCCTAAATCTTACTTAATATGTCTATTTGTCTTCTCAGTACTGGTATTTATATGTTTGACTTTGGCCTGACAAACTGAATTTACAGTGCTAGAAGAGTGAGGAGTAAGAAAATTCAGGGTCACTTAATTACCTTTCTGACCCCATAAACTCATTTAATTCCTTTAGACCTCACTTTCCTCATTTGTAAAATAGATATTTGCAATATATAATCTCCAAGGTCTCTTCCAAATGGAATTTTGTCATCTTAAGGCTCATCTTCCTTAAGTTGGTTCCTGTACAAGTTCAGAATATCCTTAGAACTAAAGCTCTTTAATGAAATCATATATTGAGGAAGAATTTGGCTATTATAACACAATGCTTTATTTAGAACTATATCTCATTATCCCCTTCAAGGCTCAAGGGAAGAGAATAAGGGAGGATGATTCCTTTTTATTTTCACTAAATAAGTGTTTTGATTACAGTCATCGTTTTGCTTTGTTGGTTGTCTTTGAATTTTTTATTTTGGATTGTATTCTATCAAAGTGTGTAACACAAGTATTTAATGACCCCATCTTCCACAGACATTGTCAAATAAAAGACATTAGTGGGTAGACAACATTGTAGTCCTAGGAAATACTTTGGAGGGAGTAGATTAGCAAGGTAATATGTAAAGGTCCCTGTGACAAGGGATTCACAATTCAACATTAAAACTCACTTTGTTGGCCAAAGCAGTTATCAATTGCAACTAGCCAAGAGAAAAAGCAAAGATAATTAGAAAAGGGAGGGGAAAGCAGAAAGAAAATTACTTAGAACTCTGATATTTCATGAAGAGAAGGTAAAAACTGTCAATAAAATGATATAGTTGGACGGTTTCTATTTGCATTGAAGTACTGAAAAATTTTTAATTAAACAGTTATTTTTCTTAAAGCTATATTGAAATACTGTTGATTTGAGCCTTTGCAGTATTTGTACTTAGTCTCTCAGCATCCTGGGGATGTAACCCTAGAAACCTGGAGAGTTGACCTTAAATGAAAGTCCTTTAAGTGCTTCTCTTTGCAGTGACATAGGAAAATCAGATGACAGAGAAGTGCCTGGGGCATTTAGGACCTTTCTTTGATTGTTCTGCCAAAAAGTTCTGATCTGTACCTTGCATTCATCAGCTTTTTCACTCAATTACAATTAAATGTGGCTCATTTGAATGTTTTTCCCCCATGATATTTTCAAAGAAGTAATTATGCAGTTTTCTTATAAAAAAGAAATGAAACCCCACATCATTAAACACACACACATATAAGAAATTGATGTTTTTTAAAAAGCACTACAAAAAATAAACAAAAACAAAAACAAACGTAAAGCAATATGCCAATATATTGGGCAGATGATCAGAACTTGAATTGAAAGAGAACTCAAGGGAATATGATATGACCAGTTCTTTTTCAAAATAAAATCATCAGTTTTGTATATATTTGGAGATCATCAAAGAAGGAAGGATTTTCTCCACATGGAATGTTTACTATCTAAGCCTTGCAGCTTATTCTCGATTCAAATGGACATATAAGCCATGAATAGAAGAGCAAGTAGAACAGATTCTTAAAATTCATAGAAAATATATTATAGTTGCACAGTTAATTACCTTAGTTCAATGTCTGTCAGTGTTCTTATTCTAAAACTCTATTTTCCAGGGTTTATAATTCAAACATAAAATTTTGCATTTGGCCTCATTCATTTTATTTTCCAGGAAGTGATTTTATTTATTTATTTCTGATTATATTTAAAAACTGAACAACAATCTTGTCTTATTTTGATTTATTCTAAAATGCAAGAAGGAAATTCATAGGACAAAAGGAAAAACATCTGATTGAGGAAGGTCTCAATACTTGTATTTAACAATACTAGTGTTACATTGAAAAGTAATATCTGATGTAAGTTTTCCCTTTAAACTTATGACTTCTGAATTTTTCTGTTTTCTGGAACCTAGTACATTTATATTGTTGTGTACATATGTGTATGTGTGTGTGTGTGTGTGTGTGTGTGTGTGTGTGTATCCTTTATATAGCTGTCAAATTGGTATTCAAAATATAGGTCTCTATCTCGCCACTAAAATTTTTTATGTGCCTATTTGTCTCAGATCTTTATGAACTGTGACCAATATACCTTTTAAGGTTTACATACTATTATTATCCTTCATATTCTCTATATTTAATAAACAAAAGGATCAATAAAGATGATTTTGCCTTATATGTGCTAGGGAATACCTCCAAAAAATTTTGTCTTTATGTAGCTTAAATTCTACTGAGATAAATTAGTTCACAGAGAGCTAAGAATAATGTGTATGTGAAAAAATATAAAAGCAAAAAACAATTGGGGAATCTTTAAAAGTCTCAAGGTAGGTGGCACTTGAAGTGAGTCTTGAAAGGAGCTAAAAGTTATAAAAGGCAGAGGTTAAAATGGGGAAAATGTCAAGTCTGGGGAGTAACGTATATAAACATTATGAGCAGAATGTTGTATATGGAAAACAGCAAATTGGATTAACTAGGATGTTGGAGTGGGGTCTGAGAAGTGAAGTAATGTGTAATCATCATTAAAAATAATCTGGAACCATATTATTAAAGAATATCTTATGCCAAGCTAATATGTGTTTTCTTTCCTCAAAAAACACAAGTAATGCTCTTTTAGCCTGGAAGTGAAGTGATCAGACCCATTCCTGAAATAGTAGCAGCATGAAAATAACTTATAAGGGGCATTTCATTCCTAGTAATAGGAAATTAGTACTTGAAGTAGGTTTAAATGAAGAAAAAATGAAGCAAAAGGAAGGGACATCTTAGAGAGCAAATTGAAAAGATTTGGTTAAAAATAAAACTACTTAAAGTCAGTCAGTTTGAAGAATTGAGAATGACCTTTAGATTGGAAACCCAGGTGATTCAAAGAATGGCAGTTTCTTTGACAGATATAGAGGAGTTATGAGGAGATAAGAGTTTATGAACAATACTAATGAGCTCTATTTTAAACATGCTGAGTTTGAGATGCTTATGAGCTTTCTTGGTACAGAGGTCAAGCAAGGTGTTGGTTATGTGAACTGGAGCTAAGGAGAGAGATGGAGGCCAGAAATGTGTGAATGGGAACTATTTTAACAGAGATAACAAATGGACTCTTGAGGGCTTGTAAGATTATCAAAAAGAGAAAGTGGAGAGAGAAGAAAATAGAAAATAAGATTCTAAGATAGAACATGGGTGCATAGAAGGTGGAATATGGATAATGGTACTAGAGAAGAAATGGAGAAAGATGCCAGATGCCAGATAGATAAGAAAAGAACACTATCACAAAAACCTAGTAGAGTAGAATATATAACCTAGAATAAAGAATGGAAGAATAATCTATTTCTTTAGATAAGTGAAGAAGGATGATGGCTAGGAAAATTCCAATAGATTTAGTAATAAAAAAAGATCTTTGGATATCGTGGAAAGAGAAATTTCAACTGGGGATGGGAATCTTGTTGCAAGGTCTTCAAGAAGTGAATGAGAAGTAAAAACTGGAGTCACTGAAATAATATTTCCAAAGAGTGGCTCAGAAAGGGACCAAAGAAAAAATCTGATGAAGGCAATAATCAACTAAATATCTACATGACTTATGAGAAAGCTTATTATACATCATTTGATAAAAAAGATGATAGTTATAAAATGCAAAGATATGTATTTTTTAAACTTGGCCAGTATATGGAACTTATTTAATTTTGTTCATTTTTAATAAGCTTATATGTTTGGAGGTTTTTTTTTGGGGGGGGATGGTAATGAGGAGTATCCAAGGAAAAAGAGATTAGTAGTAATATGTTTGTGTGTGTGTGTGTGTGTGTGTGTGTGTGTGTGTGTGTAAAAGACAAAGGGAAACAAAAAGAGAGAGACAGAGAAGCAGAAAGTGAAACAGTGAGAAAGACAGAGACAGACACCCCCCTCCCCACCCCACCCTCACACACACAGTGAGAGACTCAAAAATAGAGATCTATGTAAACTTGAACTGGTTAACCACAGGATAAAAGTGAGAAGTAAGACTAGAGCAGAAATGATGGCTAAGTACAAGGAAGAATGGAGTAACTGAAGGTAACAGAAAGAATATATCCAGAATATTTGAAATACAGAATGAAATGGAAAGATAGAAAGTTACGCAATAATAGAGAAACTTTTAGACTTGGGGATAGTGTAGCTTGAATGCATTTGCAAGTGATGATGAAATCAAGATTATGATGAAAACATAAATTATGGGAGCTGAGATTGAGGAATTGTGGGGGAAAAAAACACTTGATGAACAGGGTATCAACATGTAAGTTGAAATGCTTTGATTTAAGTTTTTTTTTTTTTTTAATTTAAAAAAAGTTGGAGAAGATAAGAACTGAATTACATGAGAAAGGCATATCTAATACTGAAGAGGTTGGACAGGAATGGAATGTCTTTTTGGGAGTTAGGTTTCTAAGTTAGACAGAAGATCTAAGGAATGTGAGAAATCTAATATGAAGCATACCTTGTGACCAATAGAATGCAAGTTCTTCTACAAATGACTGGTGGAAATGTAGAGCAGAAAATGAAACATTGGAAAATATAACAGATATAATGCATATGGAGGAAAGAAGAGGTTCCATGGAAGCAGTCTACCACTTAGAATCACAGGGAGTCTCAATGATAACATAGGATATTATATGGGTATGCACTTCCCAAAAAGTATCATTATTATTGGTTTTATTATCATTCCTTGATCAGGAAGTAGGAAACACAAAAGGGTACATAGACCATATTAAGGAAGAATCCAAACCTTAAGCTCTGACCATGCACATTTTAGTCTTAATTAGTTCTGCCCTAGGGAAAAGCCCCATTTTCTCTATTCTGATTATGAATCTGAGAATGACCAATCTGCTTCCAGAAACAATGTGTTCTGGTATTTGTAGATAACTCAAAAGATTTGAACATTTTGGTGGCAGCAGGTATCTGGAGAGCATTATATCTTCTATTCAGCCTTGATTCTAATCTCTTGCCTAGGTTTGTCAGATCCATTAATAAGGCATGTATATTGATTATTCCTTGAATATATAGGGGGAACACCCACCTATTTAATAGCTACAGGCTATACTCAGCAATACTTAAACACAAAGTTCAGTGTCTCATAAAAGACTGGGAACCAGGGAAGGAGACAAGTAAGATTTACATATTTTTCATTTTATACTTTTTAAGGGCAGAATTAAGTCAACAATCCTCTGATTTCCAGTCTGGGCTGCAACTATGTCATTCTGAACACTCTGAATCACATTTGGTTTAAATTCTCCCTTAGTTCTTTTAAGATATACATTTAATTACTAATCTTGCTACAAGTCTTGACATTATGTTTTTTGTGGAAAACCTTCCTTTCTCACAGTTTTCTTTGTAATCATTGCTCAATGCTTAATAGTAAGGACAAATCTGAAATGAATGAATGAATAAGTAAGAGAAAAAAAAAGGAAGAAAGGAGAGAAGGAAGGAAGGGAAGAAGAGAAAGAATGAGATAGCCTTTAAACATCCTACACAGTCTTTTTGAATTATAGGAATGTTTTTGTTGTTTTCCTTCATTTGTTGCTTTGTGCTCTGCCATTCCAAATGTCTAATCAGTTTTCAAATCAACAAACTAACTAGGGAATTCTCTAAACATACATTAAACAAGGTACATTTAGAATACATCTAAATGTTTCAAATGCAAGGATTTGTAACTTAAATTTGCCATATCCTAAAAATTACATTGTGCTAAAGCAGCTCATTTTTATTTTAGGTCATATAATCCTATTTTGCCCTAAAATAAATTTTCAGTTATTGCAGTCTTAGCTATTCAATAGTCTTTGAGGCCATGGGCAACAATTGAATACTATATCAATTTAAGATTTTCTAACTGTTCAATGAGGCAATATTTTCTTAGCATGTCTTTTGGAAGTATTAAATACATTTGCGTCTAACTCCAGTTCTACAAAAGGGAAATAATATAGATTTATTAGATAATCAGCATTTCTTTTTAAGTCTCTGAATATGTACTTAGCATTCAGTGGAAAAACATACAAAAATTCCATTATAATGAATTCTATGTGGAATCCATTTTTTTTTTTTTTTTCTGTAGAGGAGGTATGCTGTCATTAAGCTTATTGCTAGAATCAAGAGGGATGAAGCAAAGTAGGTGCCTATTCTCCCCGTTTCCTGGCCCTAAAAGCAGGAAGTAAATTAGCACATGGTTTCAAATTAAAAAGAATCTCAGAGATTTTATATCCAAATCCCTTCATTTCATGGATGAGAAAATTTATCACAGAGACTTAATTGTCTTATTACACATAATAAGTAGCTGAGCTAGGATTTGAACTTAGACCATTTGAATCCAGATATAGCATATGGGAAAAAAAAGTAATCAGAATGTATTGGATGTATACTCTCTTTTTGTCTGTCTTTATGTCTCCTCTCTTTCTTCCCTCACTTCCTCCATTGCTTTCCTTCCTTCTATTTCCCTCCCTTCCTCTCTTCTTCTCTACCTCTCTAGGTCTTTCTGTCTCTTTCTTTCTCTGTGTGTCTCTCTTTCTCTCTCTCTCGCTTTCTCTCTCTCTCTCTCTCTCTCATGCAGATGTATATGCATATATATATATATATATATATATATATATATATATATTTGTGTATTTATATATACATACATACATATATATATATATATATATATATATATATATACATATACATGAATGTGTTTTTAATTCTGCTCTTGCTTTTGTTTTGTTTCACTGAAGGAGACTTTTGATGGATTAGAATGAGAATTGATTATTTTAGTTGGCTTGACTAGTTAAGACTAAAAGCATGCCTGTAAGTGATGATAGGAAAAATTACTGAAGAGATAATCTATAAAAGTAAAGAAAATACAGGATTTTTTAAAAAAGAGAAAAACAAAAGATATAGGTGAGATGGCTTTTACATATCACTATTTTGCTCCTGAACTTTATATTTCTTTGTTATATTTATATTGCTATTATACTTTAGTAAACATTTTCTACTCATATTATATAAAAATGGTATCACACTCCAATGGAAAATTTCTCTTCTAGAGCTACATATGAATTTAAAAAGCACAAAATAACATCTGCTATATTGTATTTTTATTCATTTTCTTAAGTCTTTCACAATTATATTTTAATCTAGTTTCACAAGTTGACACTTTTGTAATCTAAAGAATGTATATGTGATATAGTATTAGGTTTCTATGAACGTAAATATTTTTTCTTTCAATTTTCCATTGCATCTCTTTACTATAAAACTACTTGAAAATAATGAGAAAATCATAGACTAAATGGATAACATTAATAGTTCATTCTTCATTACTTAATGACATTATATTCTTTCAATTCTCCATTGTATCTCTACAGTAGAACAATTTAGAATTTGGTGGGAAGAGGATAAGCCTTGGGTATATATTTTGGGGGTACTCCTTTCCTGATAAATTATTGCAATCACGACCTCTGCTTGAATCTAGCAAAAAAAATGTTTCTCCTAGAAAATATTAGGGAAGTAGGTAAATAATTTTGCCCACAGGTCCCCATTTTTCTGTAGAGCACACAACAGCCACCTTCTGGTGACAATCTCCTAATTCCTTTCATGATAGGAATCAAAGTTTCCCTTGGATAAAGGTGGACCAAGGAGTCTAAAGACATTTTCATGTCTCTCAATAAGCCACATCTATATAGACCCATATGAACACACAAAACCTATATAGACACACAAATATAAACCCATTACATGTTGTGAGAAATAATTCATTCAGACCCATACTGTATTCCAATCAATATTAATAAATTTGATGTGATTCTATAGGGGTAAGGATTATAAATTCTGTATATAAGGACCCAGAGCTGTAAGCTGCATACACATTGTAAATTTAGCTGCTTTATCATAGGAAGCTCCTAAATAACTTCTCCATATTTCCCCCCTCCTCTCCCAAGATGATGTTCCATTTTTGGCTCTCAAAAGCAAGGTCTATAAACTAAGGAGATTCTATATTTCATCATGTTCTTTTGCATATCTGGATTATCAAATGTGAATACAATGCCCCGAGGAAGGATTGAAGTTCACTTCATTAGAGGGGACCATTGACCCTTTAATAAAGTTCCATCTGCTCAGAGATCTGCCTCAGTCTCTCTTACTGTAGGATGGACAACTTTATTCCCTACATTAATGGCATCCTAACTTGGGTTGATAATGTACTGACCTCAACCTTTTTTGGCTGGCCCCACAAGGGACCTGAAATGGAAGAGCACATCAAGCAGAATTTTCACCCTATGGCTTTCCTCAGATCCAGGACTTGGGATGTTAGACCCCGCTAACTGTCTGAGTTAACCTGAGGTAAATTCTCTTAGCCTGAGGTAAAGTCTCTTCAAGAGAGGTGAGTTTGCCTTGATTTATCCTGAATTCATTTTCTTCAGTTGTACTGTTTAAAATTCTATTTTTATAAAAGTCATATGGTCATAATTTTAACTTTTTATATCCAGACTACTATTTTTTTCCTTTCTGTTTTTCTCACTTTCATGTTGTTAAAGCTAGAGAGATTTAGCAGTGGGATTGCTAGTTCCCCATTTTCAGCAACCTAGATAATTTTAAAACTTCCTGTTGGTAGGGTTAAAATCAATTTTTTTCTTGCCTTTAAATTATTTAACAAGGAGTAATTAAGTTACTTTTTTCATCAATAAAGAAATCTCCAAAATTGATTGAAGGGTAACCTTTGGTGATTTACAATGGAGTAAGGAACCCATCCAGAAGACCTTATGAGTAGTGTTCTTGATGGAGAAGGACTGGGGCGGTGATTCCCCTCTGGAGTGCTCTAACATTATCAAAAGAGAGTAATAATTCAGATAAGATTCTATAGCTTTAGGGTAACAGTAAACCGTCAAGATATGTAACCACCCTGGAAACAATCCCATCCTTTTTCTGAAAATAAGGCTCATTTTAATTTTACAAAATTTTACAGAATTTTAATTCCAATTCTTCCTTGAAGAAAGGAAAAGTTTATTTTCACTTATATTTCCTTAGGAGTGAGTCAGCTATTGGTAATTTGAATTAAATTTTCAGGAAATTTTGAAGAAAAGTAGGCATAAATTTTGCTTAAGGTTTCCATTTAACCCTTTAGGCCCTACGTGACCAATCATAGAACTCTAAAGGTTAAGCACAGAAATTAGGAATTTAAGTATTGGAGAATTTACCAAAACAAATACCTGAATATCACAGGGATTTATTTATATTATATCATGTTATATTTTGTTATGTCATATCATGTTATATTAGATTATATTATGCTATGTTAGATTATGTTGTGTTATGTTGTTATGCTATATGTTATGTTTATATATATATATATATATATATATTCTGTCATGTCATCATGTCATATCATGTTATATTATACCATGTCATATCAGTAGAACTCTAGCAGGAAGATTACCTCCCACAATTCATAATTGAAGGAGAGTTATTTCTAGAGCCTTCAGTTGGGAGCCTTCTCAGATGGAATAAGTAAAAAGGACAGTTCCTCAGAAATCTGGTCCAATTCATTCAGGGAATTCCTCCTACCATTGCCACTTCTGTTTGGGATGACACAGAGGAGATAGGGTTAGGCATAAGGAGAGAAATGCATTTTACAGCATCCCAATTAGGATAGGGTGGACTCCTTGGGGCAGGGCGGAAAGGAATGAGTGAAGAAACAGCTCTTAAACTGTTAGTTTGAGAATACAAAGGGTTTAGGGAACTGTTTTGGCCAAATCATAGAGCTTTTGATTACTTAGAAAGTACTGAATTTTACTGAACAATCTCCTAAAATCAATTTAGAACAAAGAACTATTGATATTGCAAATTCTTCATCATTCTCAGCTTTTCTTTCTGTGATTATACTTGGCAAAAAAGTCTAGGGGAATGGAACTTTAACCAGCGCTTCTGTTTATTAGGGACAAGGCGCACTTTAAATGGGTGAACCCAAATGGCAAATTAGACTCAAGGAATTGTGTATTTTTAATAAATTACCTTGTTTTGGATATGATTCTAAAAACATTAACATAATTAGTAAACAAAGGAACTGTCCTAAACTGTCAGCAGGACCCTAGCCAAGATGGTCATGAGTTCCATAATTAAGGAGAAAGGTAAGGTATTGACTTCAAAACCCACTAGAGAAAAAACTTAGGAGAAATTCAGACCTGATTTAAAATCATTTCTTATTGCATTTTCTATGTATGTTCATTTTGTAATTTATGAAAATAAGGTTAAGAAAAATAAGGAAAATCTTTACAAGTATATGACATCACTGTTTTGACTGTTAATTGTGCTTTCTGCAATTGTTTTTTTGTTTTTGTTTTTGTTTTGTTTTGTTTTTTACCTTTGCTTTTGGCATGAGCAACCAAAAGAAACAGGTTACAATAATAAAGAAAGAAAGAAATGTGCTTTTTTAAAAGGCTTGAAAGTCTCTCTGTTTTTTTGTATTTCCAACACTGGCCATATTGGAGACTGATGAGATGAAGATTTCTTTTGAAAAGATCAAAACTTAATTTGTGAAAAAGAATATTCAAATTTCTTTCATTTCTAAATTATAATCTGGATGTCTTTATAAAGTATTATGATAAGCTTATGCAATATTAACAAACTTTATAGAATTTAATGAAAACAACAAATTCACAGATCAGTTATTTTTTAAAAGAGACCTTTAAAATGATTAGGGATTAATTTGAAACTATAGTTTGAATTTTAAGAACATTTTCAGGAGAGATTCAGTGAAACTGGAATTCAGGGAGGTGTTAAAATAAGAAAAACTTTTTTTTTTTTTTTTTAATTTAATAGCCTTTTATTTACAGGATATATACATGGGTAACTTTACAGCATTAACAATTGCCAAACCTCTTGTTCCAATTTTTCACCTCTTACCCCCCCCACCCCCTCCCCTAAATGGCAGGATGACCAGTAGATGTTAAATATATTAAAATATAACTTAGATACATAATAAGTATACATGACCAAAATTATTTTGCTGTACAAAAAGAATCAGACTCTGAATTATTGTACAATTAGCTTGTGAAGGAAATCAAAAATGCAGGTGTGCATAAATATAGGGATTGGGAATTCAATGTAATGGTTTTTAGTCATCTCCCAGAGTTCTTTTTCTGGGTATAGCTAGTTCAGTTCATTACTGCTCCATTAGAAATGATTTGGTTGATCTCGTTGCTGAGGATGGCCTGATCCATCAGAACTGGTCATCATCTAGTATTGTTGTTGAAGTATATAATGATCTCCTGGTCCTGCTCATTTCACTCAGCATCAGTTCGTGTAAGTCTCTCCAGGCCTTTCTGAAATCATCCTGTTGGTCATTTCTTACAGAACAGTAATATTCCATAATTTTCATATACCACAATTTATTCAGCCATTCTCCAACTGATGGACATCCATTCAGTTTCCAGTTTCTAGCCACTACAAAAAGGGCTGCCACAAACATTCGTGCACATACAGGTCCCTTTCCCTTCTTTATAATCTCTTTGGGATATAATCCCAGTAGTAACACTGCTGGATCAAAGGGTATGCACAGTTTGATAACTTTTTGAGCATAGTTCCAAACTACTCTCCAAAATGGTTGGATTCGTTCACAACTCCACCAACAATGCATCAATGTCCCAGTTTTCCCGCATCCCCTCCAACAATCATCATTATTTTTTCCTGTCATCTTAGCCAATCTGACAGGTGTGTAGTGGTATCTTAGAGTTGTCTTAATTTGCATTTCTCTGATTAATAATGACTTGGAGCATCTTTTCATATGACTAGAAATAGTTTCAATTTCTTCATCTGAGAATTGTCTGTTCATATCCTTTGACCATTTTTCAATTGGAGAATGGCTTGATTTTTTATAAATTAGAGTTAATTCTCTATATATTTTGGAAATGAGGCCTTTATCAGAACCTTTGACTGTAAAAATATTTTCCCAGTTTATTGCTTCCCTTCTAATCTTGTCTGCATTAGTTTTGTTTGTACAAAAACTTTTCAGTTTGGTATAATCGAAATTTTCTATTTTGTGATCAGTAATGATCTCTAGTTCTGCTTTGGTCATAAAGACCTTCCCCTTCCACAGGTCTGAGAGGTAAACTATCCTATGTTCCTCTAATTTATTAATAATTTCATTCTTTATGCCTAGGTCATGAACCCATTTTGACCTTATCTTGGTGTACGGCGTTAAGTATGGATCAATGCCTAGTTTCTGCCATATTAGTTTCCAATTTTCCCAGCAATTTTTATCAAACAGTAAGTTCTTATCCCAAAAGCTGGGATCTTTGGGTTTGTCAAAGACTAGGTTGCTATTTGTTATTTTTATCCTTAACCCAACTATTCCACTGATCCTTTAATCTATTCTTTGAATACCAAATAGTTTTTTAACTGCTCTATAATATAATTTTAGATCGGCCTTTAAACCATCATTTGATTTTTTTTTATTAATTCCCTTGAAATTCTTGACCTTTTGTTTTTCCATGAACTTTGTTGTTATTTTTCTAGGTAATTAAAATAGTTTTTGGGGTCTGATTGGTATAGGCCTAAAAAATAGATTAGTTTAGGTAATTTGTATCTTTATTATATTTGCTGCCCTATCCAAGAGATTTAATATTTTTCAATTGGTTAGATCAGACTTAATTTGTGTGAAAAAGTGGTCTGTAGTTGTTTGTTTTTTTGGGGCTAAATTTTTATTTTGGGTGGATTAAAGGCTTGTAACTTGAGTTGGATTTTGAGTGGGGAAAAATGGTGATTAGGGGTTTTTTTAAAAGCAATTTGCAAAAGTTTGGTTTTTCTAATTTTTTAGAAATTTGGTTTTGTTATGCTAAAGAGATAATTTGGCTTTTTTTTTCTTCCTTTTTTTATTTTTTGCTTAAGTAGGAATCTTAAATAGTGGGGTAAATTTTGTTTCCCGGATTTTGGGGGTTGGTTTTTTTTTATGGTAGAATTTTTAAATGATGCGTTATTTTGGGTCCATTTTTTTTCAAGTGTTTTGGTGGTGGGTTTAAAACTTTTTTTATTGGAGCTTGGTTTTTTAAAGGCGGGTTTTTGATAGTTTTCTAATTTGGCCCCTGATTTGGTTAAATTTTACGATTGTGTATTTTTGAGATGATTTTTTGTTTTTTAATTTTAAAGTTTTTTCTTTTTGGGGAGTTGGTTTAAATTTTCTTTTTTGTTTGCCTTATTTAGGATTTAATGTTGTGGGAAGGAATTTGGTAGGACCCTTTTTTTTTTCTTTTATTGCATTGGGGGCCAATTGTTTTTTGTTTGGGGTTAATGTAAATTGGTCCCTGATTTTTTTAGGGAGTTTTTAATTGTTTTTTTTTTTTAAAGGGATTTCCCTTTTCTTTTCCTGTTGTTGGGAAGTTGTTTTTGGGGGAAAATTTTCCTTGGCTTTACATAAATTAGCAAAAAATTTTTATTTTTTTTTTCCTTTTTTTGGAAAGTTTCCCTTTTCTTTTTAAGCTTTTTTATTTTTTCTCCTTTTTTAATGATTTCAAAGGCTTATTTTTTTTGGCTTTTTTCTGAACCACTCTTGTTTTTTAATTGTTAATTTTTTTTTCTTTCTTATTTTTTTAATTTCTTTTTTTTTAAATTTCCAATTTAGTTTTGATTGGGGTTTTTAATTGGTTTTTTTTTTTTTATTTGGAATTATTAATTTTTTTTTTTTTTTAAGTAAGTTAAGGGAAAAATTTTCCCTTTTAAGGTGATCCCCTTTTTGGTATGATGTTCATTTGTCTTATTTAGGGTTTATAATTGTATTATAATTTGCTGTTCAAATCTTTTTTAAGATGAGTTTTTGTTTCCAATTTTGTTTTTTAATTTTTGTTGAAATGTGTTTTATTGTATTTTGGAAAGATTTCTATTTTGCTTTTTTGCTTTAATTTAGGTTTTATGTCTAATATATGGTGTTTTTGAATAGGTTTTATGAATTGAGAAGAAATTTTCCCTTTTCTTTTTAATTTTCCAAAGTAAAATACCTTTTTTCATTTTCTTTTCTTTTTAATTTTTTTTGTTTGTGGTTTGGTTTTCAACTAGGTGGGTTGGATTTCTATTCAGTTTTGTTGTTTTTTTTTGTCTTTAATTTCCTTTAGGAAGTTGGTGCCATCCCTTGGTGGTATTGTTTAAATTGTTTTGTTTTGTTTATTTTTAGAGGATGTGTTATTTTTTTTTTTTAATTAGATTCTTTTTTTTTTGTTTTTTTAAGAAATACTTTTTGATTTACTAAGATAATAGATTTTTTTTTTTTTTTTATTTATTTTGAAATGTTTTTTTTGTTAAAAAATTTGTAGGGTTTTGATTTTATTTTGGTTTTGTTTGTTTTTTGGGGAGTTTTTTTTTTAGGTTTTAAAATTTGTTTTAAAATTTTAATTGATTTGGTTTTTTTTTTTTTTTTTTATTTTTTTTGAATCTTTTTTTATAATTTCCCCTTTTTGGTTTTTTTTTCTTTTTTTTTTTTTTTTTTTTTTCCCGTTTTTAATGGGGAGGTTTTTTAAAAAAATGTTTTTTTTTTTTTTTGATAATTGGATGGAAAGATTAAAATGTTTTTCTTTTAATATGATGTTTTTGCTTTTGTGGGATGTGGTTTTTTTCTTTTTTTTTCCCCTTTTTTTTCTATATTTCTTTTTTTGTTAACTTACCTTTTGTTTTTTTTTGTATTCCCGTATTTTGGGTTTTTTTTATTTTTTGCTTTTGGTTTTTTTGGAGCTTTTTGTTTGTTTGGTTTTTTTTGAAAAAATGGAATTCTTTGCTTTAAATGCATTTTCTTTCCTGAAGTGCTTTCTGGGTAGGTTTTTCTTGGTTTGTTTTTTTTTTTTTCGGAAATATATTTTTTGGCCCTTTTTCTTTTTGTGGGCGCGTTTTGGGTGTTTTTGGGTTTTGGTTTTAAATTTTTTTTGGTTTGTAAAATTTTTTTTTAATTGTGGTTCTGTTTGGCCAAATATTTTGGGGTTTTTTTTTAGTTTTTAGGGTGTTGTGAATTTTTTTTTTTTTTTTTTATTTTTTTAATTGGGCAGTTCTTTTGTGTTTCTTTAAAATGTTTTCTTGGGCTTTTTTTTTTACTGTTTTTTAAAATTGTTTTTTGTTTTTTCAATTTTATTTTTTAAGTGGGGTTTTTTTTTTTTTTTTTTTTTTGTGTGTTTTGTGTTCAATGATATTGTTTTTTGTTGTTTTTTTTTTTTTTCAAATTTTTTCTTTTTTGAATTTTTTTTTTTGATTTTGTTTTGGTTGTGGAATTTTTTCATTTCCAATTTTTTTTTTTTGGTTTTTTTTTTTTTTTTTTTTTTGGGCCCCTTGGGTTTTTGTTTTAATTTTTTTTGGGTTTTTTTTTTTCTTTTCTTTCCGGTTTTTTAAAAATTTTTTAGGGAAAATTTTTTGTTTTGGGGTTTTTTGGTTTTTTTTTTTTTTTGGAAAGGGTTTTTAAATTATGTAAAGGAGGGCAGTTGATGCTTTTTTGTTGTTGAGGTTTTTTGGTTTGTGATGCTTTTTTCTGATAGAAGGTGATTTTTTTTTATTTTTGTTATGTTTTGTTTTTAGGTGGTTCCCTAGAAGGGGGTTACCATTTCCAGAGAGGGGAAAGTGTAAACGATTTCGGTCAAGGTATGGGATGCTTGGGTGAGGTTTTTCCCTTCCCAACAGGGTGGATTGCATTTGGGATTCAAACTGTTGTAGGGCTGGGGTTTGGGTTTCCCTAGGAAGGATAATGGGAAAGTGTAACCCCTTTAGGGGGCCCTTTGGGATGTGAGTTGAGTGAACAGAATGAGACAGCACAAACTCTGGTGTTCTGCTGATGAAATCGGCCCTGGAAAAGCTCTAGGCTAAGGGCTCCCACTGCGGATTGGGGCAACGGGTGGTTCCTGCTGTGGGATTCCAACCCCAAGGAAAAGCCCTCGGGTTGGGGCGGCGCGTGGATCTGTGCTTCACCTCGGTTTGAAACTTCCTCGAACCAATTTCTCCCCAGTCTGGCTGATCTCCCCTGGCCCCGAACCAACCTTTTTGGCGAGACTGGATTTTCTTCGGTGGTTTTCTTTATCTTTAAATTGTGCAGTGACTATTTTTGAGGCTCGATATAATATTGATAAAGAGGGTAAGAGAAGAGCTTAGAAAGTCGCGTGTGTCTTCTCCGCCATCTTGGCTCCGCCCCCAAAATAAGAAAAACTTAATAAATTATATAGAGGAAATAAAATAAGATTAAAACTTATTGTGTGCAAACTAGCTCTATAGAGGATCTTGGTACCAGCCTAAGTTCTTCATCTTAGAGGAGGAGTGATGAGGCAAGAATAATGTGGATGGTCTAGCATGGAATCTGTTTATTTCAAATTCTCTCAGCTTTATATACTAGCCTAATACCCTTACAGTGGTGCATGTGGGGCCACATAAAGAACTCGCTATTGTGTGTAGTTGACTCTTCCACACCTGGTATAACTCTGCTTCAATCACAAGACAGTTGTCACTTCCTCTTGACTTCTCAGGAAGGCTGAGATCCCTTAGAGACAATGGGGATCTGAACCAGACATTGTCAACAGATTCCTTCTGGGCTAAAGGGTCTTATACCACACCCAGAATTCTCCCACTATCTGTGGTCCTCTAAAAAAATTTATGGGCTTAAGTAATTTCACAATAAGACTTTAAACACAAAACACTTTTGATACCCTTAAGAAAGTTTTAGCTAGCTAATCTTTAAGTCTGAAGTTTTGGGGTATCAATCTGTGAATTGCTTTAAATTTTTATATAGAATAAAGGAATACTTAAAAATTGTACTTAAAGATTTTTATTATTAGAAATTTCTATTATTAGAAGTCAGGATAAAAAAAATTTCCAGAAAAGCATAAAAGTGAGTATAATTGGAGTTTTTTTTTACCCTTCTATTCTTTACCTTTTTTAAAATAACCAACCTGAGGGCACCATGCAAGTCCTAATTGAACTTTGAAGGTGAATCCCAAAGTGCTCCCAGAAAAAGAAAACTTGTTTTGAAATCAGAAAACAACTGAAGGTACATAAAATTCAATGATACTACTGAAGCTTAAATCAATTGTTTAGGTAAATAAGAAACACGGTAAAACTTGTATTGCAATCAATTGGCTGGTAAAAAGTTCAAAATGAATTATAAGACTGTATATAGTAAGTTAGAGAAAGAATAATTGCAAATATAATTTTAAAAGAGCATATATTTTAAAAGATAAATAAATTAAATGCATGATCACCTAATAGAAGATACTCTGATTAGAAAAGAACAAATTAAAATAAACATCACTTATAAAACTATAAAAACTGAAATTTTGAGAGGGAAAAGAAGAACTTGCAAATATATAAACATTTTAAAATGGATTTATTTGAGTGATTTTCAAGAGAATAGAAAGAAAGTTACACTCTGAGCATTCAGAAAAATAGGATCTCTATCAGATAGTTTTCCAGTAGTGTAATTCCTGTTGCATTCCTGTGCCATTGTTCGACTTTGACCAATCCTCTTGGGAACTGCCAAAATAACTGAATGAATACCTTTTTCAGAATAAAAGAGGTTAGCTTTGAGATTGATTTCTTCTGCAAAGTCAGTCTATTTTCTGAAATCTGTGACATTCTACAATGAGGAATTTGTGCTTAGTAAGCTGTTTTTGGTCTAAAATTTTAGTCCTTTCTAAAATTAATGTGAGGATGACTGGGTATTGATGGAACAATTTATAGGACTACAATTGTTATGCTATTAATTATGAAGTAGAAACTTTTTTGTTGTTTTTTTTTTTTTTTTAAATGATAGGATAACTTGTGTTATATAAATGGAAAAAGCCAATTTTATTTGGGTTGATTACCACCACCTAAATGTTGAACATGTCTTGAAAGCAAACATGTTTTGTTATAAATAACTTATTCAATCTGCACTGTCTTGAACTTGATTATTCAGTATTCTTATTCATCCCATCCCATAACTTTTTGTGACAATTGGATTATTTTAACATTTAAAAAATGAATTTAATTATGTAAAAGGGGTCATCATTGTGTCAAAATAAAAACATTCTTTTAATAGTTTACAAGAATATCACCCTCCTATTATTACTCTTTGCTGATGATATGATGGTATACTCAGAGAACCCCAGATATTCTACTAAAAAGTTATTAGAAACAATCCACACCTTTAGCAAAGTTGCAGGATACAAAATAAACCCACATAAGTCATCAGCATTCTTATATATCACTAACAAAACCCAATAGTTAAGAGTTACAAAGAGAAATTCCACTTAAAAAGCTACTGATTGAATAAAATATTTAGGAATCTATCTGTCAAGGGAAAATCAGAAACTTTATGAGCAAACCTACAAAACACTTTCCACACAAATTAAGTCTGATCTAACCAACTGGAAAAATATTAGATGCTCTTGGATTGGGCGAGCAAATATAATAAAAATGACAATACTTACCTAAACTAATCTATTTATTTAGCACTATACCAATCAGACTCCCAAAAAACTATTTTGATGACCTAGAAAAAATAACAACAAAGTTCATATGGAAAAACAAAAGGTCAAGAATTTCAAGGGAATTAATGAAAAAAAAATCAAATGAAGGTGGTCTAGCTGTACCAGATCTAAAATTATATTATAAAGCAGTGGTTACTAAAACCATCTGGTATTGGCTAAGAAATAGACTAGTTGATCAATGGAATAGGTTAGGTTCAAAGGATAAAACAGCCAATAATTTTAATAATCTAGTGTTTGACAAACCCAAAGACCCCAATTTTTGGGATAAGAATGCATTATTTGACAAAAATTGCTGGGAAAAT
The DNA here is from genome assembly GCF_902635505.1 of Sarcophilus harrisii. Taxonomy (NCBI): domain Eukaryota; kingdom Metazoa; phylum Chordata; class Mammalia; order Dasyuromorphia; family Dasyuridae; genus Sarcophilus; species Sarcophilus harrisii. The sequence goes on along the minus strand of NC_045428.1, from coordinate 94,099,965 downwards.
TAGAAATTAGTATGGCAGAAACTAGGCATTAACCCACACTTAACAGCATACACCAAGATAAGGTCCAAATGGGTTCATGACCTAGGCATAAAGAATGAGATCATAAATAAATTGCAAGATCATAGGATAGTTTACCTCTCAGACCTGTGGAAGAGGAAGGAATTTATGACCAAAGAAGAACTAGAGATCACTATTGACTACAAAATAGAAAATTTTGATTATATCAAATAGAAAACTTTTTGTACAAATAAAACTAATGCAGACAAAATTAGAAGGGAAAGACTAAACTGGAAAAACATTTTTACAGTCAAAGGTTCTGATAAAGGCCTCATTTCTAAAATATATAGAGAATTTACTCTAATTTATAAGAAATCAAGCCATTCTCCAATTGATAAATGGTCAAAGGATATGAACAGACAATTTTCAGATGAAGAAATAGAAACTAATTTTAGTCATATGAAAAGATGCTCCAAATGACTATTTGCAAATTAAGACAACTCTGAGATATCACTACACACCTGTCAGATTGGCTAGAATGACAGGGAAAGATAGCATGGAATGTTGGAGGGGATGTGGGAAAACAGGGACACTGATACATTGTTGATGGAATTGTGAATACATCCAGCCATTCTGGAGAGCAATTTGGAACTATTCTCAAAAAGTTATCAAACTGTGCATACCCTTTGATCCCGCAGTGTTTCTACTGGGCTTATATCCCAAAGAGATACTAAAGAAGGGAAAGGGACCTGTATGTGCCAAAATGTTTGTGGCAGCCCTGTTTGTAGTGACTAGAAACTGGAAATTGAATGGATGTCCATCAATTGGAGAAGGGTTGGGTAAATTGTGGTATATGAATTTTGTTTCAGTGACCTCTAGTTGTATATATGTTGATGTATTGGGAATTTCTTCATTTGCTATTTTCTCCATACTCACAAATTTCAAGTCCTGCCTTTGGTTACTCTTTCCTGCCTATGTCATTCATATTTGTCCATTCCTTTCTACTCCTATTTTTACTACTTTTTAATCTGTCATTATCCAACCAAAAATACTGGTCTCTTTTTATTCAGTATTTCCCTGGTAAACGTACAGCTATTCATATTGCCAGTTTTTCTTTTGCCTACTTCTCATTTGCTTCTATTTTTAAAACTGTCACTTACTCTTTAATTTTGAGGGTTCTATTTGTGATAAGGATCAGAGGACTTCAGATAAAATTGCAGTTCATATTCTCCAATTCATCTTCTTTAATTCCATATTTTTGTTCACTTATCTGTTGCAGTGGCCTCCACGCTTTTCTTTTTAGTGCCCCCAACCTCATTCTTTCCCACCTAAAAAGAAAGGAATTTGTATATTAATTATAACTTGTTTAGAAAAAAAATGAAATGCATACCTGCAATTATGCAGACACTCAACACACTCACATATTCCAGGATCAGTGATGAATGGAAAAGAGAGTTTATTTAAATGAATAACAAATTTACTATATCATACAACTAGATTTTTCAGAGAATATTAATTCAATGGGGGCTAAACACGTGATATTAAATAGCATTTGTAGAAATGCCATCAGGAGTAATTTATGCAATAAAACTTCTATTGGCTTGGGTATGGGGATTATTTTCAAATTACCAGCTTAAAATCTCTCCCATTTAATCAATCAAAAAATCCTACTGCATACATGATGAATTCATTTGGATTCACCTAGACTATAGATCATCTATGTTATAGTGAAGTGGCCATTTTATAATCCAATCAGAACCACAAACAATGACAGAATACAACCAATAAAGAATTGTATGTACAAAACCAATTATTTAAACTGAAATCTTGCTGTGAAAAATATTCTTTGTTAAACTAATAAATAAGATATAATTAATAAAAAATATTGAAAGTGTACAATTTATGACCATTCCTTAAATTGTTCAGGTAAATTGTTTAGGTAAATTGTTTCCTTAAATTGAAATGCAGTATTATCTGAAACACTTCTATTTTTCATTAGAATTTAAAAGCCACAAAATTGAAAACTATCAAATTGGTATTGCCTCATTCCAGGATAATTTTCCTTTTAATCAGACTCTGGCTACCAAACCCACAAATTTATTAAGCAGCCCAATACCTAGACTTTTTTTTTCTTTCTTTGGTCACAATCAATGAGATTCAAGAAAGACATTTGCTGTTGAAAAAGCTGTTAACATTCACTAAACAAAGAAAATTTTCTTTCAGTCTTTTTCCATAAAGATGAAATCATTTTGCCATTTTCTTAATATTTTAAATTTATTATGAATGTCAAAATAGCTTTTGATTGATAGATTTGTATTAATTCATAGCAAGTGATAAAACTTTCCAACTATATAAGTGATAACTAAAAAAAGGCAGGAAAAGCAAAATTATAGACAAGAATAGCAACAAAATAAAATGAACTCCCAAACAAAATAACACAGAATATACTAAAAGTATAAATTAAAAAATATTTTAAAAATGAACATAATGAAGCAAAATGAGGGAGGAAAAATAATTTCTAATGCCTGTGTCTTTATCTTTCTATTTATTTCCTAAGTGATTAAAGATGAGAAGATGATACATCAATTTTAATAAGATACAATCTATGTTGTCCATCATATTTATGAATTTTTATTACTGTATGATTTTCATATTTCCTTTAAGTTGTTGTGGTCAGAATGCATAATTTTTGTTTCTTTTGTTTCAGCTTTGTTCTAACCCACTCTAATCACTTCATTAAAAACTTGCTAGATTTTAATATTTATAGAATCAGAGAATTTTTAGAGTTGGAAGTAACCTCTTTAACGATCTTTCCTAATCAGTATGTTAATATGAAAGGAATCCCCATGATTGCATATGTGGGATGTGGCCTTCCAACTGTTTCCAGGTTCAAGCTATTCACTTTTGTAAACTGGAATTTTTAGGATTTTCTTTTTCCTGACATCAAACCCTAATTTTTCTTTTTGCAACTGCTACCCATTATTTATGGTTCTACTCGCTGTCCACCCATAAGAATAAACAAAGAAATGAATGAATGAGCGTATGTATGAATAAATAATTAAATGGATATAGAGATAAATAAATGTAAAACCATCCAACAATAGCCTTTCAAGTACTTGAATATAGCTTTCATATCTTCATCAACCCATTTTCATTCTTTTTTCAAGTTAACTGTGCTTGATTTCTTCAGCTAATCCTTACCATTCACTCACTCACTCACTCAAGTCTTTCTACATCCTCACTGACTTTTGGACACTGTGTAGGCTATTGATGACTTTAATTCATAGTTCCCAGATATGGAATGCATTACTTTAAATATGGCAAGATAGGGGAAATTTCTTTAAAGAATAGTTATACTGCATGACTCTGCTCACCCCTCCTCTTAGTCTCTTATAAACTCCCAATGTCATTCCAATAAACAGTTCTTTCCAAAATTATCAATGATCCATTTGTTGTTAAAAATACTAATAATTCTTTTTCTTTCTTGACTGTTCTTGAAATTTTTGCCACTATTAATAAGCTGCTGGGTACTCAGAATAGTATCTTTGAATTTTCAAACCTCCTTATTCTTGGGGGTTGTGCATGCTTCTCTTAATGCAGCACAAGGTCATAGTAGAATGTGGTGTTCTTTTTCTTTAAAATAATAATGTCTCTCTCTGGGAGAGCAGGTTTCTTGGAGAGGTTTTCTGGAGGCAGCCTTAGTTTCAGTTAAAATTAATAATCACCCAAATGCAGCCAGGTGCTAAAAGTTCAGATCTTTTATTGTGTCCTTCAACGTAGCCCGGTTAGCTTTCTTAGAGGTCTCTCTCTCTCTCTCTCTCTTTCTCTCTCTCTCTCTCTCTCTCTCTCTCTCTCTCCTTGGTTCTAAGAGCTCTTGCAGCTTATCCTTTGCCTCTGCTTTCTTCTGCCTCCAGCCAGCGCAAAGGTGGAAGATGGAATGGATCTCTTGTCTCCTTCACTTGGGGCTCGGCTAGCTTTCTGGAGAGCCTTTCAGACCATCTTGGTCTCAGTCAGGAAGTGTAGTAGCCCAGCCACCACAGTGGTGTGAGATGAAATGAATCTGGTTGTGCCTCCGATAGAGGGCTTCTCCTGAACTGATTTGCTGCTCCCCTCTCAATGTTTTCAGCTCAACTCCCCTGACTGAACCTCTGTCCACTTCTTATATATGATCTCCCAAAGGTTAACTCCTCCTCTGAGAGAATGGGATTATGGGTTTCTTCCCAGAGTGCTCTCTCGTCCTAAGAGCTTCAAGGGAGGTGTGAATTCACAAAATTACAAAGTTAACTTTTATGAATCTCCCATATTTCTGAACTCCAATGAGTATTTAAATACTTCTTGCTTATATGAACTTTCTAAATGTGTGAACACAAGAATTATTGTCTATCAGTTCTACTTAGTACCTTGTTTTGTCTGGCCCATAACATCTCTTTCTAAGATCAGATCAATCATACTGAACCATGATAAATTAGATAATTATTGTCTCTATCAACTCTAATGACTTAAAACTTCGTAAGGATTCCAACAGTTGAGGTTAGTTCCAAGAAGTACAAATAGCCAATTATGGAAGTAACATTTAATTGGAATTATGTTGGGAGTTTATGAGACTAAGAGAAGGAGGAGTGGAGTGATGTAGTGCAACAGTTCTTTAGAAATTTACCTAAGAAGGGATAGAAACAATATGAGATCATAGCTAGTGAGCATATTAAGAACAAGAGGGTTTTAGTTTGTTTTAGATAGGGAAAGAAGCCTATAGAGGCAATAGGGAAGTGAGAGATTTATTATCAAAAAGTGAGGAAAACAATGGGGGGGAACCTTTACAGAGTTACTTGTAGTAAGCAAGGAGATATTTTCACATCTTCTTTATCTTCATTATCTTCATTAGAAATTGTAGTGGTGAAAGATCATAGAAGATATTATAGGAAGAAAAAGGAAATCTCAAAAAATAGACTAATTTTTTTCATGAAAATTGAGGTTAGGTTCTCACTTGAGAGAATGAGGGAAAATAATGATAGACATAAGCAGAAGAGGTTTGGATCAGTCACTGTAGTGAATAAAATAAAAACTTAGGGAGAAATTGAAAGATTACTTTTCTACAATGAGGGTCCAGTTAAGATTAGGTACTTTAATTTGACAGTGTGATGGGATGAAACTTTGTCCCCTTTAATCTGTAAAAGATGAGATATTTGGTGTCTCAGATCCCTCCCCTGAGAAAAAGCATACCTTCCCAGACAAAGTTAAGTGGTTTCATTCAATTGGAGATCTTGTTCAAATTATTCTCCATTGATCTTTTGGGGGTCACCAGGATCCTCTTCAGAAAACGCCCAACACTCTGGGAAAAAGCCTTCAAAATGATTTTATTCAGTTAGAGATCTAGGCCTGATATTCCTATGGAGTGTCTTGAAACTCCAAGATAAGAACTCTCTTTTCTACTGGAAATCTAGGTCTGGGGGCATTGACAACATTAAAGGAATCTCATTCAAGGGAAGCCCTAGCCCCAATTTGCCAATAAAAGACAACTCTGAACCCCAAATCTTTGCAGAAATCCGAAGCAGGATTATGCTTTGCCAAGGAACCTCTTTTCTTGGCACAGCTGCCTGCAAGGACGCTTGCCTGCTGTGAAGATAACCTCTTCTCAGTGATAACATTTGTTATTTCTCTGACAGGACCTTGCCACTGAGGAGTCTGTCTTCCTTACAAAGCTGGCTTCTCAGTGCCAATAAAAATCCCTTTTGCCATTCAGACTTTTTGGGTTTCACAAATTCTTTTGCGTTGGACCTGTGTGCAGACCAGAGGGGTCTGCACCTCAATTCTCACACCTCTCCACTACCACTTAGACCCACATCAAGTGGACCCTATAAATATCATTTCATGATTTTGTCAAGTTTTGCTTAGCAACCCATGAATAGTCACAAATGGTGGGATTGATCTAGATTTTAGGTTTGATAAGGCTCGATCAGTAAGAGGACAAGAGAATGAGGGCATTGATAGTAAAGGATAGTGTGGAGATGAATTGATTTATATAGCAGTTGAAACTGGGAAGTCTGGAGAGTATAACCAGGGCAGACATAATGACCTAGGAAAGTATTAATAAGTGGAATGATTAAAGGTCACACTAATGATAAAAAAAGAAGGTTAGAAGGGTTAAGAGTATCAGGAAGAAATAAAATGATACATTATTATGATCAGATGAAGGAATTTCAAGAGTTTTGGAAATTGAAGTAGAATATGTGTTTGCTTCTTATATGACAAACCCTGTGTGAAGCTGAGATATATTGCAAGGTTAGCCGAGGAGAGAAATATAAATTGAAGGACTAGCAAATCAGGATCAGTATGTATATTTAAGTGTTGTTTGAAAGAGCAGGAGTTGGGGTAGAGAAGAAGTCCTACATTAAAGTGAAGAGAGAAATGAGGAAATCATTTTTTTTTCTTTTCAGTGGAGCAGAAAGGGAAAACAGGAACAGAATTTCACATACAAGGTGAGGAAGTTTCTATACCATTTAGATTTATTTAAATATTTTATTACCCAAGAGTTGAAAGCTAAGATTAATTGCTATGTATAAAGCAATAGCCATAATGGCCAAAAACAAAAGATGAAAGTAAAACTTATTTTTTTATTTTTTTTCACTCGATTATTTACTGGTGATATTTCTGAGAGATGGGTTGTAGTTCTTTGTCATTTTTGAGCTTCAGTAAGTGCAGCCTATCATTTTCAGCAGGGTACAATTATTAGGCTTGATTCTTAGAAACATTTAGAACTTTCTCCTTTTTGAGATTCATGATCTGAAAGGTGAAACTCTCTCAGCAGGCATCATCTGAATTGAAACCTCTATTACCACAGTTAAAAATCTCCCTGGCTATTTCAGTGCTCAGAAAGAATCAAATTATATTCCCTTGACACGACCAGCTTTTCTAGCCTCTCAGTATTCAGTGCCACCCTTCAAGGCCAACCACAGATTCTTTTCAAATAGTTATAAATGATTAATTTGGATAATTCAAGCCAATTCTTTTGTTTTCTCACTTAACATAAGATTAATGTGAATTTGCTATTCTGTTTCTAGTGATTTCAGATCAAGTTTATGACCACAAAGGACAAAAGTAGTGTGCATATTACAATCAGGCCATTACCTTATAATGCTGTACCTCCACAAAAATGAATGAAACTGACTAGATCGATATTTGGTAGAGTCCTCATTCTTATCATATAATTTTACACATTATTCATGAATAAAAAGAATGAAATTTAGATTGACTCATGGAGATTCAACATAGGGCTTTGTTATGTTTTTAAATTACATGGTATAAGAAGAAAAATATACATTTGAAAATAGCTTCAATATTTGGCAGAGATCTTACAAAATAAATTTTAAGTTATTACAAAAAACATGATTGCTTTCTACTATAGAACTGAGAGCAAGAAGAGGAATGTATGCTAAAGAAAAGTCACTATCAGAAGTGAATTTCTCTACTGAATATCTGTGATAAAAGCATATGCCATTCAGTTTGCCTTCAATATACAGTAATTGGTAGGTGACATAACATTGACACTGAGTGCTTTCAATTTTTCTTCCATATTTAGGCTTTCTATAACCACATGATGGACAGTGCTGTATTAAATACTTTCTCAAAACAAAATTAGACTCAAAAAGTAGCAGTTTTCTGTCAATGTGTACTTCTGGAAATGACAGTTTTAATCTTTTCAGTGTCTGATGATAATGGATGTTCAATGATTCTTTCATCAAAAATGACCTCTAGAACCTGAGAATGCAAACCAGGAGAAGTTTTAAAATAAGAAACATTTGTGTAAAGTAGGACAATAATGAAAATACAATCTGTAGGTCAATTAGTATTTTAAGGTTGGAGCTTGTTTTTCTTCCTAGAGTAGCATTTGAAAAATTGTAGTTTAGATGTAGTAAAGGAACTTTATCACTAAACTTTTTATTTTACTGATCATACAAAGGACACCATGCCCTCCTTAAGGACAGAGTTTATAGAGGTATATGTGGAAAGCTACCTGAACTCTACTAAATTTCTATTTATCTAATATATTTAAATTATTGTATTTTTGTATTTAAATTAATATAATTATTGTATTAGAAATTTACTCAGAAGTATAGATAGATGACTAGATGGATGGATGTAAAGATAGATGATACTTCAGAGGGTTCTGAAGATTTACCATTTAATTTTCAGAAATTGACAGAAATAGTTACATCTTATTTGAGAAGACAGAGGTCAGAGTAAGAATCTGGGAAATCTATGTAAAGATCACAGAGGACTAACTAGATCACTGACAAAGGACAGTACCTGTTTCTACTAAAAAGCTTTATATAGGAATTAAAGCTAAGCAGATGAATAAACCAAAGATGATACAGACTGTTTGAAAGAACTATATTAGGGCCTAAGATATTTAAGAATCCAAGCTAGAAGCACAGAGAGTAGTGATTTCATACTCTGAGCAGGGACTAAAAGGGGAAAAACATTATCTAAAAGGACTCCTTGAACACCTAGAAAAAATGAAACAAGATTTTTTTTAATGACAGAAAAAATATCAGAAGGAGAATAAATAGCTTAGAATAAAAAGAGATTTCTTTTAGCCAAATAATGGGCTAAAACAAATTAGACACAAGAGAAATCACTATTCTCATAAGATAGCATTTAGAGAAAAAATTAAGATATAGGAAAAATATATGATCTTATGTAAAACAACAAAAACAACAGCCTGGAAAACAGATTAAGGAAGGAGAATTTAAGAATCCTAAGACTCCTTGAGAAATATTTAAAATTAAAAAAAAGAAAAACAGACAGTGTATTTCAAGGAAGAAATCATGAATAAAAATCACACAGATCTATTAGAATTAAAGAGTAAATTGAATGGAATACCTCTTGAATATAAATAAAAAAGAGGGAAAATCCCAGAAAGGTTGTAGCCAAAATCCAGAACCTAATGTCAACCAAACAAACAAACAAAAAAAAATATAAGAATCTAGAAAGGAGTTAAAGTACAAAAGAACTACTATCCTTAGGATCACAGAAAACCTGGAAACTTCTACAATAAATGTAGAGATTTTGAATTTCATTACTTACAAAACCAAAAGGATGTAGAATTTCAATAGAAAATAATTCTCTCTGAAAGGCTCAATATTATTCTTTGGGGGAAAATAAGTCTTTAATGGATTAAAGAACTGAGAAGCATTGTAGTGAAAACAAGAGAGCAAATTTCCAAGGGACTTTGAAATGCAAACACAAAATTCAAAAGAAAAGACAAAAGTAATGACAATTTCAGGAAATCCTAAGAAGTAGGAACTAACTCCCCAACAAAATGAGTAGAAGTAAAAGAACAATTTGTATAATGGCAACAATAGTCAAAACAAAACAAAAGAAAGAAAAAACAAACAAGTTTTAAATACTTAGGAACAATGGTAACCAGTCATGCTGCCAGAAAACCTAAAATAAAGAATGTAACCCATGTCCTATCTTATTATGGATATAAGGCAAGGAAGAGTTTTATGTTTTTGGATATGTAGAAAGTTTTGATTAATTTTGTTTTGACTGCTTATTTGCATATTTTTTTCTTTTTTAATTAATGTAAGGACATTGCTGAAGCAAAAACAAAACAAAAGAAAAAAAGATGAGAGCAGTGAAATAATATACAAGAAAAACAGAAGTATTATAAGTAGGAAGCACAAATAAAAGAGAATAACATTATTGTACAGAATCCCTATACAATCATCTTGATACATGGAATTGCTCTCTGTTTTTTTTTTTTTTTTTTTTTTTTTTTATTAATAGCCTTTTATTTACAGGATATATGCATGGGTAACTTTACAGCATTAACAATTGCCAAACCTCTTGTTCCAATTTTTCACCTCTTACCTCCCCACCCCCTCCCCTAGATGGCAGGATGACCAGTAGATGTTAAATATATTAAAATATAACTTAGATACACAATAAGTATACATGACCAAAACGTTATTTTGCTGTACAAAAAGAATCAGACTCTGAATTATTGTACAATTAGCTTGTGAAGGAAATCAAAAATGCAGGTGGGCATAAATATGGGGATTGGGAATTCAATGTAATGGTTTTTAGTCATCTCCCAGAGTTCTTTTTCTGGGCATAGCTGGTTCAGTTCATTACTGCTCCATTAGAAATGATTTGGTTGATCTCGTTGCTGAGGATGGCCAGGTCCATCAGAACTGGTCATCATCTAGTATTGTTGTTGAAGTATATAATGATCTCCTGGTCCTGCTCATTTCACTCAGCATCAGTTCGTGTAAGTCTCTCCAGGCCTTTCTGAAATCATCCTGTTGGTCATTTCTTACAGAACAGTAATATTCCATAATATTCATATACCACAATTTATTCAGCCATTCTCCAACTGATGGACATCCATTCAGTTTCCAGTTTTTAGCCACTACAAAAAGGGCTGCCACAAACATTCGTGCACATACAGGTCCCTTTCCCTTCTTTATAATCTCTTTGGGATATAATCCCAGTAGTAACACTGCTGGATCAAAGGGTATGCACAGTTTGATAACTTTTTGAGCATAGTTCCAAACTACTCTCCAAAATGGTTGGATTCGTTCACAACTCCACCAACAATGCATCAATGTCCCAGTTTTCCCGCATCCCCTCCAAGAATCATCATTATTTTTTCCTGTCATCTTAGCCAATCTGACAGGTGTGTAGTGGTATCTTAGTGTTGTCTTAATTTGTATTTCTCTGATTAATAATGACTTGGAGCATCTTTTCATATGACTAGAAATAGTTTCAATTTCTTCATCTGAGAATTGTCTGTTCATATCCTTTGACCATTTTTCAATTGGAGAATGGCTTGATTTTTTATAAATTAGAGTTAATTCTCTATATATTTTGGAAATGAGGCCTTTATCAGAACCTTTGACTGTAAAAATATTTTCCCAGTTTATTGCTTCCCTTCTAATCTTGTCTGCATTAGTTTTGTTTGTACAAAAACTTTTCAGTTTGGTATAATCGAAATTTTCTATTTTGTGATCAGTAATGATCTCTAGTTCTGCTTTGGTCATAAAGACCTTCCCCTTCCACAGGTCTGAGAGGTAAACTATCCTATGTTCCTCTAATTTATTAATAATTTCATTCTTTATGCTTAGGTCATGAACCCATTTTGACCTTATCTTGGTGTACGGTGTTAAGTATGGCTCAATGCCTAGTTTCTGCCATATTAGTTTCCAATTTTACCAGCAATTTTTATCAAACAGTAAGTTCTTATCCCAAAAGGTGGGGTCTTTGGGTTTGTCAAAGGCTAGGTTGCTATAGTTGTTGACTGTTTTATCCCTTGAACCTAATCTATTCCACTGATCAACTAATATATTCCTTAGCCAATACCAAATAGTTTTGGTAACTGCTGCTCTATAATATAATTTTAGATCTGGTACAGCTAAGCCACCTTCATTTGATTTTTTTTTCATTAATTCCCTTGAAATTCTTGACCTTTTGTTTTTCCATATGAATTTTGTTGTTATTTTTTCTAGGTCATTAAAATAGTTTTTTGGGAGTCTGATTGGTATAGCGCTAAATAAATAGATTAGTTTAGGTAATATTGTCATCTTTATTATATTTGCTCGCCCTATCCAAGAGCATTTAATATTTTTCCAATTGGTTAGATCAGACTTAATTTGTGTGAAAAGTGGTCTGTAATTTTGCTCATAAAGTTTCTGATTTTCACTTGGCAGATAGATTCCTAAATATTTTATATTATCTGTAGTTACTTTAAATGGAATTTCTCTTTGTAACTCTGACTGTTGGATTTTGTTTGCTCTGTGTTTTTGAAGGAACAGGAAAAAATTCAGAAAAATTCAGAATAGGCTGAAAGAACTTTAGAATTATTAAAATTGCTATTATTCCATATGTAGACTAATGAAGAGCTTTTAAAGACTGCTCTTCTTTCATTTGCATTTTATTAAGAAAAAGGGAAGATATCAGATAACTATAAGAAGAGAAGAGTTAGTACTGAGACATGTAAATTATTTTGACAAGAATAAGGAGAATGGGTTTAGAATAGCTAAGACTAGAAGTTGGCAAGCAGCAAAAGGGAGACAAATTTAATTTAGATATAGGTTGAGCAAGCATGGTAGAAGCAATGGTGAAGTACAAATGAAATTAATTTGAGTGAAATAGTAAGGGAAAAACTGGAATATTCAATTGCCTTTAATCCAGATCTTTTAAATTTAGAGAACTGAAAAAAATTGATTTTGCCATGAAAGTGAGCCAATTTCATGGTAGGAATGTTCTTTTTTTCTACCTTTTCTTCAGTTTGTTCTCTATTTGTGGTTTACAATTGACAATTCACCTAAGATAAAGAAAATAAAGAAGGGAGTTTTGTTTCTTTGAAGATTATTTTATTCTTTTGCTTTGTCCTAGTTTTTGCTGTTTGTCATTTACAAATTTTCAAACAAAATATAATGTAATTTCATACCGCATGTGTGCATTAAAATGAAGGAGCTGAAGTAAGCAAAGTTAATACAAGCAATTTGTAAGTCTACAATTTATAGTATTGAGAAAATGTTTTTCTAAAAGTATTTATTTGTAGACATGAACAAATGGCAGAGGGTTATAGGTTTTTTTTTTTTCGTAATCTATAATCAAAGTTAAAAAAATATACCAAAATCACAATGATATTAAAATTGTCTTAAGATCAGACAGTAGATTGAGATTTATTTCAAGTTTTTCTTGTGACCATCAAATAAATAATAGGTATGGATAATTTTAGATCCATTTGTGTAAATATATGATATTTAATAGAATATATATTTATATTAAAAATAAAATTGGAAATATTTTCTCCTTAAATGCCTAATTCAAATTTCAGTAATTTATCATTATACTATTTTAGCATAAAGTATATCTATTAACATCTTATTATGAAGCAAAATCTATCAATTGAAACTTTATTTTGAAAAATATATATGTTGAAGAAGGGAAACAAGGAGATTTTGCCAGAATAGAATACAATATTGATGAAATTCACACTTCTATTATTTTTCAACAGTTTGAAAAAAACTCATCTTAAATTTTGAGCTTAGATTCAGGTCACTGATATCTTAATGCCTAAGTTAATTTTTAATATTAGTTTTAACCGTGTTTGATAGTTATTTTGATCAAAAGAAATGCTTATTCAAATAAAACAATTTGATTTCAATCAAAGGCAACAAAAACATACTCTAGTTTCAAAGGAATGAAAGTAACGTAAAAATCATTTATTAAGAGATATTGCTGATATTACAAGCTATTACTGAAAGGATGGGATTATTATAAAATCTAGACATATAATAAATATTTATTGAATAAATTAATGAATGTGCTGTTTAATCAATCAATGGACGGGTGTATCTGAAAGATCCAAAGTACCATATGAGAAATGCTTGGTAAAAAAGCATCAAGAGAAGCCAGCTTTGCTGGAAGGGATCCTAGAAAGCTAGTATTCAAATACAGATCTTTTGACACCAAAACCAGCATTTAAAAAAAATACCCCACTACTCAGCTGTTAATATCCAGGCATACAACAGCTCCCAGCATTCTGCCTCATCAGTAGCCACCACTGCAGCATCCAACTTGGCTGCTCTCAGACATCAACCATCTGACCTCTGACTGACAGGAAAAAGGCTCCCCTGCTTTCTAGCCTAGTAGGCAAGGCTTGTAAAAGAGACAAAAATTGACAGAGGAGCATCACTACAATGAAGTCTGGCAGCTACTAAGACAGCACAAACAACTATTCTTGGAAGAAGGAAATAAGATGAATGGAATAAAAGGCAAAGTAGAAAGGTAAATTAAAAAAAAAAAAAAAAAGATTTAGAGACAGAGCCCTAAATAAATACTAGCATAAAAAAGTGATTATCACTTATCTACAAACATCAAAAAACAAAAGACCAAAAAATAAAATGTATCTCATCCCATTAGACTTACACACAATGAAGAAATTTTGCAATAGAAAATATTTCAGGATAAAAATTCTTCAGACATATATATTAAAATGTAATTAAAACAGCAAGGAAGAGAAATGAAAGAACATGAAATATCAGAAGATAATCAACTGAACAATAAATGAAAATAAAGAAATGAAAAGACTAATCAAAATTAATAGATATAAAAGCAACAAATAATTTTAAATAAATAAGAGTTTTAAATACCAGCAAGAAATAGATGAATAAATTGTGGGGAACACAGATAATCAATTGACTAGCCTTCATTAAGTGCTTACTTTGTGCCAAGCACTGCATTAGTGTCAGTGATACAGCTGGTGATACAAAGACAACAATGTCACATGCCAGAACATTCTATCCACAGAGATAACATGTGCGCACCAAATATATGCAACATACAGACATATATGCACATGCATGCATATAAATATAATACACATATATAAACATAGGTATATTGAATTTTTAGACACATACATATATACACATGCATATAGCCATACACATATGTGTATTGTACAATATACATATATACACATACACGTGTATATGTCTATATATACATTTTTGCATACACACATACAAATTATCCATCTACATACATATTGGCAGCTAGGTGGACATAATAAATGGCCTAAAGGCAGGAAGATCCAAATTCAAATTGATCTATATACACATATACACACAAACATGCATATACACATATACATGTATACTTGTAAATACACATATATGCACTCATAAATGGGCATGCCTACATATGTGTGTACACACATATACTTATATACATACACATAAATTGTACATGTACATACATATGTGGGCAGCTAGGTGGTATGATGGATAGCTTGATTTCAGAAAGACCTAAATTCAATTTGATCTCAGACACTTACTAGGTGTGAGACTCTGAGAAAGTCATTTAATCTTCTTTGAGTTTCCTATCTCTAAAATGAACTAGAAAAGGAAATGAAAAAACACTCTAGTACTTTTTTCATGAATATAAATTGGGTTACAAAGAATCAGACATTACTGGGACAACAACACACACACACACGTGTGTGTGGATTTGAATGTATGTTCATGCATATATATATATATATATATATATATACATAAATATGTATATATAGCATATATGTGTGTATATACACATACACAATATACATACAAAGTACACAGTGATTTCAACAGACTACATAAGCATAAAGAGGATGGAGAGGTTCTTGTGTAGTAGGGGAGCTGTTGAATGCTGCCATTGAAGAAGTTAGGTATTCTAAAAAAAGAGCAGGAGGAAAGAATGTGTTTCTGACATGGGTAAACATGGGTAAAGCCTGCATGGACACAGAAGGTAGAATGGCAAGTACATGGTGGACGCTGAAAAAAGGAAGAACTTGGAAGGCACCTGCAGAAGGTTAGATTAGAGATGAATCCTGAAGGAGGCCAGGAGAGACAGCATTTCAGGTATGAGGAAACTCCAGGAAAATGGCACAGGCATGTCATCATTCCTGAGAAAAGACAAGAAGTCAATTGTCTCTGGATTGTAGGTTGGATTCGTTGGGTAGAATTGAGGAGTGAATTGATGTTCTTGGCATTTTCCATCTCCAGTCTCTCTCTTAGGTTGCCGTGCTATTTTAGCAATGATAATTTATCTGACCTGGCTGTGCATTGGCTAGCAGTCAGATTGGTGGGTGTGGTAGGACTGCTTGTTGGATGAATTGTCATTATTATTCCCCAAATACAACCTACTGCCCAAGACTTTCAAATTTTTCTTAGTAGCATATATGTCTCTTCTCTCCTCTCACACTGACTGTCCTACTGCAGAACTTGATCATATCTTGCCTAGATTGGCAAGAAATTATTTGATTAAATAGTGGCTCCCTATCATTTCCACACTCAAATGAAAAAAATACAGTGTCTTGCAATCAGTCCTTCACAACCTGGCACCCTCCAACCTTCCCAGGTTTTGTACACATTATTTTGACTAACAATAAACTCTTTTATCCAGTGAAACTAGCTTTCTGATTGTTATATGACTAACATACTCTTTAAACTTTGTATGCTTATTCTGATTGTCTTCCATTGCAGACATTTCATCCCCAACTTCACAAGCTGATATCCCTGGGTTTATTTAATCCTACTAAAATCTCATTTGTGGGGGGCAGGAAGCCTTTCTCTGTTTTTTTTTTTTTTTTAATTCTAGGGCCTTCCCTTTGTTAATTATTTCCTATGTTCCTGTTTCATATATATAGCTTGTTTGAATATATTTGTTTTCATGTTGTCTCCTCTATTAGGTTATCTTTGACATCAGGAAATATATTTTTTCCTCTTTAAGTGACAGCACTTAACATAGTACCTGGTACATAGTAGATTGATCGATTATTATGAATATATCCTGAGAGTCAATTCAATTCAATTAGATAAGAAGTTATCAGACACCCACAATACCACAATGAAGAATTTCAAATGAGATGCAGGAGTCTAAGAAATTTGGCCCAAAATATCTTTTTCTGTGAGGATATGATATGTAATTAAATTAGTAAATAAAAGATAATTAGAGGAGATTACTAATAATCAAAAATCAAGAAAAAATTCCAAGAAGAATCTGTATTATGTTTTGAAAGCAAAAAGAACTGAGGCAGATACAATGAAATTAACAGAAAGGTAAGAAGAGGGAGGAGAAAGCTTTGTGTTAAAGGATATTTATTTTAAAAAGTTATTTCACATATCAGAAAAACATAAAATTAATGAATTAATTGTTATATAAATGTAATGAAGAAATATGATGGGATGATTATCATTGATAAATATGATTGTAAAAAATATGGAAATGTATAGGGCTCAAGAGAAGCACAAAAAGGTAAAAAGAACTCTTGAGAACTGTATTTCTGTTATGGGTATACATAGAGAGTGCATGTATAATTTTATTTTACTGTTATAAGATAAAAAAGGAACTAGAGGTAGAAAGGAGATTATACCAGAAAAAGGGAGAAGTGATGTAATGAAGGAAATTACAGGTCATGAAGAGGCAAAGAAACCTATCACATTTGAAGGAAAGAATGGAGGGGGATGAATATTCTGTGAATCTCACTCTCATCAGATTTGGCTCAAAGAGAAAATATTGGACATGTTTGGTTTACAAAGAAACTTCTCTCACCTTATTGAAAAGAGGGGGAAGATGAAAAGGGAAGGGGTAGGCTAAATAGAAGGGAAAACAGAAATAGTAGGGGAAAGGTATAAGTAAGGGAGAGAAACCCAAAAGGGAAGGAATTCTAAAGGGGGTGGGCTGCTTGAGACAAGTGGGTGCTCATAAGTTAAAAATTGGAGAGGAGAGAAAGGGGAAAGGGAAAGGGAAAAGTATAATTTGGGGATAATAAGATGGCAGGAAATATAGAATTACTAGTTTTAATTGTAAATGTGAATTGGGTGAACTCTCAATAAAACATAAGTGGATAGCAGACTGGATTAAGGGCCAGAATCCTACAATATGTTGTTTACAAGAAATACTTTTAAAGTAGAGATATACATACAGAGTAAAGGTAAAAGGACAGAACAGAATATTTTATGTTTCAGTTGAAGTAAAAAAAATTGCAGGGGTAGCTATCCTGATCTCAGATCAAGCTAAAGCAAAAACTGATATAATTAAAAGAGATAAGGAAGGAAACTATATCTTGCTGAAAGGTACGATAGACAATAAAGCAATATCAATACTAAACAAATATGCACCAAGTGGTATAGCATGGAAATTCCTAAAGAAAAAGTGAAGAGAGCTGCAAGAAAAACAGACAGCAAAACTATAATATTGTGAGATCTCAACCTTGCACTCTCAGAACTAGATAGATCAAATCACAAAATAAATATTAAATAGAATACTAGAAAAGTTAGGTATGATAGATCTTTGAAGAAAATAGAATGAAAATAGAAAGGAATACACTTTCTTCTCTGCAATTCACAGTACCTATACAAAAACTGACCATATATTAGAACAGAAAGACCTCAAAATCAAATGCAGAAAGGCAGAAATTGTAATTTTTCCAAATCACAATGCAATATAATTATCTTCAATAAAAAGCCAGGGGAAAAAGTAATTGGAAACTAAACAATCATAACCTAAAAAATGAATGGATGAAACAACAAATCATAGACACAATTAATTTCATCCAAGAGAATGACAGTAATGAGACAACATACCAAAATTTGTGGGAGTTATCCAAAGCAGTAATAAGGAAAAAAAAAATTATATCTCTAGAGGCTTACTTACATAAAATAGAGAAACAGAAAATCAATGAATTGGACTTGCAACTAAAAAAAAAGCTAGAAAAAAAGCAAAATTAAAAAACCCCAATCAAATACCAGACTTGAAATACTAAAAATAAAAGAAGAGTTTAATAAAATTGAAACTAAAACTGTTGAATTAATAAATAAAACTAAGAGTTGTTTTTATGAAAAAACCAACAAAATAGATAACCTTTTTAGTAAATTTAATTATAAAAAGGCAAGGGGAAAATAAAATTCTTAGTTTTAAAAATGAAAAGGGAGAACTTTCCACCAATGAAGAGGAAATTAGAGCAATAATTAGGAGTTACTTTGCCCAAATTTGTGCCAATAAATTTGATAACCTAAGTGAAATGGAGGAAACCTACAAAAATATATATTATCCAGATTAACAGAGGAAAAAGTAAATTGCTTAAATATTTCAATTTCAGAAAAAGAAATAGAATAAGCTATTAATCATCTCCCTAAGAAAACATCCTCAGACCAGATGGATATACATGTGAATTCTACCAAACATTTTTTTAAAATTACTCCAATACTATAAAAACTATGTGAAAAATAGGGAATGAAGAACTCTTACCAAAATCCTTTTATGACATAGACATAGTACTGATACCTAAACCAGGTAAGACAAGAACAGAGAAAGAAAACTATAGACCAATCTTGCTAATGAATATCAATGCAAAAATCTTAAATAAAATATTAGCAAAGATATTGCAGAAAGTCATCCCCAGGATAATACACCATGACCAAGTAGGATTTATACCAGGAATGGAGGGCTGATTCAATATTAGGAAAACTATTAACATAATTGACTATATCAATAAACAAATTAACAAAAACCATATGATCATCTCAATAGATGCAAAAAAAAATTTTTTTTTTGTAAAATCCAACACCCATTCCTATTAAAAACCCTAGAGAGTATAGGAATAAATAGACTTCTCCTTAAAATAGCCGGTAGCATCTATTTAAAACCATCAGTAAGCATCATATGTAATGGAGATAAACTGGAACATTCCCAATAAGATCATGGATGAAACAAGGTTGCCCATTATTACCATTCCTATCAATATTGCTTTAGAAATGCTAGCTTGGGCAATAAGAGATGAAAAAAGATTAAAGGAGTAGGTAATGAGGAAATCAATTATCACTCTTTGCCGATGATGTGATGGCATACTTCCAGAACCCCAGGAAGTCAACTAAAAAGCTAGTAGATATAATCCACAACTTTAGCAAAATTGCAGGATATAAAATAAATCCACATACATAATCAGCATTTTTATACATCACTAATAAAATCCAACAACAATAGATACAAAAGGAAATTCCATTTAAAATAATCATCAATAGTATAAAATATTTGGGAATCTGTCTGCCAAGAGAAAGTCAGGAAATACTTTCCACACAAATGATCTAAACAACTGGAAAAAAATAGCCAATTCTCTTGGATAGGTCGAGTGAATGAATGTAATGAAGATGACAATACTAAACTAAACTAATCTATTTATTTAGTGCTATGCCAATCAAATTCCCTAGAAACTATTTTACTGAACTAGAAAAAAATAAAAAAATTCATCTGAAAGAAGAAAAGGTCAAGAATTTCAAGGGAACTAATGAAAACAAAAATCAAATGAACATGCCTATATATAGTCAATAATATAATTAGTCCATATATATAGTCAATATTATAGCAATATAATGTTTGACATCCCCTAAGACCCCAGTTTTGGGGATAAGAATTCACTATTTGACAAAAACTGCTGGAAAAATTGAAAACTAGTATGGCAGAATGTAGGCATTGACTCACACTTGATAACATATACCAAGATAAGGTCAAGATGGGTTCATGATCTAGGCATAAAGAATGAGATTATAAATAAATTAGAATAACATAGGATAGGTTACTTATCAGACCTGTGGAGGAGGAAGGAATTTGTGACCAAAGAAGAACTAGAGATCAGTATTGATCACAAAATAGATAATTTTGATTATATTAAGTTAAAAAGTTTTTGTAGAAACAAAAGTAATATAGACAAGATTAGAAGGAAAGCAATAAACTGGGGAATCATTTTTATATTTAAAGATTTCATTTCTAAAACATATAATTTTTATAAGAAATCAAGCCATTCTCCAATTGATAAATGGTCAACGATATGAACAGACAATTTCTAGATGAAGAAATTAAAACTATTTGTATTCATATGAAAAGGTGCTCCAAATCAGTATTGATTAGAAATATGCAAATTAAGACAGCTCTGAAATACCACTAAACACCTCTCAGATTGGTTAAGATGACAGGAAAAGATAATGACAAATGTTGGAGGGGATGTGGGAACACTGGGATACTAATATATTGTTGGTGGAACTGGGGACCGATCCAACCATTTTGGAGAACAATTTGTCAATATGCTCAAAAAGTTATCAAACTGTGCATATCCTTTGACCTAGCAGTGTTACAACTACTAAGAGATATTAAACAAGGGAAAGGAACCCACATGTACAAAACCATTTGTGGAAGCCATTTTTGATGTGGCTAAAAACTGGAAATTGAATGGATGCCCCTCTATTGGAGAACGGCTGAATAAGTTATGGTATATGAATGATATAGAATATTATTGTTATATAAGAAATGATCAGCAGGATGATTTCAGAGAGGCTTCGAGAGACTTACATGAACTGATGCTAAGCGAAATGAGCAGAACCCGAAGATAATTATATATAGCAACAACAACACTATGTGATGATCAGTTCTGATGGATATAGCTTTCTTCAACAGTGAGATGATTCAAACTAGTTCCAATTGTTCAGTAATGGAGAGAGCCATCAACACCCAGGAAGAGGACTGTGGGAACTGGGTGTGGATCACAACATAACATATTTCTGTTGTTGTTTGCTTGCATTGTTTTTTCCTTTTCAGGTTATTTTTTTTTCCTTTCTAGATCTGATTTTTCTTGTGCAGCAAGATAACTGTATGGATATGTAAACATATATTGCATTTACCATATATTTTAACATGTATTTGACTACCTGCCATCTAGGAGAGGGTGTGGAGGAAAGGAGGGGGAAATTTGGAACAGAAGGTTTTGCAAGGGTCAGTGTTGAAAAATTACCCACACATATGTTTTGTAAGTAAAAAGTTATAATAAAAATATTTTAAAAGAATTATAAAAAAAGAAAGATCAGAGATTTAAGACTAGAAATCATGTCTTCTTATTTTATAGATTAGAAAACATATTCAAAGATATTATTCAGTAACCTAAGATCATATAGAATGTAAGTGAAAAAGAGTTGTGAGATGGAATACCTTTTTAATGAAACAACAAGGAGATTAGTGTCATTGGATCAAAGAGCATATGTTGGAGAATAAGATGTAAGAAGTGAAGGTAGGGAGGAGAGACCCAGTGTATGAAGGACTTTGAATGCCAAAGGATTTTGTAAATCATTCTGAAAATGATAGGAAACCACTAGAGATGTTTTTATTGGAGTGGAAAGTGGACCAGTAGTTTTTAAAAATCATTTTGACAATTGAAGGGAGAATGGATTGGAGTGCAGAAAATGGGCACATCCACAGGTAGAGATGTGCAATTGTCCAAACATGAGATAGTTAGAATATGTCTCAGGGCAGTAGCAGCATCAAAAGATGGAAGGCCATATTAAAGAGATATAAAATTGGAATCCACAAGTTCTGGAATGGGGTTAGATATAAGGGGTAAAAGACAGGAACAGGAGATAATATCTAGGTTTTAGTTCTGAGGACTGAGAGGATAATGGGGCTATCGATTGGAATAAGAAAATTTGGAGGTAGACAGGTTGGCAGAAAAATAATGAATTCAATTTTTTATATATTGAGTTAAAATGTCTACAGTGCATCTAGTTCAAAATGTCTAAAAGGAGCTGGAAGTGGGAGACTTGAGTTCTGCAGAGAGGATAGGAGAAAAGTAGAATTTAGAATCATCAGATTTGAGATGATAATTCACTCCCTAGAATTTGATGAGATCAATATAGAGTGAGGAGAAAAGGTTTAGGAACAAACCCTGAGGGACAGTAAGATCAGTGTGATCAGATGAAAATGTGGCAGAGGAAGCTGGGAAAGAGCAATCATATAGGTGGGAGAAGAACCAGGAGAGAGTGATATTCCAAAAAAGTAGAGAGAAGAAGGTTTCAAGAAGAAGAAAATTTTAGAAGCTGCATAGTTCAGGGAGATAAATAAAGATTGAGAATTGACTGACAGTTAAAAGATCACTTATAATTCTGGAGAGAGGAATTTCAGAGGAATAATAAGGTAGGAAGCCAAATTGTAAGGAGTTAAGAAAGTAAGATGAGAGAATGTGAAGGCACATTATTTTCAAGGAGTTGTTTAGCCACAAAAAGCTTTTTCATAAAAATATTTCTTTTAAAGAACAATTTAGTTCAACAGTTCCAATGCTGATATAAGCATTGGATCTGATGAAACCTGAGACCTGTAACAGCAACAAGAATCTAAAATTATCAACATTTTACCTTAGCTTAAAACTCAAATTTATAGTTGCATACTGGTGACTTAAAGGAAAGTTATGTCTAGAGTAGGAATCTCAAAATCTTTTAAATATGACTTTTCATGTCATCAAGGTGGAAAATAAGTGTAGGGAAGAGGCTAAAACAATAACCATTTTTTTTTTTAATTTGTGTTTTTGGCCTCACTATGTGGAACCTTCACTTTGTCCAGAAAGTATTTTTTGGTCCCCCTTATTCCTACTAAGTTATTTTTCCATTTACAATGGAATCTTGCATGTACCTAGTTTATTTGCATACTATCTTCCCCTTTAGGATGTATTATCTTTTGAAGGGAGTGTATCTTTGTTTTATTTATATGTCACACCAAAACATAGTACCTTATCAAGAATTGTTGATTATCTCCTTAGGGCTTACTTAGCACATTGCCTGGCCTAAAAAAAAAAAAAAAAAAAAAATGCCTGTTTACTGAATGAACAAATAAATTATTACTTGGAACATATGAAAGGCAAAATTCTATGCATATAACTTCTCTTCACTAATGGTAGAAAGTCCCAGATCCACACAAAAAACACATTTGTTTTTAACTTTCTTTAGTTATATAAGTTTTATTCTCTAGTTTATATCTTTGCAGCAGATTAACTGTAACATATGAAATGTAGGTTATTGATTTGTTGTAGGCAGCCACACCGATGGCAGAAAGAAATACATGGAAGGAAAAATACATGGATGAAAAATAATAAAAAAATTAAAATTGATAATAATACTAATAAAATTAATAATTAATAAAAGAACTTGAAGGTTCCAGATATTCCAGATCATACCTGTAACTAGCCTAAATTCTAATACCAGATAATGTAGAATGGTTCCCCCCTCATAAGTTAAAAGTAGTAATGGTAATTTAGGATGAATTATTATTAGTTTTTTTCAATTATTTAGGCCAATTTTTTCAGAGGATGTAATTTAAAAAGTTCACTACATTACATTCTTTAATATATTATCTTTACATTTCAGAAATGGAAATAGTTTATGCCTGTACTGCCTCATTAATTCACTATATTTTCCATGTTCTATTATGTTATTCCCAGTTTCCAGGGTAAAACGTGAATACTATAATCCTACACTAATTTGAATTGCACATTATTTATTTCTTTATTTCTTTCTAATGCAATGTAATATGTATTTATGTATTTTTCTTGAATCTGAAAATTGAGATTATTCAGAATCTTACCATTCTTATTTCACAATTCCTTTATCTTTATACAAAACCACATCTAAAATATACTTCATTTCTTCATGTCTTTGCTTATGCTTAGAATGCCCTTCCATTTTCCTTAATCTTAGGTTTTGATACTGCTTTTCCTTCAAATCCAAACTTAGAAGTCATCTATTCTAGCAAACACCCATTTGTTTGTGCTCAGATTTTTTGATTTTTTCACTGTAATTTTTCAGATTGAATTATTTCATAGAAAGAGAATGGAATGTAAAGAAAAGAGAACCAGGTTCCAGCTTTAAAGGATAATTGATTTAGATATGCAAGGGAGGTCACTGAAGTCATGGAGTTTAACCACAAAAGAACATATCAGGAACAAAGAGGAATAAAGGGTTAAAGTGATTTTCTTAGAGTTACATCTCTAGGAGACTTTTGAAGTCAAGACTTCCTGTTTCCAAGAACTATTTGTATGTAGAATCTAGGGCAATTAAGTGAAATTGCTTCCTCAGTGTAAAAAGTGGATAATAATGAATACATCATATAATTCACACTGTTTTAAAAGGAAAATAGCTTTATGATCTTTAAAGTACTATATGAAGGGCAGTTCATATATTTTCTATTTAAGCTTATATGAAAACATATATATATACATATTTATGTGTGTTTATATATATATATATATATATATAATATTTTTTTTTTGAAATTCAGAGATCTTTCCACTTTTTGATGAAAGACATACATGTTCTTTTCTATGCCATTTTAATTTTAGGAAAACAGATTTTTAAATGAGTCTGTTTATTCTTTTTAAAAAAGTTACTAAATGAAAACCAGGAAAAAGTTATTTTGTTTACAGTCTTATTCTTTTCCTATTTCTTGTTGACAAAATGTCAGCATGGTTTTGCCATGGGACCATTGGTTGATTGGCACTGATTCTGAAACATTCATTCTACCACTTAAAGAAGCTTAGCATTTAATTCTTGCTTTGAATTTTATATAATTTGTACTGCAGATTAAGCCAAGATATTTTTAAAGGGGGGAAAAAAAAGCCCTACCTTGTTATCTAAGAAAGAATGTTTCCTTCAATTTATATACAATTTGAATGAACAGATATTGAATTAATGAGCATTTATTGCAATCATTAAATTAGAGCAATGCCTGGAGCTTGTACGAATCTACTCTGATTTTATTCACTTTTCTGAAAACAATGTAGTAAGAAGCAAAATCACATAGAGGATAAAGGAAAAAATAAATGTTTATAAGTTTGTTTTCTATCAATTTCATAATACTAAAGTGAAATAGTGCTGAGCTAACAAGAGAGAAACACAATAGGATCATAAGCTACTTAACCAAGGTTTATAGACAACATGAGAAAGAATGCTTAAATAAACATAATACATTTATCAGGAGCATGATTAAGTGGTTTCTGTAGTAGTATATTGCTAGTATGTGTAATTATTCCCTTTGAAAATATATGCTACTCTTTTCGTTAGCATGGATAATGCATACATTGAAATGAAAAAAAAGTGTTTTAAGAGATGACAATAAATTAATTCCCAATTCACTGTAACCCTGTCGGTTCATAATGAAATGCACTCACATTATTGCTTTCAGTTCAGGCTTACTGGTTGTAATAAACAAGCATTACTTTGTGAAATAGATAAGCACATACACATATATAAGTATGTGTATACACACATGTATATACATACATTTGTGTACATACATATATGAACACACATCTATGTATATGTGTATATATAAATGTGATATATATATATATATATAATGTATGTGCATACACTTATGCATAGCCCTTCATTTAAGATATTAATATTGAAACTTTGAGAGCTTAAGGACAAAATCAGTAAGTAAGCCACATAAATATGATGTTGCTATTCAAATTCTCAGGCTCCTAATCAAGTAGTTAGATAGACAAGGTAAAATTCTAGGATGCAAAAACCCCAAGCAGAAAATATTTTAATACATTCATAGCTGGCCTTCTGGGATTAAAGCCAAGATGGCAGAGTAGAGAAAGCAATCAGTTGAGTTGTTCCAAAATTACACTCCAAACAACACTAAAATGCGAAAATGACACCTCCAGTCAAATTCTGGAATAGCAGAGTAAACAAGAGGTCAGAGTGAAACGTTCTTCCAGTCCAAGACAACTTAACATGGAAAGGAGGAAGAGGTTGGCCTGGAACCCAAGGCAAAGAAACATCAAGGTGAGCCATGAAGTGATGGTGAAATACACAGCAGAATCTCTGGGAGGTCTCAAGAGAGAGATGGCAAGAGGATTTATTTAAAAAAAAAAAAAAAAGTACAGTCAGGGAGCAGTGGCCACATTTCTCTCCAGAACTCCCAACCACAGAAGCACAAAAAACTTCCTAAACCCTCAAACTAGCTCAAAAATGAAAATTGTGAAAAAGATTGAAGCTTGAAACAGTGCCTTTCAACCCCATACTAAGCATACTAAGAACAGAGCCCAAATTATAATAAAAACCAAATTTAACAAACAGGGTGGATCAATGATCAAACATCAACAAAAGAATCTGATCACTGAAAGTTACTGTGGTGACAGGAAAGATGTAGACACTAAAATGAAGCGAAAACAGCTACAAACAAAATTCAAAGAAAAATATGTATGTGACATGAGTCCAACAAGAATTCCTTGAGTAGGTTAACAAGTTATTTTCAAAATCAGAGTGATTAAAAAAAAAGAAGAAGAGCAAAGGAAGAAAATTAGGAAAGACAATTAGGAGCTCGTTCAATGAGGCACAAAACATACTGTAAAAATAAAACATTAAAATAAAATTGGCCAATTAGAAAAAAGGAGGTACAACATCTCACTGATATATTTTTAAAATTAGAAGTGGCCAATTAAAAATTAAAGGCTCCAGAAAGCATCCAAAACCAATTAAGTGAAGTAAATAGAATGAAAAATTGTGAAATGTGAAACATTTCATTAGAAAACAACTGATATAGAGAATAGGTCCAGGAGTCATAATATCATAATTACTGGACTACATAAAAAGTCACAATCAAACAAAGAACCTAGATATCATATTTCAAAAAATTATTAAATGATACTGTGTCAGTATCCTAGAAACAAAACATAAAATAGGGGAAATAGAAATAGAATCTACTGATCATACCATCTGAAAGATATTCAAAAATGATAAATAATAGGAATGTTATAGCCAAATTTAAGCTTCTAGGTTAAAGAAAATATTTTATTTTTTTATTAAAGTGTTTTATTTACAAAATATATGCATGGATAGTTTTTCAACATTGACCCTTGTAAAACCTTTTGTTCCAAATTATCCTCTCTTTCCCCCCACACCTTCCCTAGCTAGAAGGTAGTCCAATACATGTTAAATATGTTAAAACATATGTTAAATCCAATATATGCATACATAGTTATACAGTTATCTTGCTGCACAAGAAAAATCAGATCAAGAAGGAAGAAAAAGAAAATGAGAAAGAAAACAAAATGCAAGCAAGCAACAACAGACAGAGTGAGAATGTTATGTTGTGGTCCACACTCTGTTCCCATGACCCTCTTTCTGGGTGTAGGTAGCTCTCTTCATCACTGAACAACTGCAATTGGTTTGAATCCTTTCATTGTTGAAGAGGGCCACATCTGTCAGAGTTGATCATGGTATAGTCTTGTTGTTGCCTTGTATAATGATCTGGTTCTGCTTATTTCACTTGGCATCAGTAGTATTCATTCCATAATGAATATTATGGAACAATAATATTCCATAACATTCATTACCATAACTTATTCAGCCATTCTCCAACTGATTGGCATCTGCTCAGTTTCCAATTTCTAGCCACTACAAAGGGCTGCCACAAACATTTTTGCACATGTGGGTCCCTTTCCCTCCTTTAAGATATCTTTGGGATATAAGCCCAGTAGAAACATTGTTGGGTCAAAGGGTATGCACAGTTTGATAATTTTTTAAGCATAGTTCCCAATTGCTCTCCAGAATGGTTGGATTGGTTCACAATTCCACCTTCCACCAACAATGTATCAGTGTCCCAGTTTTCCCACATACCCTCCAACATTCATCATTATCTTTTTCCTGTCATTTTAGCCAATCTGACAGGTGTGTAGTGGTATCTCAGACTTGTCTTAATTTGCATTTCTCTGATCAATAGTGGTTTGGAGCACCTTTTCATATGACTACAAATACTTTCAATTTCTTCATCTGAAAATTGCCTGTTTCCTTTGACGATTTATCAATTGCAGAATGACTTGAACTATTAAAAAATTAAGTCAATTCAGAGAAAATATTTTAACCAGCCAGAGAGAAAACATTTATATTATATTTTTGTGGGGGGTAGGAGGAAGTAGAGTTTAAAATAGGAGTCTTTACTAATTCTTTTTGTGACATAAATAAGGTTTTGATATCAAAACAAGGGAGAGCAAAAACAAAGAACAAAATTATAGACCAAATTACTTAATATATAAGTGCAAATACTTTAAATAATTTCTAACAAAGATTATAGTAACCTATCATATTATATCATATATGATATATATATATATATATATATATATATATATATATATATATATATAATATACATTGTGGTATAGTATAATATTAAAATATAGTAATGTGATGACCACGTATTTTAAAATCAGCCTGAGTCAGGAATTCAGGTTAAGGGAAAATCTTCAATCTTTATTCTCAGTAGAGGTGAAGAAGGATCAGGGGTAAAGGGGGATCGGAAGTAAAGGGAGATTAGCAATGTCAGCAGCTGTGTCAAAAAGCCAACCAGACCAGAAGCCACTAGACCAGAAGTTACCAGAGCAGAAGCCAGCCAGCCTTCTTTCCCTGCCTCTCTTCCTGCCCCTCTGCCTCCACCCACCAAAATCATCATTTCCTGTACAACACATCAGGACTTGCACAGAGTGGGCGGGGGCCATTCTTTCTCCAAGCATGTATATTAATAGAGTATGGTCCAATTACTATTTAGCCTCATGGGCTTGGGACCTCAGTGCATCAACTCAAGCCTCTAATATATCATAAAGATCAAACAAAATGATCAGATGGGATTTGGAGCAGAACTGCAAGCAGAACTGGTTTACTACTAGGAAAACTATTAACATAATTTACCAACTTAATAAAAAAATACAACAAAAATCTTATGATTATATGAATAATTGCAGAACAAATTAAAGGTATTTTATACAAGAATTGTTTAAGATTGAAATATATTACAAAAATGGAAATCAAAAAAATCTAATATTAGCTAAGAAATGGAATGGTATATTAGTGAAATGGATCAGTTTCATAATACACAGTAGCAAAGGACCATAGTAAAAACGTGTTTGCTAAACAATAAGTTCCAAGCTTCCAGGGTAAGAACTCACCATTTGACAAAAGAGGTTGGCAGAAACTAGGTATATATCATTAAGACACAATTACATGAATTTATATCTGGTCTCAGAAACTTAGTATGTGACCATCTTTGCCTCAGTTTCCTTATTTATAAAACAATCTAGAGAAGGAAATGGCAAACTACTCTAGTTTCTTTATCAAGAAAACCCCAAATTGGGCCATAAAGAGTCAGGCACAAAGGAAACAACTGAAAAATTGCATTGACCAACATCTCAAACTCTATTCCAAAATAACACCAAAATAGGTAAAATGATTTAGACATAAAAGTGCATAAATGAATTAAGAGATAATCAGAAAATGGACCTGCCAGATAAATGGATAAAGGAAGAATTTATAACTAAACAAGTGATAGAGAGAATCACAGCAAGTAGCATGGATAATTTTGATACCTGAAATTAAAAAGGGTTTGCATAGGCAATGTAGTCAAAATTAGGATGGAAACTGGAAACTTGGAAAAAAAATTATAGAAATTTCTTTGATAAAAGTTTCATTTCTCAAATATATGCAGAACTGAGTCAAATTTATAAAATAATAAAAGGCATTTCCTAGTTGATAAATGGTCAAAGGATATGAACAATTTAAAAAAAAGAAATAAAAACTATCAGTCACATGAAAAAGAAATGGTTTAATCATTACTGATTAGAAAAATGCAAACAACTTTGAGATGCAATTTCATGCCTATCAAATAGACTAAGAAAACATAGTAACATGGCACTACCATAACATGATTCAGTCTATTCAAATTATATTTTCAAACAACTATATTTCATTCTTTGATTTGGGCTTCAAAAATATACTGAAGAATGATAAATTCAAACTAGGAACTTTTTAATGAGTTTAAACATTGATTTTGAGTTATAACAGAGAAGGTCAAGTATGTGCTTGAAATTATGTAAATATTTATATGTATACATACATATATTTGTGGTTATAGCCATAGATATAGAAAGAAAGAGATTGCTATAGATTTAGGTATAGTTGTACATATAGACATGGAAAGAAAGATTGTTATAGGTGTAGATATAACATTCTATATGTATAGCAATGTACTGCTATACATCTATATCTTTCAAACTTTATATTTTCTTCATCTTTTCTGGAATGAATAAATCTTCCCATTATCAGTGAAAAATATTAAATGTGAAAGTAATAGACAGTTTTCAGAAGAAAATGAGATAATTTAAGTGAATGGGATCATGGTTTCTGAGGTGTCTGTAGAACAAATGGCTTGAAAGATCAAGTATTCTCCTACTCTTATTCCATTCAAGAGCCATCACAACTCTTTATGTTCCATAATCAGCCTTGCTCACCACACCTTTTATGTAATCCAATTTCTTTGTCCACAAGACTTATTGTCATCATGACATCAAGTTCTCCCACATGTACATTATATAGACTAGGCCCAATGACTACTTGTTAAGTTTAGTAGGGATTCTTTTTCACATATGAGTTGACTAGTCTACTCTAGACATTTTATAATTCTGTTGATCTCCTTTCACTTAAAAAAACAATTTGAAAATATTGTTCAAAAACTTCAATGATTCTATTGTTATTATTTATGGATCTCATGCTTGAATTGTATCAGAACGTAGCACCTTTCCAATCTTCTTCAAAATTTATTTTCCTCTCTAGGGGAAAAAAGGACTAGCTACATGTAAAAGGCATCAGGTCCTTTCTCATCTCCACTGTAGTCAATATAAATTTTTTAGTATAACAGCTTCAATTTTTAAAGCGTTTCTTCTATTAATATTGCAGAAAGAACCACATTGGTTAACCTTCAAAAATTTCTGTAAATATCCACTGCTTTAGTTCAATATCTCTAACTGTGAAAAAAAACCCACTGCTATGGCAAAGGAAATTGGTGGAAAGGCAATGGTAGATTTCATGAAAAGTCTCATTTTGAATGGGTAATGTGTTTTATATCTATATAGCTATATCTATATATCTATATTTATATATATATATAAATATAAATATACAATATATATTATTATATTATATATAATATATTATATATATAATTACATATATTATATATTACATATATAATATAGTATATATTACATATATAAATATAAATTATATATCTATATAAATATAGATATATAGATATAGATATATAATGTACAATACATTACATACATTCAACTGAATTATGCTAATTATATTAATAATGCAGCTCATACTATAATCTAGTAGTAAGTATATAATTGAATCATAACTTTGGACAAGGGCTCATTATCCTGTTGATTTTATATATGAAAAAAAGTGAATGGCTAAACAATATTTTCAACAGAGTCCTGAGGAAATAATCTAACATTTTTGCTTTAACTATCTGTATGTATTCTTGAGATTCTCAATAGTTCATTTTCTTCTTCCTTGGGACAATGAGGTATTGTGTAGATTAAACTAGTTAAGGCAGTAGCAGTGGTCTACTGTGCTTTGAAAATCAATATAATCTCATGAAAAGCTGGGAATTTGCTTATCTCTCTCTGTACTAGTAACCCAGCCATGCAAAGATGATCTTTGTCATTGCTTTGATTTTTCATTTTGAACATATAGGCACTCAAATTTAGTTATAGGAAAAACATTATGTTCGTTATATTTTGACAATGTACTGGCTGGAGAACTTGTCACAGTAGATAAGTGTCTATTTCTAGCCACTTTAAGTATCTGTTTCTTGCTACTATACACTTTAATGTTCTAACCATTTGTTAGCATAGTTTTTGTTTTTTCCATATAAGTAAAATGAATGTCAGTTTTTCAAGGACAATTAGGTCATTTTTATTTCTACAAACTGAAAAATTCTTAAAGAAAAGCCGAATTCTTCTACAAATAAGCAAACTAAGCTTTGAATTAACTTTGCTCTTTGGCAATGACTTTTGTTCAGAGTGGGAGAGTAAAGCACTTTTTTGGGTCAATTTTAGATTTGATTTGACAGAACATATTTTGTGCTATAATCATTAGCTTCTAAAACATGACAACTTAGGGATTTGGAAAACTCAAGAGTTGGCAAAAGAATGTAGAATTTTTCATCTCTGGGTTATCAGTTAATTTTAGCAACAGCCTGTCATTACCACCTAAAGAATACTCAGACCATGTCTGGGATATGTCTACAGAAAGTGAAATGTAGACATAAAACAATTATTTGGATAATGCAAGTCCTTCCTTTTGCTCACAAAATATACATGCCTCAATTATGTAGCCAGCTAGGAAAAATGTCTTGGGATACTTACATGACATAGAAAATGTCACTATATATGCTGTCTTGGCTTTGGGTATATATAAATAAATATAATATAGTTTAAAATACTACATCACAAGTGCTAAAGGAAATGACAAAACAAAGTAATATGTGGTCTGAGACTAAGAAGGGTTCTTGTTAATGATTCTGGGACACTCAAGGAAGGTCTGATACTGTCACATCATTCCTTCAGTTTTTAGCTGGGCTCCTGCTAAAAACAACAACAACAACAACAACAACAACAACAACAAAAAAAAAAAAAAAAAAAAAACAATGTTCTTCACAAGCATCTTTTTGTTCAGATCTATCTCAGTTTCTTTCTCCCAAGTGATGAGACAAAAATACTAGCCAATGATGAAGCCTCTATCTAAAAGAACAAGTCACTTTAACATGGAAGAAAAACAATTTAGAAACAAAAGTGAATAAAGAGGAAAACCAACACTTGATCATTGATGGCGTTAGTCTCCATTTTCAGCAAAAGCACAATCAAAACAAAACACTGAGGATTTTCAATGTTCTTTTAAATTGTCAGTATTCATTCTTATCAATCGTTCTAATTATTATACAGTTAAATTTGTCCATCCAAGTGAATATGTAAAATAGTTCCTTGATTGCAAATTAGGTTCATTTATAACCTCAAGGTATTGTAACAATGACTTCATTGGATACATCAGCAGCCCAGAAATATAATTCATTTAATAAGATGCTTAAATTATGTCATGATTAACTGACATGCTGAAAGTTTCAAGTATTTTTCTGATTATCTGAATTAGTTTCTCAGATATTGTGTTCATCTTAGTGGACATCATTTTATTTTTTAATCCAATTTTATTTCATTCTCTGTTCTGAATTATCTTTTTTCTCTCCCTTTTCTATACCCAAATGTATACAATATACATACAAAATATATATATACACAGACACAAAGACATGCATATACAAATATATATATATATGTAATCATACACACATGTACAAAAGTATTTTCATATACATCTATGTAAGGCTGTATAATGCTTGTTTGTCCTTTATTTCTCTAAGATAGATATTTTCCTTCATATATCCAAGTCTTTCTAACTCCATCAATTCATCATTTCTTATACTGCAGCAATATGCCAGCTTTATATTGTCTATTTTAAATAATTTACAACAATATTGATTATCATGACTGACACAGTGTGGTTTCTCTATTTCTCACTTTTGAGTAGATCTATTTTACCTTTAATTTTGCCTGAGATCATGATTTTTTTACATAATAAATTCTACACATGATGTTTCTTTTGATATATATATATATCTTATTTTCTTTTGTCTCCTGACTCATCTAATTTACTTATGTTCACTACTTTGCCCTCCTATTAGTCAACCTAGCTCCCCTCCAAGGATCTCTCCCTTATGTTCCCTTTCCCCTCATGCCTCTTTATACCATTTCTATTAGGCCACACATCCTTCTATAACCCCTCTCACTCATACCCTCTTTATCCTTCACTTTCTTATTTCATTAACAGTTTAGAAGACTTTTATCTTCTTTTCAATACATATGCTGTCTTTAACCTTGGGTTGAGTGAACAGGATTGCCTCTAAGAATCCCTCCCTTATCCTCTCCTCCTTCCTAACCCCTTATCTTCTTTCTTTCTTAATTTAAAAGATTTTTATATACTTCTAGATAATATGTAGTGTTTCCTTTTTAACTCATTCCAGATGAACACAGGGTTCCAGAAATACCAGCCCTCCTCCTCCACATAATTTCTGCATCAGTTCCCCCTCTTGCACCAATTATCCTTTTTACCTTTTACTGTACAATTTTATTTTTTAGCATCACATCATATTCAATTCTACCTCACTCTTTTAATCTTTCTATCTTTCTTCAATCTTTCAATCTACTCAATTACTTAGATAGTTTCTATTTATCCATATAAAACAAATAATTTATCTTAATTTAGTCCTTTGTAATTATTCATTTTCTGTTTACCTTACATTGCTCTTGGATTTTTCTCTTTCCAGTACTAGTAGAGAGGCCCCCTATAATTTCTTTTTGACCAGTTGTTCAATATCCTCTCAGTCTCTGGACTGAGAGCTCTCAAAGCTCTTGTTGCTTTTGTCACTCACTGCTTCCAAGGCTTAGAGAGCTGATGTGACCACATAAACTCTTGGCCAGACCCTACCTTCTTCTCCCATATCTCTCCTTCTGGTATTCTAAGCAATCTTGGCCTAGAAAAATTTCTCACCCTAGGCTTTTGTTGGCACTGCTGTTTTAGAATATGATTTGAGGTATTATTTTAAAGTTGTCTGGAGGGAAACTTTGGGAGAGTTCAGTTACAGCACTTGCCTCTGTCTCCTCAACATTTTCATTAAAGAGGGAGTATGAGTATTTAGGCAGAAAGTTAAGAGAGCCTGGATAGGCAGGCTACTGGACAGACTAGCCCATTTGTCCACATGAAATAGGGTATACATTAAACTAGAGATGTAAGAGAGAGCCAGACTATGGAGGCCTTAAATTTCAAGGATTTGAACCTGAAGTTCACTTTATGACAACCATGAAACAAGTAAAGATGACAGAAGAGAGATGACCTGATTAGTATGGTAGAGTCAGGAATTATAAATCAAAGAAGAAAGAGAATCAAAGTGGGAAGACTTGATAGGTAGCTGTTTTAATAACATAGGCCAAAGGTTCTGAACATTTTTTGAATCACAAATCTCTTTTGGCAGTTGGGTAAAGCCTATGAACCCTTTCTTAGAATAATATAATTAAGTGGATAAAATAAAATAAATAAGATTACAAAGAAGACTGATTATTTTGACATAGTTGTCAAATGATTATTAAATGTCAGATTATAAATCCTTGGTTTAGGAAAGTTGTAATTAGGATTGTATAATGGTTATGTTAATGGAAACAGAAAGGAGAAGACAGATGTAACAGGTATTAAAAAGTAAGAATTGACAAGTAACTAATGACAAGAATTAGTTACTGGATATGAGAAATGAAAGAATAAGAAAAAAAGATAATACTTATTTTGAATGTTAAGGAATTAATATATGTTGATACCACTGCCAATCATAAAGATAGAAGGAGCAATACGTTTAGGGGAAAGGAAAAAGAGATCTCATTTTTTAACATATAATTGAGGTGCTATAGGAATATCCACTTAGAAACATCCAATAGACAACTGGACAGATGAATCTGCTGTTTAGAAAGCAGTGTTGAAGATATTGATTAAGTGATAAGAAAAAGGGCAGAACTTTAAGAAAACTTTTTGGGGGATATACATTAAAAATATTGAAATGGTTTTATTTGGAGCCAAGAAAATGTATAAAGATATGAAAGATAATGGAGAGTGAAAAAGGGAGGGGATGATGATTAGGAGGTCACTGATTATCTTTGAAAAATGAAATGTCAATTGCATGGCAATTATAGAAGTCAAAATTCAACAATAAACATTTCTCACATGCCATTAGCACATTGGTACCAAGTGTGCTACCATACAGAGGATTAAAACAAAAACAACAAAAACATAGAATAAGAAAATATGGGTTGGCTGTAACCTGTGTTTTTAGAAGGAATACTCACAATTATAGTAAATATAAAAGTAAATATATACAAACATCATTCATATAGAACATACTTTGCAATTCAATTTGCCAAACCATGAAAAATCATTATGCAAAACTCTCCTTTCTTTGTTAAAAATTGTTGCACTCTAAATTTTTATTATGTAACATTGATTAACCAAGCAAGAACCATTCAAATCATAATAGTAAGATCTTTCAATTGACAATCAGTTAAATACAGTTATGAGGAAGTGATCCAGATCAATAGCAATAATGAAGGATAACACAAGTATAGACTAAGGGTAGCAATGATCCTTGCTATTGTTATTGTTTGGTTTTTGAGTCCCTGTGGAATAGAGCATTGGCTATGGAGTTTCCCTGGCAAGGAAACTAAAATGATTTGTCATTTCCTCCAATGGATTAAGGCAAGCAAAAGTTAAGCGATTTATCTGATATCTCATAACTAGTTAATGTCAGAGGTCACATTTAAACTCAGGTCTTGAATCCAGGCCAAAAACTCTACCCATTGAGCAACCTGACTGCCTCTATCATTTATCCTAGAAGAATGTTAATAGAACTAAAGAAAGTCTTCTTGCAAGTTGGGTACATATCTTTAGATCATTTATAGAAAGATAGAGACTAGAACCACACAGGTTAAGGAGACGTGGATGTCCTATGATCTACAGCAAAAGGGAGAAGTCTCAAATCAAGAGAGTCACAGATTCACTGAAAAATTAAGATCATTCTGAGATTTGGTCAAGAGGAAGAAATAGAAATATAGATTTTTTAAATGTTTAATTACATAAAATAACTCATCTCATTAAAGTAAGTCCCTGTGATTAAGAGAAGTGACAGTGACTATAATAAGTTTATATAGTAGATAGAAAAACTGACTCATATGTAGAAAGATTTGAGTTTGAATGTGGCTTCATGAACCCATTAACTGTATGATCGTGGACCAGTCACTTAATTTCTCTGCTTTTTTGTCTTATTAACAAGTTAAGAATAATAAGTAATCCCCTACAGAACTGATATGAGGATGATATGAGATCATATGTATAAAGTACTTTGCAAATCTCCAATTACTATCTAAATGCTAATCATTAACATTATCATCTTTTATCATTTTACATAATACCTAGATGTTCAATTTGAAAATAAAGCTGCTGTTCAGTACTTTTGGTTTTTTGAGAAGTAGAAATTAATTCTAACACTAAATCAAAAAGAGTGTGAAATTTCATGCATGGATATAGTTAAGCCCAGGTTAGTAAAAAGTTCAGGAGAAATCCATCAATTTCTTTATGACTTTACCTTGAATCCAACATCTACACAAGTTAATA
Organism: Sarcophilus harrisii; assembly: GCF_902635505.1. Taxonomy (NCBI): domain Eukaryota; kingdom Metazoa; phylum Chordata; class Mammalia; order Dasyuromorphia; family Dasyuridae; genus Sarcophilus; species Sarcophilus harrisii. Next base: position 94,062,484 of record NC_045428.1, on the reverse strand, counting down.
AGATTCAAGAGCAAGGAAAGAACTAAACTGTTTTTTTTTAAGTACTCATAACCTATTATTTTTCATTTTCATGCCAGTCCATAAGTTATTTGGTTTAACAGCCATTGCTAAGCAAAATTGCAACTAATCCATCACAGGCTGATACAGTCCTAAAATTCCCTTGTTAAATGGAAGATATAGAATTCCTCAATGTCAAATAAACTTTTAAAGCAGGAAAGGGTTTCATTGTGCTTAAACCAATTTTTGTCTAATGCTGATATATATATATATATATATATATATATATAATACACACACGCACACACACACACACACACATATATACACACACATATCTCTTGTTCACCACTAACAGAAACACAATTAATGCTGATTTATTGGTTGTTTAAGATGATCATAATCATAATGCTAATCAATATTTACATAGCACATTAATGTTAAAATACTTTACAAATATTATTTTATTCTCAACACCCAGACTAGATGCTATTATATAATTCCTACTGTACAGAAGAGAAAACCAAGACAAACAAAAGTAATTTAAAGGTCATAGAGTAAGTGCCTAAATCCAGATTTGAACTCTAACTATAGCTAACTACATTTCTAGGGCTCTATTCATTGTACCACCTGCATGCTTTTGAATCATATTAAATTTTAGGCATAAAGTATGCTCTAAAGGTGAGGGGGTTTTTTTGAGAAAAGAGGAAAATTTAATAATATTATGGAATTGTACATCTTCATAATAATAGGCAATGGAAAAGATGTGGGTGTAGACAGAAGATGTTAGAAAATTTAAAAAAATGTAATGTATATATATATATATATATATATATATATATATATATATATACAGAGAGAGAGAGAGAGAGAGAGAGAGAGAGAAGATAGTTGTTTAAGGAATGTGAGAAAGATAAAAAAAAAAAAGTAAGATTATTGGAAGGTCTAGGTTCAAAAGTCAGTATTTGGCTTCACTAGGAAAATGAAGAAAATCTAAGGAGGTTCATTATGTGTTTAGAAAATTAGCATTGAGAAAATCTTTTAGTGAAAGCTTAATTTTTTGAACATTAAAAAAAATCCTTCCTCCAGATTTCTACATATGTTCAGATCCCTTTAACACCCACTTCACAATTACTTCCCTAGAACGTTTCTGAATGCACACATGAATCAATACTACAGCAATTAAATATTTGTTTTTCTTCAGTTTACATATTGTTTTCAGCAGCTGGGCCCTCTGAGTGTATCATGATTCACGATATGCTAACTAGAATATTGTAGGCACTCTCATTATTGTCTACATTAATAGTACATTTAAAAAATAAATCCTTAAAAGCAAATTTGGCAAATGTTGCTGGGGAATTTTCTCCTTCCTGATATGAAAAATGTCAAGTAAAGATATTTCCTGTTGATCTTTCAGACACCAGGCTGTCTCAAGTAGTAACTCAATTATGCATTGCCAAATTATAAATAGCCTCTAATTAGCAAGTAAGCTCCTTCAGACTCCTTCCATACAATGTATAATCAATACTTTTAATTACAATATCTATGGACTGAATAAATGATAGGAGACACTTATGTACTACAATAGATCCCACACAATGGAAATAATAGGTATCATAGAAATTGGTCCATTTTATAATACATTTCTATAGAAACTACTATTTGGACCATTGAAAAAAATAATCAGTCACATTATATAAGCTAATAAGTATCATTATCTAACTTTAATAGTCCTGTTCAAAATGAAAATAATAAAACTGTAATTTTTAAAGAAGATTAATATAGTTGAGTTGTTTTTAGGTTATATTTTACTTTGTTAAAATAGAATAATGATTCATATTTATATAGCACAAATAGATGTTTGCAGTGCATAAACTATGCAATTATTGTATCAAAATACATGAAAAATTGAAAACCTAAATGTACTACATTTTAAATATTAAATTAATTTAATAGTTGCACTAACATTTCTCTGAAAATATTTTAGTTAATTTAGTTATTAAAGCTTAGATATATAAAAAATTAACTTATGTACAATATTCACTAAAAGAAAAAGAAGACATTTCACTTTTTTGCTGTAAAATAATGGGTGTTTTCTTATATATGATCCCTATTATATCATTGTCATATATAAAATTAATTTTGTATTACCTTTCTTGTCAAACTCCCTAGTGAAATATATTTTATTCTTCAAACTTTTCTGAGATGGTCCTATATTCATGAAAAAGTAATAAAAGAAGAAAGAATGGGAGGGAGAGATGGAAGGAAAGAGGGTGGGAGGGAGGGAGGGAGGGAGGGAGGAAGGAAGGAGGAAAGGAAGGAAGGAAGGAAGGAAGGAAAGAAAATATAGAGATATGGAAGGAAGGAGAAGGGAACAAATTTATTTTCATTAGGTTGAGTAATCTCTGGCAGTGAAGACCACAACCTTCCACATCTTAAAAAACCTATGTTCATAAATTGCTCTGTAATGAAAATCATCTCTTAATGTTTAGTGTTATAATTATGAACCTCTTAAAATCACACCAAACCAATATGAGAATGGTCCATCAGCAAGCCTCTAGTCAAAGACTTCCCAGTTTTGGTAAGACCTATGAGAACTATTGTTTTTATGTCTTAGGCCTTGTAGAAGGTCACTTGCTAAGGTCATCTTCATACAATGAGTGATCAGAGGGCATTAATAAAAACATTATAATTAATTATTCATTACTCATACTTGATTTCAATTTTATATTCTTAAAACATGCTCTAAGAATTCTAGAGATTTATTATGGTGAAGAAGATTATTGATTGGTAATTTAAGTGGTAACTTGCTATTCCATAAAGACCAGTGGAAAGATAGGGGAAGCTAGATGGATAGCTTAGTGGATATGGCATAGTCTTAAAAGTGAAATCAGGAAGACCTGTGTTCAAATCCAATCTTATACAGTTACTTACACTTGTTACCCTGGAAAAGTTCTTAACCTGTTTGCTTTAATACGCTGCAGAGGGAAATGGGAAACCAATCATTTATCTGTGGTAAGAAAATCCCATGGACAGTAAAGTCACTGGGTGATGAAGAGCTAGATCCAAGTGAACAATAGCACAGGTAACAAAGTATGTGATTTTCAGTTTTTTTTTTCTCTGTCTCTGTCTCTCTTTCCTTTTGTCTTCAATGACACAGTACTTTGAGTTTTTCTACAATTCTTTCCTCCTCCCACCCCTTTCAGTAACCCAAAAGGGAGTTCTATGTTAAATGGTAATTTATACACTTTATTCTACAAGGACCTTATGCACTCACAGAATCTCAGAGTTGGGAGGGACATCAGAGACTCATCCTACAGTACACTTGAACAAGAATCACCCCTACAAAATACCCAAAAAATCATCACACCTCTTCTGGAAGATCTCCAGTGAGGTAGCCCATTCTACATGTGGATATTTCTAATAGCTTTGAAGTTCAGAATCTAACTCCACAATTTCCATCTATTGTATTCTGGGGTCAACTAAGTCAATTCTAATTCCTCTCTCATGTAGTACCCCTTCAAAATCTGGAAAAAATGGAATATAATTGATATTATTTGTTCCATTTTCCCCTAATTTTGACAGCTAATTTTTAAGTGACATAAATGATAGGACTTTCATAAATGTAGCTATTTTTTAGATTATAAACCTATCAACCCTTCTTACTATGTGGCACTCAGAACTGAACATAGCACCTCAGAGGTATTCTATCTAGAACAGAAAGAATTCAGTGGGATAATTTCCTAGTTGTGGACATGTACCCCAAGACACCACTAAGTCTATTTGAAGACATATAATAATTTTAAAAATATTTATTCATATTGAGATTTTAATCCACAAAACCTTCAAATTTTAAATAATAAAATGTTGACTAGCCATACTCATTCTATATTTCTAAAGCTGATTTTTACAACCCACATATTAGACTTTACATTTATCCCTAATCACTTACATCTTTGACTGCTCTCATAGATCCCACTCTAAATTAAACTAAACTAAAAATAGTTTTTCCCCCTAAAATCTCATTCAAATTACAAGACCACATTTTCTAGGGGTTTTTGGGGGGACAATTCTTAGTACCTGTTCCCTAACAATGTCAACTCAATATGTCTAAAACATCTCCTTTTTTTCTTTACCCTAATCACTAATTACTTCAGATTTCCTTCCTCCCAGTTATCTAAGATCACAAACTCTTTTTAATTTCTTTGCCTTTCAATGATTATTTTTTCTGATGTGAAAACAAGAACAAAAACTTATCATTCCACCTTATATATTCTAATTAGTTGCACTACCCAATCATCTGAGAAAATAGCAAATAAAAATTAATTGTCAGTGGCCAACTATATGCTTTTCTCTATAAACTGCACAATGGAAGGTCAGAGAACTGACCCTAAAGCTAAAAAGACCTGTGTTCAAGTCCTGCTCCTGACATACTTTTTTTGTAACCCTAGGCAAATCAATTACTTTCTCAGTGCCCCAAGCAAATCTCTTAAGGCTATGAAATAAGAACAAGGTAAAATAAAAATAGGTAAATGGTGCAGAGGATGGATTGCCTGGCCTAGAGTAAGGAAGCCCTGACTTCAAACCTTAACTCAAATAATTACTAGATGTATGATTCTGGACAGATTATTTAACCTTGTTGGCCCCAGTCTCCTCATTTAAATGTAAACAAAATACCAATCCCTCTTTGTCCTTCCCTCTTTCCTTACATAGCAAATTCTATTGATAATTGCAAGTATATAATAATGCCTTATTTTTTATTGTAGTAAACATAGGAGATAAACTGCACTGGTAACTTTTGAATGAATAAAATAACCTAGGAAGGCACTACTATAATGAAGCATCATTAAAATTGTCATCTGTATTATAAATAATAGAGACCATGAGGCCTTAAAATTGATAGGAAATTTAGTTCACAGGATATCAAAACTATATGATCATATTATTCTCCAGAAGAGGGAATGAATTCTAATTAGATTTAGAAAAAGATAAAAAAATGAAGATGAATAAATTTTTTTTTAATTTATGGAATTAAATGGAGGACACCATTTTGAGAGAGCAAGTAATACATGAGTTTTAAGAAAAAAATAAATTGCGGTTTTCATGAGATACTTAAATTCTTTGAAATTTCAAGTGTGGGTTCCTGATTTGATGTCTATAGTTTATTATTTCACCTAGTTACTAAGTTGTAGTGAGATCTGTTTTTATAAAAGGGGTAATGCAAAAACACCTAAAGTTTTCAGGATCTCTATAGGTCATCTGCACTTCTAAAAAGACCCACTTTTAGAAGAGCCATTAACCAGGACCTTCTCTAGAATGAGACCATAAGTTGTTACCAGAGACCACCCAAACACATGAGATATATGAAATTAAAGTGAACATTAAGTGGATTTTGGGAGTAGGTTACTAGTGTACAAATGATCTTAATCATTGTAGTACATGGAGAACATGTCAATTCTACCTGTTCCATATGCTGTTCTCCCTGGAAAGCTACCTTACTAAAAGGGACTAGCCACAATAGATTTAACCTTATTCTTGTTTAATCATGCAGAGAAAACATGACTGATGTAATACATTTTGCTGGTCTATCTGTCACAGTTAGACTATATAAGTAATAATCAAACTTCTCAAGTCTGGCCTTCCATAATATGTGAACTCAGAAATGATTGCTTTCTATTTCCCTCTTATAAATTTATATCAAATGGATGCTGATTATGCCTGATTATATTAGCTTGGACTATAGATGATGATACAATGGAGACATGACTACACAGAATCAAACAGAAGACTGTGAAATTGAAAATTGATACCCAAATTTATTCTGAATTAATTACTGTTGAGAATTGTATCTAATCACTAAAATCTAGTTGTGAATTAGGTTAATTTAAGGTATAGTTTTTATTACCATTATAAACCTGCCTCTTTGTTTTTTTTTTTGTTCTTTATAATATTTCACCATCTGATTATATCATGACAATATACAGCATTCATTTTTATAAAATTATGAATTCCACTTTTTTCTCCTTCCATTCTTTCCTTGCCCTCTTCCAAAAATGGTAGGCAATTTGATGTTATATATGTACCATGTAAAATAAATTTCTATATTAGTCATAGCTATGAAAGAACAAACAAATTAACAGTAAAAGAACGAAAAAGAATAAATTATTGGAAAAAATATGCTTCAGTCTTCATTCTGAGTCCATCAGTTCTTTATCTAGATGTAGCTAACATTTTCCTTTGAAAATCTTTGGTGTTTGTCTTTGATCATATGTTGATGAGAACAGCTGAGGCAATCACAGTTGATCATCACACAATGTTGCTGATATTATATATAATGTTGTCTTGGTTCTGTTCATTTTAGTTTGCAACAGTTCATACAAGTCTTTCCAGATTTTTCTGAAATCTGCTTATTCATTATTTCTTATTGCACAATAGTATTCCATTACATTCATTTGCCATAACTTGTTCAACCACTCCCCAAAGGATGGACACTCCTCAATGGTCAATATTTTGCCACCATAAAAAAAGTGCTAATATAAATATTTTTGTACATGGAGGTCATTTTCTTTTTATCATGACTTCTTTGGATATACAACTAGGAGTTGTATGGCTGGATCAAAGGATATGCACAGTTGAACTGCTCTTTGAGCCAAGTTCCAAATTGCTCTCCAACATGGTTGGATCAGTTCACAACTTTGGCAACAGTGTATTAGTGTCCCAATTTTCTCACATCCTTTCTACCATTTATTATTTTCTTTATGTTGGTCATGGTAGCCAATCTGATAGGTATGAGATAATACCTCAGACTTGTTTTAATTTGCATTTTTCTTAGCAAAAGTGATTTAGCGCATTTCTTCATTTGCCTGTAGGTAGCTATGATTTCATCTGGAGACTGCCTGTTCAAATACTTTGGCCATTTATCAATTTGGAAATTATAAATTTAACTCAGTTCTCTATAAATTGAAGAAATGATGCCTTTATCAGAAACACTTGCTCTAAAGGCTACCTTTCAGCTTTCTGTTTGTCTTCTACTTTTTGTTGCATTGATTTTTGTTTATCCAAAAGCTTTTTGATTTAATATAATCAAAATTACCTAGTTTATATTTTATAGTGCTCTCCATCTCGTGTCGGTTATAAACTCCTCTTCTTCTCCTAATCTTGACACATAGATTATTTCTTGCTCTTCAAATTTTCTTGTGAGTCTTTATGTCTAAATCATGCACTCAGCTTGACCTTATCTTGGTATACATTATGGTAAGATGTAGGTCTATACCCAGTTTGTGTCCTATTTTTTTTTTTCATTTTTACTGGAGATTTTTGTCAAATAGTAACTTCTTATCTCCAAAGCTGGAGTCTTTGGGTTTATCAAATACTAGGTTAATATGGTTATTATCTACTGTCTCATGTGTACCTATCTAGTCCATTGATCTACAACTCTTATTTCTTAGCCAGGACCACATGGTATTGATGACTAGTGCTTTAGTTTGAGCTGAGTATTTTTTCCATTAATTACCTTGATATTCTTAATCTTTTGTTATTCCAGATAAATTTTGTTATTTTTATAGCTCTATTAAATAATTTTTAGTATTTTGATTTTTATGGCACTGAAAAAGGAAATTATTTTAAACAGAACTTATTTTTCATACATTGACTCTGTTTATCCATAAGCAATTGCTATTTTTCCACTTGTTAAGAACTGACTATATTTCTGTGAATATTTCTGTGTTCTTATTTTTTCTGAATTTGTCTTGGCAGATAGATTTCCAAATAATTTATATTGTCTACAGATTTTTTAATGGGATTTCTTTTTCTATTTCTTGCATCTGGGCTTTGTCATGTATAGAAATTCTGATAATTTATGTGGGTTTAATTTTGCTAAAGTTGTTAAGCAGTTTTTTAGTTAATGTTCTAGGGTCTTCTAAGTATCTCTAAGTATTATATTATCTTCAAAGAGTGATCGTTTTATTTCCTTCTTGATTATTCTAATTCTTTACTTACTTTTTCTCCCTTTATTGCTAAACTAAACATTATCAGTACTATATATTGAAATTAGGGGTGATAATGAGCATGCTTGCTTCACTCCTGATCTTATGGGAATACTTCTAACTTATTTCTATTATGGATAATACTTGATGATTTTAGATATATATTACTTATTATTTCCAGAAATTCTCTATTTCTATGCTCTCTAGTGTTTTTAATTAGTATAGGTGCAGTATTTTGTCAAAATCTTTTTCTGCATCTATTGACATAATTTCTCACAGTTTGTTATTGATAATCAATTGTATTGATCATCTACATAACATTGAACCAACTCAGCATTCCCGGTATAAACTTCACTTAGTCACATTGCATAATCCTCATGGTATATTGTGGTAACCACTTTATGTATTTTGCTCAAGTTTTTTTTTTTTTTTTTTTTTTCATTCACTCATTAGAGAAATTTGTCTGAAAGCTCTGCTTTAGTTTTTCGTGGGAGTAGATATCAGCTCCATATTTGTGTCATAAAGGAAGTTTAGTAAGCTTCTTTAACGATTTTTCCCAAATAGTTTACATAGTACTGGAATTAATTGTTCTTTAAATATTTGATATAATTTACTTGATCTCTCAACTGATGCTAGGAATTTTTTTCTTAGGAAGTTAATGAGTTAGTCAATTTATTTTTCTAAGATGGGGTTATTTAGGCATCCTATTTGATGATAAGTTAATTTATGTATTTTATATTTTAGTAAATATTCATCAATTTTCCTTAGATTGTCAGATTTATTGGCATGCAAATTGAACAAATATTTTCTATTGATTTCTTTAATTTCTTCATAGGTAGTTATTTCACCCTTTTTTGTTTTTGGATAGGAAAAAAAAGTCAAAATAACAGATGTTTTATCCATCTTATTTGTTTTCCTATAAAGTCAAGTTCTGAAGTTGTTTATTAGTTCAATAGTTTTTTTTTTTCTTCTTAAAATCATATTAATTTCATCTTTGATTTTTTAAGATTTTCAATTTGGTGCTCAATTAGGGATTTTTAATTTATTCTCTTTCCAAATTGTTTTTAAAACTTTCATGCTTACTACACTGATCTATCCTCCTTCCCTCCCCCTATTTTGCTAATGTAAGAATTTAGAGAAATAAAAATTTCTATAAGAACTGCTTTGGCTACATTCCATAATTTTTGGTTTCTTCTTTTACTGTTGTAATTCTCTGTAATGAAATTATTTAGTGTTTTTATAATCCACTTATTCTTTAGGATTAGTTTTCAATTAATTTTTAATCTTTTAACTACCATTTGTTGAATGCAGTTTTTATTGAGTTAAGATTCAAAAACAGTATATTTAGTATTTCTGTTTTTTGCATTTGATTTTGAGGTTTTTATGCCTTATTACACAATCATTTTTGTGTATTTTTTCACTTGCTGCTGAGAAAAAAAAAGTTATAACTCTGTCTCCATTCAGTTTTATCCAAAGGTCTGTCCTAGGTAATTTTTTCTAATATTCTATGCTTTCCCCTTAATTTCTTTTTTATTTATTTTTGGTTGGATTCATCAAGTTCTGACAGGGGGCAGTTGATATTCCATTTTTCTTTGTAAGAATATGGATGCCTATTCCTTGATATGTATTTGTTTAGTAGTATAATGCTGCATTGTTTTGTTTTACTTTTTATCAAGATGCAGTTTTCTTACTGATTTCTTTAAATTAGATCTATTTTAATTTTAATTTTATCTGAGATTAAAATTGCTACTTCTGCTTTCTTTTTCAGCCTTCCATAGAGTAATAGAGCAATAATTATTAAAAAATTCAATTTTGAATTTTATAATTAAGAAAATTTGAATTTTTTTAAAACATTTGAAAATTCTCTGATTAATAATGACTTGGAGCATCTTTTCATATGGCTAGAAATAGTTTCAATTTCTTCATCTGAGAATTGTCTGTTCATGTCTTTTGACCATTTATCATTTGGAGAATGGCTTGATTTCTTATAAAGTAGAGTCAATTCTCTATATATTTTGGAAATGAGGCCTTTATTAGAACCTTTGACTATAAAATTTATTCCCAGTTTATTGCTTCCCTTCTAATCTTGTCTGCATTAGTTTTGTTTGTACAAAAACTTTTCAGTTTAATATAATCAAAATTTTCTATTTTGTGATCAGTAATGATCTCTAGTTCTTCTTTGGTCATAAAATCCTTCCTCTTCCACAGATCTGAGAGGTAAACTATCCTGTGTTGCTCTAATTTATTTATAATCTCATTCTTTATGTTTAGGTCATGAACCCATTTTGACCTTATCTTAGTGTACGATGTTAAGTGTGGGTTGATGCCTAGTGTCTGCCATACTAGTTTCCAATTTTCGCAGCAATTTTTGTCAAACAGTAAGTTCTTATACCAAAAGCTGGGGTCTCTGGATTTGTCAAACCCTAGATTGCTATACTTATTGACTGTTTTGTCCTTTGAACCTAACCTATTCCACTGACCAACTAATCTATTCCTTAGCCAATACCAAATAATTTTGGTAACAGCTGCTCTATAATATAAGTTTAGATCTGGTACAGCTAAGCCACCTTCATTTGATTTTTTTTCATTAATTCCCTTGAAATTCTTGACCTTTTGTTTTTCCATATGAATTTTGTTGTTATTTTTTCTAGGTCATTAAAAAGTTTTTTGGGGAGTCTGATTGGTATAGTGCTAAACAAATAGATTCGTTTAGGTAGTATTGTCATCTTTATTATATTTGCTCACCCTATCCAAGAACATTTAATATTTTTCCAATTAGATCAGACTTAATTTGTGTGAAAAGTGTTTTGTAGTTTTGCTCAAGTTTCTGATTTTCCCTTGGCAGATAGATTCCTAAGTGTTTTATATCATCTGTAGTTATTGTAAATGGAATTTCTCTTTGTAACTCTGACTGTTAGATTTTATTAGTGATATATAACAATGCTGATGATTTATGTGGGTTTATTTTATATCCTGCAACTTTGCTGAAGTTGTGGATTATTTCTAATAACTTTTTAGTAGAATCTCTGGGGTTCCCTAAGTATACCATCATATCATCAGCAAACTGATAATTTGGTTTCCTCATTGCCTACTCTAATTCCTTTAATCTCTTTCTCAATTCTTATTGCCAAAGCTAACATTTCTAATACAATATTTAATAGTAATAGCGATAGTGGGCAACCTTGTTTCAGTCCTGATCTTATTGGGAATGGTTACAGTTTTTCCCCATTACATATGATGCTTACTGATGGTTTTAAATAGATGCTTCTGGTTATTTTAAGGAAAAGTCCATTTATTTCTATACTCTCAAGTGTTTTTAATAGGAATGGATGTTGGATTTTATCAAATGCTTTTTCTGCATCTGTTGAGATGATCATATAGTTTTTGTTAATGATATAGTCAATTATGCTAATAGTTTTTCTAATATTGAACCAGCCCTCCATTCCTGGTATAAATCCTACTTGATTATGGTATATTAATCTGGGGATGATTTTCTGTAATGTCTTTGCTAGTATTTTATTTAAGATTTTCACGTCGATGTTCAGTACGGAGATTGGTCTACAATTATCTTTCTCTGTTTTTGTCTTCCTGGTTACCGTGTGTGTCATAAAAGGAATTTGGTAGGGCTTCTTACATCCCTATTTTTTTTAATAGTTTATATAGCATTTGAGTTAATTGTTCTTTAAATGTTTGTTAGAATTCTAATGTAGATCCATCTGGTACTGGGGATTTTTTCTTAGGGAGTTGATTAATAGCTTGTTCTATTTATTTTTCTAAAATGGGACTGTTTAAACAATTTAATTCTTCCTCTGTTAATCTGGGAAACCTATATTTTTAAGGTATTCATCAATTTCATTTAAGTTATCATATTTATTGGCATAAAGTTGGGCAAAGTAACTCCTAATTATTGCTCTAATTTTCTCTTCATTAATGACAAGTTCTCCCTTTTCATTTTTAAGACTAACAATTTGATTTTTCTTTTGCTTTTTTTCTATTCAGGTTTAGCAAGGCTTTATCTATTTTTTTGGTTTTTTCATAGAACCAATTCTTGGTTTTATTTATTCAATCTTTATTTTTTACTTTCAATTTTATTAATCTCTACTTTTATTTTTAGAATTTCAAGTTTAGTGTTTGACTGGGAGGGGGTTTAATGTGCTCTTTTCCTAGCTTTTTTAGTTGCAAGCCTAATCCATTGATTTTCTCTTTCTCTATTTTATTCAAGTAGGCCTCTAGAGATATAAAATTTCCCCTTATTACTGCCTTGGCTGCATCCTACACATTTTGGTATGACATCTCATTATTGTCATTCTCTTGGGTGAAATTATTAATTGTGTTTATGTTTTGCTGTTTCACCCAATAATTCTTTAGAATGAGATTATTTAGTTTCTAATTACTTTTTGGTCTATTTTCCCCTGGCTTTTTATTGAATGTAATTTTCATTGCATCATGATCTGAAGAACATACATTTACTATTTCTGCCTTTCTCATTTACTATTTCTTCCTTTCTGCATTTGAATTTGAGGTCTTTATGTTCTGATATATGGTTATTTTTTATAGGTTCCATGAACTGCCCAAAAGGAAGCTTACTCTTTTTTGTCTCCATTCAATTTTCTCCAAAGATCTCTCATACCTAACTTTTCTAGTGTTCTATTTATCTCTTTAATTTTTTTCTTATTTATTTTGTGGTTTGATTTATCTAGTTCTGAGAGTGCAAGTTTGAAATCTCCCACTATTATTATTTTGATGTCTATTTCTTCTTGCAACTTTCTAGACTTCTCCTTTAGGAATTTAGATGCTATACCACTTGATGCATATATGGTTATTATTTATAATGCTTCATTATCTATGGTACCCTTTAACAAGGCATAGTGACCTTCCTGATCTCTTTTAATTACATCTATTTTTGCTTTTGCTTGGTCTAAGACCAGGATGGCTACCCCTGCTTTTTTTTTTACTTCACCTGAAGCATAGTTGATGCTGCTCTTGTCTTTTACCTTTACTCTGTACGTATCACCCTGCCTCAAGTGTGTTTCTTGTAAACAACATATTGTAGGATTCTGACTTTTATTCCAGTCTGCTAACCACCTCCACTTTATGAGGGAGTTTACCCCATTCACATTTATGGTTAAAATTACTAATTCTGCATTTCCTCCAGAAATTGTTAACTCCAGATTATGCTTTTCTCTTTCCTTTCCCTCTTTCCCCTCTCCCCATATTAAACTTGTGAGCACTACTTGCCTCACAGAGCCCTTCCTTTTTAGGATCCCTAAACCTTTCCCTTACACTTTCTGTATTCCCTTCTATTTAGCTTACTGCTTCCCTTTTTGCTGCTCCTCTATCATTTTTCAATGAGGTGGGAGAAGTTTCTCTGTAAATTGAATATGTCTAATATTTTGTCTTTGAACCAATTCTGATGAGAATAAGATTCATACTATGTTCATCTCCTTCCCTTTTTTCCCTCAGATATAATAGGTTTCATTTGCCTCTTCATGAGATGTAGTACCTCCACTTTTCCCTTTTTCTGGTAAAATTTCCTTTCCATCCCTAGATTCCTTTTTATACTATAACAGTAAAACCAAATTATACATGTACTCTTTATGTATACTCATAACAGAAATATAGTTCTCAAGATTTCTTTTTACCTTTTTTATGCTTCTCTTGAGTCTTATTTTTGTAAGTCAAACTTTTTGTTTAGTTCAGTTTTTTCCATCATAAATAAATGGAATTCACCTATTTCACTGAATATCCATCTTCTTCCCTGGAAAAGGATGCTCATTTTGGCTGGGCAAGCTATTTTTGGCTGCATACTAAGTTCCTTAGCCTGTGGGGATATAAGATTCCAAGCCTTTCAATCCTTTAATGTGGATTCTGCTAGATCCTGAGTAATCCTTATTGTGATTCCTCTGTATTTTGAATTTTTTTTCTAACTCCTTTTTCCTTGTTCTAATAGTTCTGAAATTTAGCCACAATATTTATTGGATTTTTTTATTTTGGGGTCTATTTTAGTAGGTGATCAATATATTCTTTCAATATCTATTTTACCTTGTTTCTATAATATCTGGGCAGTTTTCTTTGATGATTTCCTGAAAAATAGTGTCTAAGATCTTTTTTTCATCATGATTTTCTGAGAGTCCAATAATCCTTAAATTATCTCTCCTAGATCTATTTTCTAGATCTGTTGTTTTCCCAAGTCGGTATTTAATAGTTTTTTCTATTTTTTTTTTTTGGTTTTGCTTGACTGATCCATTTGTTCAATTATGATTTTTAATGAATTATTTTCTTCATTTACGTTTTTTTTTGCAATTGTCAAATTGAGTTTTTAAATGAGTTTTGTTTTATAAATTTTTTTTTCCCATTTCGCCAATTTTATTTTTTAAGGAGTTATTTTATTTTCTAATTCACTAATTCTGTTTTTCAGGGAGTTGATTTCTTTATCTACTTTAGCTTTTAATGAGTAATTTGACTAATCCATACCCTCTTACAAAGCTTCCCTTTCCTTTCCCCATTTTTCTTCTACCTCTCTTTTCAGAGCCTTTTCAGTTTCTCCTATTAGAGTCTTGTGTGATGGGGATCAGGTTATATCACCATTTGTGGCTTCATCTGGAGATGATCTGCTTTTAGTTTCCTCAGGGTTTGAAGTCTACTTTCTTTCAGTATAGAAGGTATCTATAGTTAGAGTCAGCTTTGCCTTTTTACTCATTTTAACAAAAACCAAACCAAACCAAACAAACAAACAACAAAAATAAAAAATAAAAAAAACAAACTGCTGTCTGCATTTTGGGCAGTGTGGTGTTACCAAGCTCCCTCAACAGACAACAGGAAGTTGCAGTGAAGCAGCAGTGGTTCAGCAATGACTGAGCTGGGAGCAGTGTCTGCACTGGAATCAGTTGCACCCTGAGATTGTGATGAGTCCCTTCTGTTGCTGGGCTGGGTATGGCCAGGTCCAGAGTGTTTTGGGGTTATAATCTTTACCCTCTACAGTTATAGCTTCTCTACTTATTTACTGGCTTGCTCCCAGAGCAGAGGAGATGACACTGGTAAAGTTCTCTCTGCAAATTTTCAGCTGGTGATGATCACACCCTGTCCTCTTCTGATCTGCTCAGCATGAGCTGTGTCCTGTGCTCTCACTGCCTATCTGATTCTGCACCTGGCCTAGATGTCCCCTCCCTTGAGTAAAATCAGACCTTTTCTGGTGAATTTCAAGATTGTCTTCTTTGGGTAATGTGTTCTTCTCCCAATATTTGTGGGTTTTTACAGTCTTGCACTAATTCTTGAGGCTGTTTTGTAAAAATATTTTGAAGAAAAAGAAGAGTTTAGATAGACACATGTGTCCTCTTCATCATCTTGGCTCTGCCCCCACTCTCATTTCTTTTCTTAATTTTTCTTAGGTAAGAGAAAAATGTATAGGATTTATATCTTACAGGATTTTAAAACTTCTTTTTGAGCTCTTCCATGAGTAGCAGTTTCCATTTTTCTTTGGGTTTTGTCTTGCTCTTTCCTTTCACAATAATATTTATGGTCAGATTATTTTTATGGTCATCTTCTTTGGACTTTTTCCTTTTTAAAAACTGAAGCTCTTCTGCTGGGATACAAGGGGCCCTTTTTCAGGATCCCTGGGCCTGCAGGTGCTGGTTATTTACTGGTGCTGCACCTGAGGCCCACAAGGAACCCTCATGTTTGCTGCTATGCTGAGGAGGGAGGGACTTGAAATGAGAATATAGCCTGTGGTACTGAAGCCTGAAGGTATCTTAAGCTTATAGTGGTAGGTCTGGCACATGCTAAGGCTAGTCGGGGTTCTGAATTTTTCTGATACTACATTGAGGCGCTTATGGTGGTCTGGTACTGGTAGCTGCCCAGGGTTAATCTAAAGAAGTATGTGGAGTCTGGCAGAATTATGGGGTGGTTTCCAGAGCTGGAGTCTGCTCCTGGCTTTGCTGTGAGCAGGAGTGGGAAGCAGGGTGTTTTCATGTTGGAGTTTTCCTGCTCCTCTACACTAAGCTCCAGCATCTACCATTTGTTTGCTGAGGTGGTGTTGTCTGCTGGCCTACTGGGAGACTTCCTCCCATTCTACCCAAGTATGAGAGAACTTTCTTAATGATTTTCCCAGTTTCTTAGACTAAAAGATTTCTCTCTCTCTCTGCACCCTGTGTTTTTGCTGGTTCTTCTGTTCTAGTATTTGGTTGGGAGCAAACTTTTATGGTTGTTTGAAAGTGAATATGGGAGAATCATGGCAATGTAATACTTACTCCACTATCTTGGCTTCCAAATGAAAATCTAACTTCTTAATAAAAGCCTTCCTATTTTGGGGGGAGCGGGATGCAGCTTGGATTCTTGTTCCAGGTGGCAGGAGAAGGGTAAAGAATCCTTGGAGTCATAAGATGTTCTACCTGATTCATTCATGTCATATGTTCTTTAACAGTTTAACTCATTTGCTTTCCAAAGAATATTGATTAACTCTGTCATTGTGAGTCTCAGAAATCCCTTCAAGAAATCAAATTAAATGTCGCCCCTCCCCCCATTCTATATCTTTACCAACTGTATGAAAGATCACTCTCTCTGCTCTAATGTCACTGAGGGGCCATTGACTTCTATTTTTGACTTTTCTGTTTGCCAATAAATAGTTTTGGAACAGTTTCTTTTCATAGAAGACTTTTATCATAGAAGATATAGCTCATTGTAAAATGAGCTATATAAGGAAATGACAAATCATTCAATTATCTTTGCCAAGAAATCCCGAAATGAAGTCATGAGGTCCTCAAATTCTACAAATCCTTTAAATTATACATTACTGCCTTATGGTAACATAGACAAATGGTACACAGTTCTTGACATTTTTTATCAAGAGAAGACAAATAATACACAATTCTTGACAGATTTTACTAAGGGAAGACAAATTCTTACAGGTTCTACCAACCTGAAAATGTTTTCAATATAGGTCTTGAATATTAATCTCTTGCCTTTTTATTTTATAGCTTTTTATTTACAAATATATGCATAGGTAATTTTTCAGCCTTGACCATTGCAAATCCTTTTGTTCCAACTTTTTCCCTCTTTGCCCCCACCCCTTCCCCCAGATGGCAGTTTGACCAATACATGCTAAATATGTTAAAGTATAAGTTAAATACTATATGTGTATATATATATATATATATATATATATATATATATATGTACACATGTCCAAACAGTCATTTTGCTGTATAAAAAGAGTCGGACTTTGAAATAGTGTACAATTAGCCTGTGAAGGAAATCAAAAATGCAGGCAGGCAGACAAAAATAGAGGGATTGGGAATTCTATGTAGTAGTTCATAGTCATCTCCCAGAGTTCTTTCCATGGGTGTAGCTGATTCAGTTCATTACTGCTCTATTGCAGCTGATTTGGTTCATCTCATGGTTGAAGTGGGCCACGTCCATTAGAATTGATCATCATATAGTATTGTTGTTGAAGTATATAATGATCTTCTGGTCCTGCTCATTTCACTCAGCATCAGTGCCTGTAAGTTTTTCCAGGCCTTTCTGAAATCATCCTGTTGGTCATTTCTTACAGAACAATAATATTCCATAATATTCATATACCACAATTTATTCAGCCAATCTCCAATTGATGGGCATCCACTCAGTTTCCAGTTTTTGGCCACTACAAAGAGAGCTGCCACGAACATTCTTGCACATACAGGTCCCTTTCCCTTTTTTAAACTCTCTTTGGAATATCTTGCCTTTTTTAATTAAAGCTTTTTATTTTCAAAACATAAGCATGGATGATTTTTTCAACATTATTACTTGCAAAACCTTGTGTTTCATTTTCCCCCTTCTCCTACTCCCTCCCTTGGATGGCAAATAATTCAATATATGTTATACATGGTAGAAACATGTTAAATCCAATATATAAATTCTTATTTATAATTATCTTGCACATACACACCAAAAAAAACATTTCAAATAGAAAAAAAGAGAAAGAAAATAAAATGGAAGCAAACAAAAACAAAAGGAGTGAAAATGCTATGTTGTAATCCACACTCAGTTCCTACAGTCCTGTCTTTGTGTGTAGATGACTGTCTTCATCACAAGATCAGTGGAACTGGCCTTAATCATCTCACTGAAGAGGGCCACGTCCATCAGAATTGATCATTGTATAGTATTGTTGTTGAAATGTATAATGATCTCCTGGTTCTGCTCATTTCACTCAGTATCAGTTCATGTAAGTCTTTCCAGGCCTTTCTGAAATCATCCTGCTAGTCATTTCTTACAGAACCAATAATACTCCATAGCATTGATTTAGCATAACTTATTTAGCCATTCTCCAACTAAAGGATATCCATTCAGTTTCTAGTTTCTTGCTACTCTAAAAAGGGCTGCCACAAACATTTTTGCACATCTGGGTCCCTTTCCCTCCTTTAATTAAAGGCATATAAGTCCAGTAGATAGATCAATTGGTATGTTACAGTTTTATAACTTTTTAAACATCATTCCAAATTGCTCTCCAGAATGGCAATGTATTAGTAGTATCCCAGTTTTCCCACATCCCCTCAAACATTCATCATTATCTTTTCTTATCATCTTGTTATTCTTTTTATTCAACTCATACTTGCGCTGTTTATATATTTATTCCTTCAAACTCTCATAATTATGAGAAAGTTTTAGTAAATTACAAGTTTATCCTCCCATGTAGAAATTAAACAAATAAACCTAAATGAGTCCCTAATATCATTTTCCTGATAATCTCCTTATGCTTCTCCTGTCTTGTATTTGAAAATCAAATTTTCCATTCTGCTCTGTCTTTTCAACATGAATGTTTGAAAATCTTCTATTTCATTGAATATTCATCTTTTTTGCTGAAGGATTATACTCAGTTTTTTTCTAGGTAAGTGATTTGGTTGTAATCCTAGCTCCATTGCTCTTCAAAATATCATATTCCACGCCCTCCAATCCTTTAATAAAGAAGCTGTTAAGTTTTGTGTTATCCTGCTTATAGCTCCACTATATTTGAATTGTTTCTTTCTTGCTTTTAATGTTTTCTTCTTAATCAGGGAGTTCCAGAACTTTGCTATAATATGATACTTTGCTTATAATACTGCTGGCATTTGGGGATCTCTTTCAGGATGCAACTGATGGATTCCTTCAATTTTTATTTTGCTATCTGGTCCTAGAATATTAGGATAGTTTCCACTGATAATATCTTGAAAAATGATGTCCAGGCTCTTTTTTGGTCATGACTTTCCAATAAACCAATAATTTTTAAATTACCTCTTCTGGATTTATTTTCCAGATCAGTTATTTTTCCAATGAGATATTTCATGCTTTTTTTTTTCCTTTTTCCCTTTTTAAAATTTTGCTTGTCAAAAGTAAAAATTGATCTAATTAAAAGAGATAAGGAAGGTAACTACATCCTGCTAAAGGGTAGCATAAACAACGAAGCAATATCAATATTAAACATATATGCACCAAGTGGTATGGCACTCAACTTCCTAAAGGAGAAGTTAAGAGAGAGTTGCAAGAAGAAATAGACAACAAAACTGTAATATGGAGATCTCAACCTTGCACTCTCAGAATTAGACAAATCAAACCACAAAACAAATAAGAAAGAAATTAAAGTAAATAGAATATTAGAAAAATTAGGTATGTTGGATCTTTGGAGAAAATTGAATGGAGATAGAAGGAATATACTTTCTTCTCAGCAGTTCATGGAACCTATTCAAAAATTGACCATATATTAGGACATAAAGACCTCAAAATTAAATGCAAGAAAGCAGAAATAGTAAATGCTTTCTTTTCAGATCATGATGCAATAAAACTACATTCAACAAAAAGTTAGGAAATAGACCAAAAGTAATTGGAAACTAAACAATCTCATCTTAAAGAATGATTGGGTGAAGCAGCAAATTATAGATACAATTAATAATTTCACTCAAGATAATGACAATGATGAGACATCATACCAAAATTTGTGGGATGCAGCCAAAGCAGTAATAAGAGAATTTTATATCCTTAGAGGCTTACTTGAATAAAACAGAAAAGAAAAGGTTAATGAATTGGGCTTGCAACTACAAAAACTAAAAAAAGACCAAATTAAAAACCCCCAATCAAATACTAAATTGGAAATTCTAAAATTAAAAGGAGAAATTAAAAATATTGAAAGTAAAAAACTATTGAACTAATTAATAAAACTAAGAGTTGGTTCTATGAAAAAGCCAATAAAATAGATAAGCCTTTGGTAAATCTGATTAGAAAAAGGAGGGAGGAAAATGAAATTAGTAGTCTTAAAATGAAAAGGAGAACTTTTCACCAATGAAGAGAGAAATTAGAGAAATAATAAGGAGTTATTTTGCTCAACTTTATTCCAATAAATTTGATAACCTAAGTGAAATGGATGACTACCTCCAAAAATACAGACTTCCCAGACTAACAGAGGAGGAAGTAAATTGCTTGAATAGTCCCATTTCAGAAAAAAAAATAGAACAGGCAATTAAACAACTCCCTAAGAAAAAATCCCCAGGACCAGATGGATTTACATGTGAATTTTACCAAACATTTAAAGAACAATTGGCCCCAATGCTATATAAATTATTTGATAAAATAGGAGATGAAGAGTCCTACCAAATTCCTTCTATGACACAGACATGGTACTGATACCTAAACCAGGTAGGCTGAAAACAGAGAAAGAAAATTATAGACCAATCTCCCTAATGAATATTGATGCTAAAATCTTAAATAAGATATTAGCAAAAAGACTACAGAAAATCATCTTCAAGATAATACATTATGATCAAGTAGGATTTATACCAGGAATGCAGGGCTGGTTCAATATTAGGAAAACTATCAATATAATTGGCCATGTTAATAACCAAATTAACAAAAACCATATGATCATCTCAATAGATGCAGAAAAAGCATTTGATAAAATCCAACATCCATTCCTATTAAAAACACTTGAGAGTATAGGAATAAATGGACTTTTCCTTAAAATAATCAGCAGCATCTATTTAAAACCATCAGTAAGCATCATATGTAATGGAGATAAACTGCAACCATTCCCAATAAGATCTGGAGTGAAAAAAGGTTGCCCACTATCACCGTTACTATTTAATATTGTATTAGAAACGCTAGCTATAGCAATAAGAGCTGAGAAGAGATTAAAGGAATAAGAATAGGCAATGAGGAAGCCAAATTATCACTCTTTGCCGATGACATGATGGTATACTTAGAGAACCCCAGAGATTCTGCTAAAGTTATTAGAAATAATCCACAACTTTAGCAAAGTTGCTGGTTATAAAATAAACCCAAATAAGTCATCAGCATTCTTATATATCACTAACAAAATCCAACAGTCAGAGTTACAAAGAGAAATTCCATTTAAAGTAACTACTGATAATATAAAATATTTAGGAATCTATCTGCCAAGGGAAAATCAGAAACTTTATGAGCAAAATTACAGACCACTTTTCATACAAAATAAGTCGGATCTAACCAATTGGAAAAATATTAAATGCTCTTGGATAGGGCGAGCAAATATAATAAAGATGACAATATTACCTAAAATAATCTATTTATTTAGCGCTAGACCAATCAGACTCCCAAAAACTATTTTAATGACCTAGAAAAAATAATAACAAAGTTCATATGGAAAAACAAAAGGTCAAGAATTTCAAGGGAATTAATGAAAAAAAAATCAAATGATGGTGGCTTAGCTGTACCAGATCTAAAATTATATTATAGAGTAGCAGTTACCAAAACTATTTGGTATTGGCTAAGGAATAGATTAGTTGATCAGTGGAATAGATTAGGTTCAAGGGATAAAACAGTCAACAAATATAGCAACCTAGTCTTTGACAAACCCAAAGATCCCAGCTTTTGGGATAAGAACTTACTGTTTGATAAAAATTGCTGGGAAAATTGGAAACTAATATGGCAGAAACTAGGCATTGATCCATACTTAACGCCGTACACCAAGATAAGGTCAAAATGGATTCATGACCTAGGCATAAAGAATGAAATTATTAATAAATTAGAGGAACATAGGATAGTTTACCTCTCAGACCTGTGGAAGGGAAGGTCTTTATGACCAAAGCAGAACTAGAGATCATTACTGATCACAAAATAGAAAATTTCGATTATACCAAACTGAAAGTTTTGCACAAACAAAACTAATGCAGACAAGATTAGAAGGAAGCAATAAACTGGGAAAATATTTTTACAGTCAAAGGTTCTGATAAAGGCCTCATTTCAAAATATAAGAATTAACTCTAATTTATAAAAATGAAGCCATTCTCCAATTGAAAAATGGTCAAAGGATATGAACAGACAATTCTCAGATGAAGAAATTGAAACTATTTCTAGTCATATGAAAAGATGCTCCAAGTCATTATTAATCAGAGAAATGCAAATTAAGACAACTCTAAGATACCACTACACACCTGTCAGATTGGCTAAGATGACAGGAAAAATAATGATGATTGTTGGAGGGGATGTGGGAAAACTGGTACATTGATGCATTGTTGGTGGAGTTGTGAACGAATCCAACCATTTTGGAGAGTAGTTTGGAACTATGCTCAAAAAGTTATCAAACTGTGCATACCCTTTGATCCAGCAGTGTTACTACTGGGATTATATCCCAAAGAGATTATAAAGAAGGGATAGGGACCTGTATGTGCATGAATGTTTGTGGCAGCCCTTTTTGTAGTGGCTAGAAACTGGAAACTGAATGGATGTCCATCAGTTGGAGAATGGCTGAATAAATTGTGGTATATGAAAATTATGGAATATTACTGTTCTGTAAGAAATGACCAACAGGATGATTTCAGAAAGGCCTGGAGAGACTTACACGAACTGATGCGGAGTGAAATGAGCAGGACCAGGAGATCATTATATACTTCAACAACAATACTAGATGATGACCAGTTCTGATGGATCAGGCCATCCTCAGCAATGAGATCAACCAAATCATTTCTAATGGAGTAGTAATGAACTGAACTAGCTATGCCCAGAAAAAGAACTCTGGGAGATGACTAAAAACCATTACATTGAATTCCCAATCCCTATATTTATGCACACATGCATTTTTGATTTCCTTCACAAGCTAATTGTACAATAATTCAGAGTCTGATTCTTTTTGTACAGCAAAATAATGTTTTGGTCATGTATACTTATTGTGTATCTAAATTATATTTTAATATATTTAACATCTACTGGTCATACTGCCATCTAGGGGAGGGGCTGGGGGTGGGGTAAGAGGTGAAAAATTGGAACAAGAGGTTTGGCAATTGTTAATCCTGTAAAGTTACCCATGTATATATCCTGTAAATAAAAGGCTATTAAATAAAAAAAAAAAAAAAAAAAAGAGAACTGTTTATATCATTTGATCACTTATTTATTAGAGAATAGTTCTAGTTCTTATATACATGTAATGATTCCTATAGGTCTTGATTAGCAGATCTTTATCATAGATATTTAATGTAAATATTTACCCAATTAACAGGATTTCTTCTTGCCCAAAATATATTGATTTAATAAAAAGTGTTTTCTTTAATTTCTAAAAAAAAAAAAAAAAAAAAAAATTAAAATTTTGCTTGTATTTTGATTTCTCATAACGTCATTAGCTTCCATTTGTTCAGTTGTATTTTTTAAAGGAATTATTTTCCTCAGTAAACTTTTGTGCCTTTCTCAATTGCCCAATTTTGCTTTTTATGGCAGTTTTTCCTCAGGAGTTGTTTTTTTGTGTGTGTGTTTCCTTTTGGACCACTCTAAATTGTTTTCCTATCTCTCTTACTTTATTTTCAAAATCCCTTTTGAGTTCTTTTATGGCCTAAATCCAATTGTTATTTTTCTTGGAGTTTTTGGATGTAGGAGCTTTGACTTTATTATCTTCTGAGTATGTATTTTGATCTTCCTTGTCACCATAATAACTTGCAATGGTCAGAAATGTTTATTTTGTTACCTGCTAACTTTCCTAGCCTATTACTCAGCTTTTAACTTTTTGTTAAAGTAGGGCTGTTTCCAGGGTGGTGGGTGTACTGTCCCAAGTTACAGTACTTTTTGTGCAGCTGTTTTCAGAAATCAGGTCTAGGAATCTCGCCACAAGTACTCTTTTCTGCCCTGGAGCTGTTAGGTGTGTCCCTGTTCTACTGTAGCTGTGAGATTTAGTGTGCTAAAGCAATAGAGTTCTGCTTAGCTGATTCTGGGACAGGGATAGGGCCATGGCAGTACTGGTGCTGCCTGTGCTGGAACTGCATGTCCAACTCCTATCCAGTGTCCACAGACCCGCTCCACTGACCCACCCAGTCTTCTCTGGTATCCCAGGGCCAAGAGGTCCAGAAGCCTTGAGCACAGAAGCTGATTCAGAGGTCTCCTAACTGGACCAAGGCAGGGCCTGTTCTGGGATGGCATGCTGGGCTTTCACCCTGATTCCACAGACCTTTTCTGCTGACCTTCCAAGTCTTCTCTGGTATCTCTGGCCTGAGAGGTCTGGAAGCCACCAGCACTGCTGCTGATTCAGAGGTCCTGCCTAGCTGATGCCAGGGCCAGGGCTTTGCTAACATAGTTGCACCAGGACTGCAGCCTGGACTCCCATTCGAGTCTCAGAGACCTCTTCTACTGAGCGCCTGAGTTGCCTTTGACTGGAAAATGTTCTACTCCTCTTTGGGTGTTCCAATGCTCTAACATTTGTTTAGACTTATTATATAAAGGAATATCGAGCAGTTTGAGGGAGAGATTAGGTGAGTTCCTGACTTTATTCTTTCATTTTGACTCAGCCTCTGATTTACCTAATTTATAAATAATTTACAAATTCCTTTTAATATATCATATAACATTTGAATTTCTTAGCATGTGTTTGAGGAACAAGAGATAATATTATTTACATGTTTTAGGTGGAGAAACAGAGGCCCAGTGAAATTAAATATGCCTAAAACCAAAAAGTTAGCAAAGCTGACCTTTTAAACTACAACTAATGAGCTCTTTTTATTACTTCACAAAAACAAAGGTATCTTTATATCAAAGGTACACACAACACATTGAATGTTATCAGAATCAGTATTATTACCATGAAAATTATCTCTGAAAATGTCTACCTCATATATCATTTATTTTATAATCAGTTTTTTAACTCTTTTACCAGCTACCATTGTGTGATTTTAGTTAAAATATATAAAATCAAATCAACAAATATTTCTTGAGAACCTACTATGAGTAAGATACTTTTATATGTTTATTAGTATGAATAATATTAATAATAAAATAATTATATTTATACATAAATAAGATGAAATAATCACATAAAAGTATTATTAATAAAATTATTAAAATACACTGTAATAAGAGTCTTAACTGAGTCTTTCTGCAACTGTGCTTTTGAAAACACAATGTTCCTTGTCCATTTGTCAATATCTCTTCTTGAACTTTAATTTTCTAACTATTTTTAAATTTATGTACTGTTTTCTAGTAGTATGTAGTATCAATATATTTCAAATGTGATAACATCAGAGGTGTTTGATGGTGTGTTTGCTTTTTGTTGTTGGTGATGAGGCCTATGAGGTTCTCTCCACTGTGGTTTTGTATGTAGTCTTGGCAGAAACCTACAAAGTTATTTCTTCATATGTGTGCGAAATGATAAATAATGTAATATCCTTAAATTTAAGTGAAAAACTGTGGCCAATTTTAATTTCAGGCTCCACTAAAGTCTTACTCTAATTCTTTATTTTGGGATGGAAATGACCTTTGATTGTCAAAAGCAATTAAAGTCAAAATGATTCAGTTGAATTCAGCAAAGCATTTACTTTCTTTAAGAGGCAACTGGATTCAAAAGAAAATATAAAAACAGTGCCTGACCTCAAGGAGTCTAAACGGTGTTTGAAAGAAGTATGAACCTAGATCAACAATCATAACATATATAAATACTAATTAAACAAACATTAATTTACTAAATAAATATATGATAGTTTCAGGAAATGCTAATAATTAAAAGCATTAAGAAAGTCCTTCTGTAAAAGGTAATACATAGCAAAGCCTTGAATGGTGCTTGAGATATTTATTCAATTAAAAAAACAAATTTTAGTTATTTTTATAGATACAGAAAAGCTTTGACTATTTGAAAGATAGCACAAAGTGTAGTTTCCCTTTAGAGAATGGCCTGGAATGCCCCTGGATAGCTCAACACCAAAAGATTGGCTCAACATATGTGTTGTTGTTGTGGTGGTTTTTTTTTTTTTTGGGGGGGGTTGTTTTGCTTTGGTTTTTGGCAACAACAAAACATAAAAATAAAGCTATTTCTCTCTCCATAGGTAGAATTTCCTTATTGAGGCAATTACAAACTTTTAAAACAATTAACTATAGGAATGATCATAAGAATTTAATGGAAAAATATTTCATTTAGTCTCTAAGAAATAATACCCAGCTGTTGTGTCTTGTTGTAGTCCACTAATTTGTAGTTACGTCTATTTGTGGCATCTGTGATCTGTGAAAGAGTTATTTTTTTTAATTAAAGCTATTTATTTACAAAACATATGGATGAGTAATTTTTCAACATTGACTCTTGCAAAGCCTTCTGTTCCAAATTATCCCCTCCTTCCTCCCCCCACCCCAAATGGCAGGTAGTCCAATACATGTTAAAGATATTACAATATATGTTAAATCCAATATATGTATACATAGTTATACAGGTATCTTGCTGCACAAGAAAAATTGGATCAAAAAGGAAAAAAAAAAAACTGGGAAAGAAAGCAAAAATGCAAGCAAACAACAGAAAGAATGAGAATGTTATATTGTGTTCCACATTCATTTCCCATAGTCCTCTCTCTGGGTGTAGATGACTCTCTTCATCACTGCACAATTGGAATTAGTTTGAATCATTTCATTGTTGAAGAGAGCCACGTCCATCAGAATTGATTATCATATAGTCACCATGTATAATGATCCCCTCATTCTGCTCATTTCACTCAGCATCAGTTTGTGTAAGTCTCTCTAGGCTCCTCTGATATCATCCTGCTGCTCATTTCTCACAGAATTATAATATTCCATAATATTCATATACCATAATTTATTCAGCCATTCTCCAATTGATGGACATCCATTCAGTTTCCAGTTTCTTCTCACTACAAAAGGGCTGCCACAAACATTTTTGTATATATGCAGAAAGTGTAATTTTTTACCTGGAAGTATAATTCTTTCCCTAACTTCTAGATTAGCCGAGTGGGACTCAAGGGGGAAGTATAGACTAAGGGAAAGAGGATAGGAGACTTTGTAGAGACCAATGCTAAATATATTGTCATTAAGTGATATCTATTTGGAGATAATAGTGTGCAAATTTCTTTGAAGCAGCACCCATAGCACAGTCAGTCATTAGTCAGTCAGTTGATAAAAATATTTTTAATAAGCTCCTACTATGTGCCAGGTACTGTGATAGGTTCTGGAAGAAGCTCCAGAACGCACTTGCACTGCATTTAACAATTGAAGCCCTGGGAGAATTGGGTGTCCAGGTCATATAATTACTTCAGTCAGGCCTCAAAGGTACCAGGGTATGAGAGAGCCCCAGATTGTTTTTGGCCAAGGGAAACAATAGTGATGCTACTTGATGGTGTGCTTTATAACTGCAGGAGTCAGTCACTCATTCACTGAGTCATGGCCTGAGGCAATAGCCTTTCAATTTGTGCAAAATCTTGACTGTCTCTCTACATATCTCTAGGGACTCTAGTGCTAAATGATGGTTGCTTCCATTCATCCCAATTGATAACTTAACCATTCTGCATCTCGGTTTCCCCATCTGGAAAAATGAGAGGAATGAACTTCTAAATGAGAGGAATGGGTATTAAGAGTTAAATTCACTCCTGAAGTAGATAAACTCTACTGTTTTTTTGTCCCCCTCTTACGTATTAATCAACATTTCCTTTTGTGAGTTTTGCTTAGGAGAGTTAGTTTCAAGATACTGAATGATATAATGAGTGAGCTTCCCAGATGTTTGTGCAAGAAGCTATGAGAGCAGTATATCCTAGATACAATATATGTGTACAGAACCAAACAGTTCTCTTGTTGCACAGGGAGAATTGGATTCAGAAGGTAAAAATAACCTGGGAAGAAAAACAAAAATGCAAACAGTTTACATTCATTTCCCAATGTTCTTTCTTTGGGTGTAGCTGCTTCTGTCCATCACTGATCACTTGAAACTGAGTTAGGTCTCTTTGTCAAAGAAATCCACTTCCCTCAAAATACATCTTCATATAGTATTGTCGTTGAAGTATATAATGATCTCTTGGTTCTGCTCATTTCACTTAGCATCAGTTCATGTAAGTCTCTCCAAACCTCTCTGTATTCATCCTACTGGTCATTTCTTACAGAACAATAATATTCCATAACATTCATATACCACAATTTACCTTATCTTATTATAATAATAAAAAACTGAGCCAAAAAATAAATGCTATGAGACCAAAAAGACAAACATCACCCACATTTTATTTGTTTTTCATGCCAAGTGAGAGCTTCTATTTATATAGGTGTGTGTGTGTGTGTGTGTGTGTGTGTGTGTTTTAGAGTTGTTACATGATACCTGTTAACATTTCCTATGTACAATGTATTGACTTGGAATGTCATGGCAAATTATAAAAAGTCCTAGTAAAATTGGTAGGGATTTATACAGGTAAATTTCCAAGTGCAAAGTGTTGTCCTTTGATTTTTTTTACACTTTAGTGAATGCAGAAATCTAACCATTTCTAAGAAGCTCTCCTATTTCAAATGATACTGTTAATTCTTATAACTCCCTCTTTACTCAGTTCCTCCTATCTCCTTGCTCCAAATTGAAGGATTGTGATTTTACTGGTGTGAGGAGAACGAGTGTGAAAAACGCTCTGCTCCAATGTAGATTGGCGACTTTTCAGTAATTGAGAGTTAGAGAGTTGCCTTAGACACAGAAAAAGCTACCGGAAAACATGGATGCTGAAAAGTTCCCTGTGGTCATATAGGAAGCACCTGACAGAAGAAGGATTCAAATCCAGTCTTCCTTCTTCCAAAACTAACCTTTCTTCTACTATATCACACTCATACTCATATGCATGGGAAAAATATTAAATATCTACAGGGATTTTACAACTTCTTTACAAAATGTTTTGACATTTATATTTCTGACTTCTGCTTCCTCCCATCTCTCCAAATGTAGCTGTTCAATTGCCTGCTGAGACATTTCCTCATGGATGGTACCATAATTTGAAGATTCTAAACCTCAACCTATCCTATTTTGTTCAAATTAGATTCTTTGTATTTATTTCATTATTAATTTCTCAATCAATTACACTTAGTATTTCGGTGTAAACAATGAAACCTCCCTCTCACTTTACTTCTGTAGTGAATTAGTCACTAAGTTCCACATTGCTTCTTTCATAATGTGTAATAACAAATATATCTTTCTTTTCAATTTTACTCTTACTTCTCAAATTTTGAACTTTTATCATATCATTCCTAGACTCCTGTGATAACCTTATAACACTAAGGGATTTCACTATCTAAAGTCTTTTTATCGCCTTTTAAATCAGCAAAATTCTACCTTCTCAGTCTTCTGCCATAACTCTCCTCTCCCAACTGAGAACTAAAGAAAAATAAAGCCTATTACAAACATGTATAGACAATCAAAACAAATTTTAGCATTTGCCAAATTCAGAAGAAATATATCAGGAGGGGCTTAGTATGTTTCATCATTAGTTCTATACAATCATAGTTGATCATTACACTGATAAGAGTTTCTTATTGTTTCAAACTTTCTTGCTTTCTAAATATTGTTGTCATTTTATAAATTTTTCTCCTGGTCTGTTCCCTTATTCCAGGTTTCTCTGAAACTGTTTCCTTCATCATTTTCATCATTTCAGCACATAGTATTCTATCATATATAGATGATATAACTTGTTCATTCTCCAATTGATGTGAATATCTTCATTTTACAGATGGGGAGTTAAGACTTTAAAGATAAAAACTGCTTAAGCTTATTCTGAATGGTCCTGAAAGGCAGAACTTAGAACCAATTGTTAGAAGTTAAAGACAAGAAGAATTTTACTTCAGGACAAGGAACAACTTCCTAAGAGCAATGACTATTCATATGTGCAATAATAAGAAAATCATGGCAATTTTTTAATCTATCATCTATCGATCTATCTATCTATCTATCTATTGAAAGGAGGATCTACTTGTTTATTCTCAATTAAAATGATTAGTGTAATATTTTACAAATAATTCCTCAGAGGACACTACATCTTTACAGGCTCATAATTGACTGAAAGTTTCAAAGACTAAAAGATTCTATTTTGTTTATTGTTTGCAGATTAAAAAAGAAATCACTAGGTAAAATAAAACAGATCTCTTTTCCAACAAAGAGGAGAACCCTATCATATATTAAAATCATTCAATATCCCTTTATAAATACAACCACAGAGATAACTCTGTTCAGTGACCTTATGATTATTAATGTCAATTACAACATGAAACAGGGAGATATATGCTTACCAGAAGTGCTTTTCATTGTCAAGGAGGATGTCCTACAAATGTCAAATCAAGAAAGATTTATTAAGTAGCTTCTTCTTGACAGGCACATGAAACAACTAGGTGTTACTATAATAGATAGAGTGGAGGGCCTGGAAACAGGACTCTGGTCTTAAGTCCAAATCAAGCTCACACTCACTGTGACTTTGGGCAGGTCACTTAAACTGTTTGCTTCAGTTTTTTCATTTGTAAAGTAAGGTGGAAAAGAAAATGGCAAATCATTCCAGTATCTTTACCAAGAAAAACCTAAGTGGGTTCACAAAGAGTCAGAAGTGACTGAAAAAACAAAACAATAACAACAACAAAAATAAACAGCAACAACTTTGAGAAGCACTATATTTAGCTTTGAAGATTTCAAAAAATGCAGCATACTCCCTGCTCTCAAAGAGATCACAATCTAATGAGAGAAGCCTACATTTTATCAACTCTTTCCAAATAAGATAAATATGGGAACAATTGGAAAAAATGTTAAAAGGAAAGCACTAATATTAAGGAGGATAAGGAAAGGAATGATTCCTTTGGAATATGGATGATTCACTATAGATGCTGAAAGGTATAGGAAACTTTTTTCTAAATTGTGAAAATCCCAGATCAAGCAGAATGATTTCAGAAAAGCCTGGAGAGACTTATAGGAATTGATGCTAAGTGATGTGAAGAAAACCAGGAGGTCATGGTACATGGCAACAACAAGATTATGTGATGATAAATTCTGGTGGACATGGCTCTTTTCAACAGCGAAGTGATTCAGGTCAGTTATAATGGTGTTGAGATGAAGAGAGCCACCTGCATCCAAAATAGGACTATGGGAACTCAGTGTAGATCACAACATAACATTCTCAATCTTTTTGTTGTTTCTTTGCATTTTATTTTCTTTCTCATTTTTTGATCTGATTTTTCTTTTGCAGCATGATATTTGTGGAAATATGTATAGAAGAACTGCATGTTGAACATATATCGGATTACTTGCCATCTAGGGAAGGGGAAAGAGAGGGAAAATTTTAGAACACAAGATTTTGTAAGGGTTAATGTTGAAAGTTATCCATGTACATATTTTTAAAATAAAAAAGCTTTAATTAAAAATAAAAAGAAAATCCCAGATCAAAGAAAAACATTTTTCAAGAAACAAACAAACAAAAACAACTCAAAATAGTCTGGGAGTTAACAATTAAAATTGTAAAGGATTTGTCAGCAGCTATAATAAAAGACCATAGGTCCTGGGATATCATATATCGACAACCAAACCTATGCCAGTGGTCAAAAATCTCATATTCAGAAAAATTAAATAAAACATGGAATGAAAAAAAAGGACATCAGGCCATTTAATGAAACTCTCAAATTTTCAGGATTTTGTCTGAAACAAACCTGGACTCAAAAGAAAATTTAACACATAAAAGCTAACATCAAAGATTAATTTCAAGGGACTCAATAATGACAAATTGTTTATATTTTATATATTGAAATGTAAACCATATGTCTGAGATTGAAGTTAGTAATTAGGTGGTCCAAAAGAAAGTTTGGAGCAGAGTTGAATACAATCTGATTTTAAAAAGCAAAACCATGTAGGGAAATATAAAAAATAATTATTATGCCATATTAATGAGGTTCAGAGGAAGAAATGGCACAGAGGAATTAGATGGAGGAGGAAGACTGGTAGTTCTGAGATTTACTCATATTGGGAATGGGTTAATTAGAAATATCTACCTATCTATTTATCTGTCCATCTATGCCATAAAGGATATATAGCATTCTCCAAAATCTATAAAAGAATATGGGGAAAGGGAATAGGATAAGGTCACATACAAAAGATGCTTAGATTAATGTGATAAGAGATATAGATTAATGGAAATGCAAAAAAAAAAAAAAAGAAGGAAGAAAAAGGTGGGAGGAGAAGATTAAAGGAGAGTTCTTGATGGGGGGAAGGTTAGCAAGCTAAAGAGCAGAAATTAGAAAAAATGAGAAAAGTTAAGCAAGGATAAGAATTAAGACATATACACAAAGAGAGCAACAAGTTCAAGTATAGAATTTTTTAGGAAAAAGAAGGCTAGTTATCATTGATCTCAGACCAAATCAATTTTAAATATTCAATCAAGAGAGAAATTTTCGTTTTATGAAAGCCATATTAATATTGTTTTAGATGCATATCTATGCGTATGTGTGTGTATTTGTGTGTGTGTGTGTGTGTGTATGTATGTATA
Source organism: Sarcophilus harrisii (assembly GCF_902635505.1). Taxonomy (NCBI): domain Eukaryota; kingdom Metazoa; phylum Chordata; class Mammalia; order Dasyuromorphia; family Dasyuridae; genus Sarcophilus; species Sarcophilus harrisii. The sequence continues at coordinate 94,029,798 of NC_045428.1, read as the reverse complement.
TAGGAAGTTTGTGGGCATGATGTATGAAGGTAAGTGTATGGAGGTTTTATAAAGATATATATATATGTGTGTGTGTCAGTGTCTCTGTGTATATGTATATACATAAATATATCTGTACTTAACAGAAGGTAGAGTTGTGGAGGAAAGGAAAAGGAGAAAAAAGTATAAAGTAAAAAGCAGAGAACAAAAGAATAACCTACAAAGAAGCAAAGATGGGATAGCTGTGAATATATTATATTCTATTATATACATATTCTAACACATATTCTATATATGTATTCTATTATACAAATTTTGAATCTTCCATGACCTGGCCACATGACTGTGTTTGTAATTTTTTTCTTTCTTTTTCTTTCTATTTTTAAAATTTTGTATTTAAGTTTTAAATACATAATTAAAAAAAAGAAAAAATTAAAAAATAAATAAGGTGTGTGCTAACAGACACATCTGTTTCCAAAGATGGTTTAACGACAGAAAGTGGAAAAGAAAAGCTGGGTCCACCATGTGTTGAGAGCTGGAGTAGAATATCTTTCAATAGCATGATAATATTAGCCAAAAAGCTAAAGGAATCTTAGACTTCATTGATAATCAATTGATAATCTCCAGGACGTGAACAGTATTAGTCCTGTTCTTTCCTGGGTTATTAAGTATTAATGTTCAGTTTTTTTTTTCTACATTTTAGGAAAGACTTTGGGAAAATTAGAGAATACCTGGAAAAGTACAACCAGAATGATGAGGGCCTTTCAGTTCATGCCACATGAGGGTTGAAGTGTTTAGCAATGAAAAACTTTTTCCAGAATGTGAGATACTACCATGTAATGGAGAGATGAGGACATTTTTCTTGACCTGAATGGACAGAATTAATAGCAATGAATGGAAGATACTGTTAAGAGGCAGGTCAATTTTCCAAGAGCCTCCACAGCTGTGGATCATAGCATCTGAAGGAGTTTCAAGGCAGTCTTTTCTGACACAGTTGTTGCAGAAGGAGAGTGAGATAAATTGGAGGCAGAGGGAAGAGGAGAGAGGTCAGGTTTCTACGCATCAGCCTCTCAGTAAGAGAAGTCAGAAAAATAGCAACTGCCTCTCAGTCTCCTTGTATCATCCTCTCACAAGAGCAGATCCATTCTGGGTTGAATCACCAGTAGCCACTCTCAGGTGGCTCCCATGTATTCCAACAGCTCCATGTATTCCAACAGGTACAGAGAGGCTTGTTTAGTTTTCAGGTAAGTAACAAAACAAAACAATTTTTTTTCTAACAATTAAGTTATCTACAAATGCATTAGATTGTGTTGAGAACAAATGGGTCACCATCTTCAATCAAAGGCTAACCACTTGTCAGATGTGACATGAGAGTGGGAAGTATTTCAAGTAGATTATTTGGAGAAGATCCTAACATCTCTCTAATACATGATTCTGCTATGTTTAGTTGTTGTTTGGCTGTCATCCTATTGTCTTTGCTAGGAGCCATGAAATTTTGTGACATCAAAAGTATTTTGAAACATCTTCTTTTTAGCCATTTTGTATTTCTTTTTAAGTTTAGAGCCAGCTAGGAAGGCACGTAGATAAAGTTCTGGGCCTTTCATGAGTCAGGAAGACATGCTTTCAAATCCAGCCCAATTGTGTGACCTTGGAAAAGTCCATTTATATTTGCCTCAGTTTCAGCTGTACAATGGGGTCAATAATAGCACTGACCTCAGATGATTACTGTAAATGTGAAATGAAATAGCTGTAAAAATCTTAGCAAACTGCCTAGAACAGAGTAAGCAGTTAATGCATTTTCTCTTCTGTTCCCATTGCCAGAAAATAATCATTTGTCTCCAACCAAATCAGATGCTGAAAAGACAGGGTTTTTTTGTATATTTGTGTTGTTTTGGTTTGAGCTTTTTTTACTTAACCTCAGAGAAGTAAAATGATACCATCTTAAAATTTCTTTTCTTTTCTTTTCTTTTTTAGTATTTTTTCCTCTAATTTTTAAAAATATTTTGTTTTTCTAAATCTCAAATTATTTTAGGATGCATTAATTTACCTAATCTAGTTTTGTAATAATAAAAGATGTCTATGTGGAGGCCTCTTCATAACTTATTTGATATTTAATGGAATATAATAATATTTCATAAGTATACTTCTCATTTCCTCAAACCCTAGAGAGTAAAGATCCTGTTTATATTTATTGATATCCCAACAGTACTTAGCACTTAGTGGGTATTAAATAAATCTTTGTTTTTTGATCTATCATTTATATATATATCTGTAAACACAATTTTGTAGGACTGACAGAATAGGTAATTATGGTCACACTTCATAGACTGGAAACTTTACATTTAATCTTCTTATTTATGTCATTTGCTTCATTTAGTTTGTTAAGGGATGATTTTAAAGACAATAATGGTGTATTATTTGCTGATAGTACTCTAAGCCCATCTCAGTTGTCTATGATTTCTCAACTGGTAATATAACTGTATCTTAGGTTTTAAAATTAATTGGTTTGGAAGCTGGAAAATTAGAAAAGACATGATAGATTTCTTTAAATATCCATAATGCTGTTTTATAATTAATGAATTAGATTATTTTCTTGGCCCCCGAGGACCATGAAATTTTATATGAAGTTTTGATTTTGGACCCTTCAATGTCTCCTAGGAATTGCAGAATTTAAAAACTAGAAGGAATCTTCATATCATCTAGTTCATTTCCTACCTAAAGAAATCCAATTATACAACAAATATCTAGCTTATTTGAAGACATTTAAAAGGAGAAATTACTACTTCTTGAAGGCAGCCTTTTCCACTTTTGAACAGAACTATCACGTCCCTATTCCCTGAAACTATGCCCCTTTTAATATACTCAAAAGTTGTATTAGCGCTGTGACATCATGTTAAGCTTGTGGTCCACTAATGCCTACAGATCCTTTCAGAAAATTTTCTATTTATAGCTTCTTTCTCTTATGCATGGTGGCATTGTCCAAATGCAAGATTGTTGGTAAAAATTATTTTGTACGCTGTCACACAATGAGTTAGCTATCTTTACCAGCTTTTGTTAAACTCAAAATTTAATGAGCACATCATCACCCATATCTTTAACCAAGTCATTAAAATATTAATAGCACAGTGACAAGCACCAATCCCTAGAGGTAATATATTGAAGACTTCCTGACATGTTGACACAGAACCATTAACAATGTTTCTTTATCCAGACATCCACATAGTTCTGCTTTTGACTACATTATTGTTTAATCCATATTTCTCCATTTTATTCCTAAGAATGTTATGAGATATTTTGTCAAAAGTTCTGCTAAAATCTAGGTTAACGATGTATCCAACATTTCCTTCATATAAGAGTTTAATAAAACAATCAAAAAGGGGAGTAAATTTAGTTTATTATGACCTCTTCTTGATGAAACCATAACTAATGTTCTTAGGAATAATTATCTTTTCTAGATTTTTCCTAAGAGTTAATTGAAATCAAGGTCTAAAGTTTGCAAGCTTTGTTCTAAATATCGTTCTTCTCCAATCTTGTGCTACCTCTGCTGCTTTAAATAATCTATCAAACGTCATTTATGTGATGTAGATAATCACATCTACTAGTTTTTTTTTTTTGTTTTTTTTTTTTTTTTTTTTTCCCAAGATTCCAGAATATAGTGCATCTTAAAAGAGCTGGCTGGAAACCATTAAGGTTTCTTTTAAAAATTATTTTTAGTCCTTAGGTTAGGTATCAGCTAAGTGAGTCATTGTTAGTTATTTCCAGTATAAATTTTCTAATTATTCACAGAAGTAAAAGTATTCTCCTTTGCAGAGAAAATAGAAACAAATTGAGCATTCTGCATTTTCTTCTGTTATGCTTTATCTTTGCTTCCCAAAACAAGGGATCTATCCCTTCTTGGATCTTCATTTTCCCCAAAGTCATGGAAAAATCCACTTTTTCATGTCTTTACCTTTCCATCACAGCCTTAGTTCATTCTTGATATTAATATTCTTCACGCTTTTTTTTATAGAGCCATGTCATCCTTTTATGTTTCTCTATTTCTCACTGCTGACGTTTTCTGCACATTTCCCTTGAAAGCCTAAATTCATGGGTGAGTTCCCTCTTCCTCTGCATTATTCTCATGATGAATCCCATTATTTCTCCTCAATCAAATTGTTTCTATGTCTTTGGACCTTCCTGCCTTGGATAATTTTCTCTGCTTCTTCACTCATCTTCATAATGATTCCTTGGATACTTATGAATTCTGATTATGTCATCATGGATTGTTTTAGATCAGGAATCCACAGTCTTTTAATTAAGCATTTGAGGGGCTTATACTAGCTCTGGTAAATGTTATGATTACTATATTGATACATCTTTATAGATTCACATATATATGTGTATATGTATATATGTAAATTAAAACCCTATAACTTGGCCATTATCTACTGAATTGAGAAATCCTAGATTCAAAAATATTTTGGATAATTGGTTGCCAATTCTCTACTTTTGTCTGAATAATATGTGGAAATCAAACATAAAATGTATGGGTAATTGCAGTCCAACCAGAAAATATCTTCCTGTGAAGAGCATAGGAAGTAATAATTTTATCAAAAGAATACAACATACTTCTATTTGCAAACAATTGCTTTCCTAATTCATACTTTTGAGTTTAAAAGAATCTCTTATTTATCACTATATAATAATTTTCATATTTGCTTCCTAGTTGTTGCTAAAATATGAATGGTAACAAGATTTGCATATTATCAATTCTTTTTAAATAATGTTAAACATGTGATTACCAACCTAAGTCAAATTAAGTAATATCAGGTATGATTCCCAAATTAGGGAGGAGAAAGTTATTCAGAAACAAGTACAAACATCCAATTTCCCCTCTATCATTTTACACACTTGATTTAGAGTATGCTATTCACTCCCGGATTCTATACCCAGGGCTTCTTTAGGAATTCTTTTTCTCTTGGACCCCCTTGCTTTAAGTGATTTTCAAGTGACTTTTTCTAATTCATTGTGGTTTCCATTTTCCCCCCTTATGCTAATTATAACTTTTAGCTCAAGTCTTCTTGACTTTCTGTCCCACATTTCTTGTTTCACCCAAATTCATCTGACAAGTAAAAAACTAACAACAAAAAAGCTGATTTGATGGTTTCTTTTGAAGCTATTTTTGGAATAATGATAAAAAACAAAAAAGGAATGTTATGGCTACCACATAGGAATAGGAGCATGATAATAAGCAACTATGAGACAAAACTATGTAATTTGTATTTTGGTTCTACTTTCTCTTTGAAATAAAATTATCTTTGGATCATAAGGGGCAAAGGCAAATGACTAATGAGGAACTGAAACCCAAAGAAGGTCAGGACACAGTAAGAAAACATGTGTGAATTTAAGTCACTTGAGCCAAATTAACTGTGTCTATGGATACTGGAAAAAAATTGGCAGAAGTAATTAAAGAGCAGCAGTCAATGTTATGTGAAATACTGTAAAGAATGGGAGAGGTATTGCAGGACTGTGGAAAAGAGAACATATTTTTATTTGTTTGTTTTTAAAAAGGAGGAAAAGAACCTTGACATTCCTGGGGAAATTGTAAAAAACTTTTTTTTAAACATGATTGGTGAATATTTAGACTATTTAGAAAGAAAGTGATCACAAATAACAGATTTAGTCAGATTTGGTTTATTTCATTTTCTGAAAAGGTTACTAAAACAAAGCTGCAGACAAATATCAAAAATAAAATTTACCTAGATATTATCCAAGTTTCCGATGCAATATCTTTCCTTTTGCTGGGGCAGAATTGATATGGGCAAGGATTTTTTGAATTATTGGAGAGCAGTATTGAATAGTTGGTGCCAGGATAAAATTCCTTAGAAATCCATGTTTGGGTTTGTGCTACTTAACATTTTTATGAATGACTTTGATAAAAAGCATTAATAACATAGTCAAGTTTTCAGATGACATGAAGCTAAGAGGGACAGCTAATACACTAAGTGACAGATTGAAGATTTAAAAATATCCTGATGGTCTAAATCTAAAGAGATGGAATTTAGTAGGTATAAATGTGCATTTAAAAAAAAAAAAAGATTATATCACAATTAACAAAATGGTGGCATAGTTATACAACAGGTTAATATCTACAAGTTTTGATGGGCTCTAAGTTCAATATCAGAAAATAATGGTGCATAACTGCCCATAAAAGAATGTGATATTGGGCTATCTCAAGATACAATAACATCTATGAAATATGACATGATAATCCTAGTGTAAATATTACTTGAAGTTTTATTTTAAATTCTTGGTGCCAGATGGTTATTGATAATCTGTATAGTGTTCAGGGTAGGGCAACCAGAATAGTGAAAGGCCTTAACCCCATGTTATATATAATGGCCAGCTGAAGAAAACATGTTTAGCAGAATTTAACTGGGTAGTAGAAGAGGAATGAGATGGAACTAAGTTCAACTGTTTTGTGATGTTTACAAAATTTTGAGAGATAATTTCTAAGGAACTAACCAATGCATTCCTGATAGAATTTTATAACCTCAACTGTTTTGTGATGTTTGCAAAATTTTGAGAAATAATTTCTAAGGAACTAACCAATTGCATTCATGATAGAATTTTATTAATGAGATTTGAGGCACTCTTGAATACTGAAGATAACTCATGGTGATGGGCTCACAGTTAAGCCCTTGATAAAATCTTGAGTGATTAACAATCAATGAAATAATATATTATATTACATTATTACAGTGTATATTACTAGGCAATATACACTGAATATTATATATTATATTGTTATATATTTTAGATATAATCTAGTGAATATTACAATGAGAAACTGGGAGAGATATCGTGTTACTCTTAGAACCAATATTTCCACACTCAGGACACACATCCCTAGCTTTGAAATTCTAATCTTCACTAGAAGAATTTATCCTACCCAAACTTGAATAGCCTTCTCTACGTTGTTAAATTCCACAGGGTAGGGTCTGACCAACTCTGAGTTAATTCAACTTCATTATCACTAATGTCCTTCAAGAGATAGAATTTTGTACTGAAGCCTAGAAAAAAGGGGACTTTAGATTTCTCCACATATTGATTACTCATAATCATTTCTTTCAGTTTAAAGGGTGGGAATTCTAGAAAAATGATTCGTCCTTTTTGACATAGGATCAAAAAATAGAAACTACTGAGACTTCATGTAAAGTTGCTAAAAAATTAGGCTATATGAAAATGGCATCATAATAGTGTCTGCTCTTTTTAGAGATCTCCAAGCCCATTTGTGATAATAACAAAATACACAATAGCAGGAATTATTTTTTGTTTATTGGTTGTACTATATGGCCTCTTAAATTCCTTTCTCATTCTCAAATTCTGTTATTAAACTTAAGGATATAAAAATAATAATTGTTTATATAACTTTGTTTACATAAATTTCTTTGATTCCATCAATAGAATGTGTGTGTGTGTGTGTGTGTGTGTGTGTGTGTGAAAGAACATAGGAGGTATGAGATGGGAATGGGGGACATGATAGGGCCTGGGCCTATGATTTCATTAGTAGAGGAAATTCTCAGGTAAGGAAATTCCTTCAAACAGTTGTGAGTTGGCTATTTCTTTACAATTTATAGTCTTCAAGGATTTCCTGGCGCTTTATGAAAATAAGTAATTTATACAGAGCACAGAGAAACTATGGACTGGAAATAAAACTTGAACCCAAATATTTATGGCCTTAAGGCCAGCTCTCAATTAACTGGGGCATTCTGCCTCCTCCTTCCTCTCCTGTATATGAGTATGTATGAGGAAAAGGGAAAAGGAGAAGGAGAAGGGGGAGTGAGAAGGGAAGGAAGAATGTGTGCAGCTGGGTACTGCAAGGGATAGAAATCTGCATCTTGATTAAGGAAGTTTTAAGTTCAAATCTAGTCTCAGACAACTGGACAAGTCATATAAGTTCTTTCTCTTAGTTTTCTCATCTGTAAAAGGGAACACTAATTTCATCCACCTCCCAGGATTTTTGTGAGGATTAAATAAAACAACACTTGTAAAGCATTTAGTATGGGGTTTGTATATAGAATATAGAATGCTATATAGAATGATTTTCATAATTTGTTTCCAAGATTTTTAAAAGGCCCTAAATTTTAAAAATCCTGATCTATAGGGAAGTAAAGTTATAAAAGAGTTAGAAGATTCTTGATATAAAACCATACTTCATCTTAAACCTCTTCTTTGCTAGTTAGATTAACAATAGAAAGTAAATGAAGTTTTTGACAGAGTGCCTACACTGAAAAATGGGGAGAGCAAAAGAAATACATTTTAAGTTTCTATTCTGTACTTTGAAAATCTATATTTTTTTAATCTATGATCAGTTATAACATGCTTTAGATCTTTTTTCTTTAATCATTTTTACTGTCTGGCTGTATTGTGGATAATTTAAAAAATGTAGGCATAGATATTACATTATGTCATTTCTCTACCAGAAACTGTAAAAAATATAAGCATTTAATTCAGAAACAACAAACAGGGAAACACTAAGGGAATCATGGATGAGTCAGAAAAGTTAAAATCGGTGTCCACCCACATGAAGCCATTTCATGTACAATTTTCAATAGCATCAAATGAGATGACTGTTCAAGTTTATGAGTATCCCATTAGTCTGACAGGAAGCTACAATAATAATTCTCCCATTTTTGCAAATTTTATTTGTTATGAAAAATTGGACAAGGATAGACAAATGCAGTCACTGTGTCTTATGTCCAGGGTCTACCTTCTAACAAAAATTATTGTTACAACATATGGCAGTACAGTCTAAGACAAAATACACACTTTTGTCACAGATTGGTGGTGGCACTAATGACCACCAAACATATTAGTGCAATCATTTGGGCATAATTAATAAGAAAGGCAGAACAGTAGTATGCTGGATCAGTCAGGTTCCACAGCAGTTGAGCAGATATATATATATGTGTGTGTGTGTATGTGTGTGTATACACACACACTATGTGGTCCATGTAGCAAAAATAACTGATTTTTGGAATTTCTCCAAACTTTATTAATTTATCATCTTTTTTGTGGTATAAAAATACATACAAGTTGTATCTCCTGCAATAGTAATTTTATATTATTTAAACAGATACTCTCTCTTGATTGCTATTCTCTAGGTAAACTTTCATTCATGTAAAATTCAAAATGTTTCCTTCCCCCACCTCTGAAAAAAGCATATTTAATTAAATATTCAATATTCAATATATAGTTAATCAAAGAATTTAGATTTCTATGTTTTTTAAGTCACTTTGTTTTGACAATAATCACTTCTCAATTAACAATTCCCAATAGTACTTTATTATAAAAAATCCAAACCACCTAATATAGAGATTACAATTAAAAATTACTTTTCATTTTCTTTAGTCATTTGGAATCAACATTAGCCATTCTACTTGATTAGATCTGAATTTTGATTTTAAAGCTTTCATTTTTCTTGTCAGAACCATTATTTATCTTATTCATTTGCTTCTATTTTTCTCAGTCTCATAAGTTCTTCCATGTTTTTCTGAATTCTTTATATCACTGTTCCTTATCACAGAAACAAAAACGAAAACAAAAATCTATTGTTTCCCTGTCATGTAGTTCAGCCTTTCTTTACATTGTATCTTCCATCAGAATGGAAATACTTAGAAGCAACTGTTGTATGACTTTTGTCTTAGGGTGCCCAGTGACTAGCACAATATCTTGTCTATGTTAAGTACCTAATACATGGTGAAGATTGATTCACTTATTGATTCTCCATTTGCTAGATACATTATGTGCTTTCATTTTATTTTTGCTGCTACAAGTAGACACTCTGCATATTTTGGTATATATGAGACTTAAAATTTTTATTTTGACATTGATGAAGTTTCTGTTCTAGAAGACAATACTTTTTCTGTTTCATAGCAATTTTAAGACATATTACACTTAAATGTAATTTTATTTTTATTGAAGGATTTGAACAGATTTTTTCTGTCTCCAGAGAAAAGAAATGTGGCTATTAAGTGGCAGAGAGGTACATATAAGAAAGCATTTCTTTATAACTAAATATTTTTATATCTAAGTTGGAAAAAAGCTGAATAAAAGTGAATGTAGCACCCACCCATCACTAAGTTTTTATTTTTAGGTCTAGAAGTCCACAGATTAAGGATAATAGAGCTTAGTGGTAGTGCTAGTAGATTCTTCTGAGATCTTTTCCAAATCTGAAATTTGATGATTTTATTAATATGATTGTAGGTTACAAAGAAAACTCTTTTTTTTTTTTTTTTAAATTTTTTTTATTTAATAGCCTTTTATTTACAGGATATATACATAGGTAACTTTACAGCATTAACAATTGCCAAACCTCTTGTTCCAATTTTTCACCTCTTACCCCCCCCACCCCCTCCCCTAAATGTCAGGATGACTAGTAGATGTTAAAATATATTAAAATATAACTTAGATACACAATAAGTATACATGACCAAAACATTATTTTGCTGTACAAAAAGAATCAGACTCTGAATTATTGTACAATTAGCTTGTGAAGGAAATAAAAAATGCAGGTGTGCATAACTATAGGGATTGGGAATTCAATGTAATGGTTTTTAGTCATCTCCCAGAGTTCTTTTTCTGGGTATAGCTAGTTCAGTTCATTACTGCTCCATTAAAAATGATTTGGTTGATCTCGTTGCTGAGGATGGCCTGATCCATCAGAACTGGTCATCATCTAGTATTGTTGTAGAAGTATATAATGATCTCCTGGTCCTGCTCATTTCACTCAGCATCAGTTCGTGTAAGTCTCTCCAGGCCTTTCTGAAATCATCCTGTTGGTCATTTCTTACAGAACAGTAATATTCCATAATTTTCATATACCACAATTTATTCAGCCATTCTCCAACTGATGGACATCCATTCAGTTTCCAGTTTCTAGCCACTACAAAAAGGGCTGCCACAAACATTCGTGCACATACAGGTCCCTTTCCCTTCTTTATAATCTCTTTGGGATATAATCCCAGTAGTAACACTGCTGGATCAAAGGGTATGCACAGTTTGATAACTTTTTGAGCATAGTTCCAAACTACTCTCCAAAATGGTTGGATTCGTTCACAACTCCACCAACAATGCATCAATGTCCCAGTTTTCCCGCATCCCCTCCAACAATCATCATTATTTTTTCCTGTCATCTTAGCCAATCTGACAGGTGTGTAGTGGTATCTTAGAGTTGTCTTAATTTGCATTTCTCTGATTAATAATGACTTGGAGCATCTTTTCATATGACTAGAAATAGTTTCAATTTCTTCATCTGAGAATTGTCTGTTCATATCCTTTGACCATTTTTCAATTGGAGAATGGCTTGATTTTTTATAAATTAGAGTTAATTCTCTATATATTTTGGAAATGAGGCCTTTATCAGAACCTTTGACTGTAAAAATATTTTCCCAGTTTATTGCTTCCCTTCTAATCTTGTCTGCATTAGTTTTGTTTGTACAAAAACTTTTCAGTTTGGTATAATCGAAATTTTCTATTTTGTGATCAGTAATGATCTCTAGTTCTGCTTTGGTCATAAAGACCTTCCCCTTCCACAGGTCTGAGAGGTAAACTATCCTATGTTCCTCTAATTTATTAATAATTTCATTCTTTATGCCTAGGTCATGAACCCATTTTGACCTTATCTTGGTGTACGGCGTTAAGTATGGATCAATGCCTAGTTTCTGCCATATTAGTTTCCAATTTTCCCAGCAATTTTTATCAAACAGTAAGTTCTTATCCCAAAAGCTGGGATCTTTGGGTTTGTCAAAGACTAGGTTGCTATATTTGTTGACTGTTTTATCCCTTGAACCTAATCTATTCCACTGATCAACTAATCTATTCCTTACAATACCAAATAGTTTTGGTAACTGCTGCTCTATAATATAATTTTAGATCTGGTACAGCTAAGCCACCATCATTTGATTTTTTTTTTCATTAATTCCCTTGAAATTCTTGACCTTAGAAATCTCTTTTGATGAAATGACATTCATTGTAAAAGTAAAAAAAAAATTTTTAAGGAAGCAGAGATAAGTCGTACAACATTTAAGCTGTCATTTTTCTTAGCCAGAATAGGCAGTAAATTACATAGTATAATTTAAGAAGTATGAGAGTCAAATATTCCTGCCACACTCACCCCACATTCTACTGAAACTTGAAATTTCAACATTAAAGATTTGATTACCTGGAGTCTGAAGGCATTTGTGTGTTGTGTGTGTTGGGTGGAAGGTATATTGTTAATACTTCATTAAATGATCATCTACATAGTTCAGCAGGGATTAATTTGCTAGGTAAGGAAGCAAGATTGTTTCTAGAGTATACAACTGATCTGCAGCTGAAGTCCAGGAGTGGAAAGGATGCCAGACAATCACTGTCTTCTTAGCAACCTTATCCAAACTCCTGTGAATAGTTTCTATACCTACAAATTATATATCATGAAAACAAAAACTCTTTTTTAGCCAAAGAGTCACAAAATAATCATATTTACTTTTTGTTAAGCAAAGAAAAGACCTGAAATGATGATTTTGTTAAATCATCCTGTCCTGCTACGAAGTCTCTTTAAAATAAGACAATTTCACATAACCTTGGTTCTTATCACATAATTTGTTTCTAACAAAAGATAACATTACTTTAGGGAAAGTACTCAGAATTTAGAATCAAAAACCCAAGTTTCAGTTTGGCTTCCACTAGTAATCAGATACATGATTATGTGAGTCACTTAAACACTGTGTTCCAGTCTCCATTTCTGTGAGAAGGAGACCAAACTATTGCATTACCTATTTCATAGGGTAGTTGTGAGTAAAGTATTTCATGTACTATAGTCATCACCTAACAGTGTGTTTGACACATGAGTGCTTTTTAATTAATTTATATTGTGCTGATTTTTTATTAGTAGGATTGAAAGCAATTGGTCCTTTGTAGTCAAAAGAAATAGGAAATGGAATACTTTTCTGAATCCAATATTGAACACATTCTATCATCTCTGAGATTCCTAAACTTCATCATTTAAGGTCTGAGAGACAAATAATGAAAAATAATAGACAGCAAAGAGAAAGGGTACATATGAAATTCACAGAAATTTTTACCTATTAAGAAATGAGGGGAATAGAATTTAGATTAAAAAATAACTTAAAACATCCTATCTGAAGAATCAAAGATTCAATGTTTCTGTCATTGTTCATGAAAAAAGAGATCTAATTAAACAGCTCAAAGGACTCTTATCTGAAGCTAGAAAATGGTAAATGTGGCTTTAGACAATCTGTTTTAATGAAGTTTTCACTGTTTTTTTTTTTCCATCAACACATAGATTATTCCACATGAATATACCTAGGGATCAAACAAAATGAAGATTTAGGATAATTGAACACTTTAGATCCAACTATAATGCCTGCCATATGATTATCTTAGTCATCAAAAATCAAAGTTGCAGGTGTCATAAAAGGTGATGGAAAACACATTATGGATGTCAGTTCATTTCCAGCAATGTCTTTTGTGCAAAAAGTGGCCAAACAACATCATAGAAGGTGTTTATAGTCAAAATGGGAAGTGAGCTCATGAGATGTATTAAATGATAGGTAAAGGTAATAGTGTGAATATCTGACTATTACTCACAGAGTGAGGCAAAAAAAATTCCTAGAATCTAGGCTTCAGCACATTCATTTCTCTGAAAGGTCTGTAAGAGAACATACAAAAGAATCACAGAAGAAAAGACAATTTTTTTTCACAGGTAAAAGACAGACCCATATTGATGAGCTTAACAAATCCAGGAAAGTATCAAAGCAAAATACTTGTGACAGAGTATTTGAAAAGAATGGGGTAGGTTCTAAATGGTATAATTGTGATGTGTGGATTTAAATGTCATATTTATCAATTTTAAGACTATCTTTCTTAAAATGATCCAGTCTTAGAAAGAAGGAATTTGATAAGACTATCTTTCTTAAATATAATAGTCTCAGGAAGAAAGAATTTGAATGTTTTTTGAAACATGTTTGTCTAAAAGGTGACAATACTTCATTCTGGGTTAGGCAGAAGAAGAGAAAATTGTTTATGGTTGCTTAAGAATGAAGCTTCATATAAGATTAATGAGTCCTCCGGGCAGAGAATGCCTCAACTCATGGCAGGGGTTCTGAAGAAAATAGAGCATTCCCCATTAGCTGAACATGTATTACCTCTCTGATCACCAAGGCCGTTAAGATAATTCTCCTCCTTAGGAGAATTAACTGTTCCTCAGAAGCTTCAGGCCAATACAATAGAGTAGACAATGAGAGAAACAAGGGTAGAGAGACGGAGTGGGAGGGAGGTGATCAGCCTCCTCCAGGAACCTCATTTCTTTTTCTTACTCTCCATCCCTGATTTCCTGCTGTTCTGTCCATAAGGGGCAGAAAACAAGCACAGTGAAAAGTCTCCATATAAAACTTTTTCTGCTACATCTTAAGAATGGTAAATTTTTCATATGTGTGAATTAGGGAAATGGAAATATTTGAATTTTCAATGCTAACTAGATTTTTATTCGTTTAGCATTGCCAATATATTCAATTATCTTATATTTTCTGCAACTTATTTTTTAAGTTATCAAGTAGAAGAGTCTTCATATTTTAATTGTTCACATGGTTTGTCTTATTAACAGTGCAGTGGTGGTGACCATGGTAGTACTGAGAATCCTGTGGGTGAAAAGGAATTTACTCTCTCTTCAAATTACAGAAAGCCAAACCTCAACCGTGCTGTACCAGTGGAGATGCATTAGAAAGACTTGTGTATAACTGTTGCGATAGATGAAGAAATTAAGCAAACAATGGGGATTTTTTTACTCTATGTTCCCCATAAAATATAGTCAACATTTAATAGAAAAATGTTTTTATTAAAACAAAGTGGGAAGAAAAAACAAAAATTTGTTGATTGAATAAAATTGACTCCAGTTAAAATGACTTACCTTCTGTTTTGAAATTTATCATTTTGCTCATGCATTTACAATAGTCCATCCTAACATCTGGAAGGCATTGCCATTTAGCTTCCATAGCTTAGAATCCCTAGCTTTCTGCAAAGCTCAACATACAAGCTATTTTTTTAGAATTCTTTTCTTGTTGTCCCAACTGTTCCTAGTTGATTATATTCACAAATTTTAATGTATTTATTGCCCATTATCTATTTATAAGTTATTGGCCAGGACAAAATATAGTAGTCTGAGAAATAAATATTTTTTTCATTTCTCCTTATATCCCTAGCATATTACTTTATATAGTAATCTATTCAATCAATAAAGGTGTCTACCCACATTTGGAGGACAGGTTGCAATGGAATGAGTTGGGACTTTTCAAGTCCAAAGACTTGTTTTAAAATTCTATCTAAATATGAAGGTTCATCTGTGAAAGGTACCAAAAACTTTTTTTTGAATTACTACTTCTGAGAATTCTCTACTTATCCTCCTCTCCTTTCTCCTCCCTCTTTCTCCTATCCTCTAATGCTTTTTATTGTCTCTGTAGCATCAAGGCTGCCAGATCTCTCAGCATATTGATGCCATCTTCCTTTGCCATCATTGGTAGCATGTAGGTTTCCTTTTTTAATTTTTCTGACTCTAGTAGGTGGGATTTACCCACCTAAATCAGTACATTTTGGGGCAGACACTTTATTTTACAGAGGTCACTCAAACTGAAAAGGAAAGGGAAAAAGCAAATATCTTGCTACTTATTTCACTTGTCCAAGGTTCAACATGAAATTCAGCAATTGTGTAACCTTTCTGTAGGATAAACATTAGCAAATCCATGAAATGTTAAATTTGTCAAACTTCTTTCGAGGTAGAAAAAGAGCTAAGAATGAAGTATACACATAAAGTTTACAAGACATTTTAATGTCAATGAGAATCAGTGAGTGTTGGCTATAATTAGCACCACTAAAAGCTGTTGTACTCTTTATCTTCTGCTAATTGGAACTTAAAAAGGTGCATACCATTTACTATCTTTTAAAACACCACATGGAATTAGCAACTCTTCTGATGTCATTCTTGTAACTTAAAAAAATGAAGGTAAATTACATAGAAAAAAGATTTATCATTTTGGAAAATAGTCCTTTTTTCAAATGGTTTGTGAGAATCAATTTCACATCAAACTGAGATTAATGAAATTAAAATCTTTTGGGCCGCTACCCCACAATGGGAAAAAGGTAGCTTGAAGGCCCTACTAAAGAAAGCTACCAAGAGTTTTAATGATAGGTAAAAATGTATCCTCCAGAATACAAATAGATGGACCTATCCTCAAGGTAATTTGCCTACTTACTTCATCAGAGCTTTAGCCTCTGGAAAGACAACCTTATGACCATATATAAGAGGAGGACTGGCATGGGGAAGGTGCATTGGAGGGAGGAGAAAAGGACAAGAGACAGTGCCCCTCCAGCGATTCTGCTAGTTTTGAAAGTCTCCCCTCTGAGATCAAATGTTCAAACTCTGATAACTTGGTGTTTAAAAGGGTTTTTGTTTTGTTTTCTGGGCTGTTTTTTCCAGGCACCATTCCACACATCTGTGTGGGTGACCAGGCACTTTTCCAGGGCAAGACTGGAAATGTGAGAAATAAGAGATTAAAATGATTTGTTCCTCTTTTCTCTTTTTCTCCTTTTACTGCTGTAATTGGCTATGTGTGTACAGGGCCTAATTAGGGAGCAGGAGAAACTCATTTGAGCTCTGGTAGGAGAGGATAGGAAGAATTGGACCCCATGCACCATCAAGGGTATGACCCCTAACACAAGTAGGCTCTGAGACAACATAATGTTCCTACTACTATGAAAGAGCAGAAGCAGTAGGGATAGCAGGCTGCCAAGGCTAAACTAGGCCGGGGAAGAAGCTGGGCAAAGGGAGAGCTAGAAATGGCCATCACTGAATGAGGCTGGATGGGCAATGTGCAGTGCAGCAAATAAACATGAATTAAAAGTGGAGGACCCAGCATGAAATCTGAACTCTGTTCCCCAAGAAGAACTTGAGCTTCCCAGAACCTCTCCAATGTCTACATCTCAAGAATAAAGGAAATCACACTCAATGTTCCTTGGGAGCCCCACATATGAGCTATGAACTATTTTCCACCCAAAAGCAGAACTTAGTTTCTCTTCAACTCCACATTACATACAATCTCTGTTGTTCACTAAATACCTGTAAAGGCATAAAAGATAGTAGGCTGCACAGAATAATTTCTATTCACCAAGAAATCAGACAAAATTCAAGAATTTCAAGCTCATTCTATCCCACCCATAAATAAGGTTCTGTTAATTAAGTATGTACTTAATCCACTTGGGGAAATGTGGAGGTGCTATCTATTTCTTCAGCCTGGAAAGACTGTCTCAAGACATAAAGAACATTTTCTTGATGCATTCAGCTGGTTCTAATACAACTCTTTCAAAGCAACTAATACTATTATTGTATTAATAAAAAATATTTAAAATCTGCAACAAAGACAACCAAAAATTGCAAGGAAGACAACAAAAACCTTTATAAATTTCTAAACATTAGTACAAAACTCAATGCTTTAAGGTTTGTGAAATATTTTGCAACTATTATATCATTTTATCTACAATAAATCTTAACAGGTAATCACTGACTCTCTCATTGTCAACTTCTAGTTTTACATGTTTTACACTATGCCCAGAAACAGCATGTTTTATTTAGAGATAGTTTTGTTAAGATAATTTATCCTTAAGTTGACGCCAAATTCTGCCTCTGTAAAAAAAACTAACGATTTTTTCTAATTCTGTCATCTGGAATAAAAAAATGTATATTATCCCTTATAGGTAATATTCATATAGTTCTGTAAGGTTTGCAAAGAGCTTACAAAAATCACATTTATCCCTATTACAACCATATGCAAAAAATTCTGTAAATCTCATTTTATAGATGAAGAAACTGAGCTTAAGTGAAGTTAGTGCCTTACTCAGAATCACATATTTAATAAGCATGTGATGGCAAATTTGAATTTGGGTCTTCCTGGCCTCTATTCTCTCTGCCACTTTTTATGACAATCTTTAAATACCTAAAGGCAAAAAACTAACATCTTTCCCATTGTTTTTGTCTTGTCCAAGATAAATAGTTTTAGTAATTGCAATAAATCTATGTATGAGATAGTTTCAATTCTTTTAATCTTTCTCAACCCTATAATTTATTTTATTTTATTTTATTTTTTTATTTAATAGCTTTTTATTTACAGGTTTTATGCATGGGTAACTTTACAGCATTAACAATTGCCAAACCTCTTGTTCCAATTTTTCAACTCTTACCCCGACATCCCCTCCTCCAGATGGCAGGATGACCAATAGATGTTAAATATATTAAAATATAAATTAGATACACAATAAGTATACCTGACCAAAACGTTATTTTGCTGTACAAAAAGAATCAGAATCTGAAATATTGTACAATTAGCTTGTGAAGGAAATCAAAAATGCAGGTGGGCATAAATATGGGGATTGGGAATTCAATGTAATGGTTTTTAGTCATCTCCCAGAGTTCTTTCTCTAGGCATAGCTGGTTCAGTTCATTACTGCTCCATTGGAAATGATTTGGTTGATCTCGTTGCTGAGGATGGTCAGGTCCATCAGAACTGGTCATCATATAGTATTGTTGTTGAAGTATATAAATGATCTCCTGGTCCTGCTCATTTCACTCAGCATCAGTTCGTGTAAGTCTCTCCAGGCCTTTCTGAAATCATCCTGTTGGTCATTTCTTACAGAACAGTAATATTCCATAATATTCATATACCACAATTTATTCAGCCATTCTCCAACTGATGGACATCCATTCAGTTTCCAGTTTTTAGCCACTACAAAGAGGGCTGCCACAAACATTCATGCACATACAGGTCCCTTTCCCTTCTTTATAATCTCTTTGGGATATAATCCCAGTAGTAACACTGCTGGATCAAAGGGTATGCA
Source organism: Sarcophilus harrisii (assembly GCF_902635505.1). NCBI lineage: Eukaryota > Metazoa > Chordata > Mammalia > Dasyuromorphia > Dasyuridae > Sarcophilus > Sarcophilus harrisii. Next base: position 94,010,895 of record NC_045428.1, on the reverse strand, counting down.
CAGTTTGATTACTTTTTGAGCATAGTTCCAAACTACTTTCCAGAATGGTGGATTCGTTCACAACTCCACCAGCAATGCATCAATGTCCCAGTTTTCCCGCATCCCCTCCAACAATCATCATTATTTTTTTCCTGTCATCTTAGCCAATCTGACAGGTGTGTAGTGGTATCTTAGAGTTGTCTTAATTTGCATTTCTCTGATTAATAATGACTTGGAGCATCTTTTCATATGACTAGAAATAGTTTCAATTTCTTCATCTGAGAATTGTCTGTTCATATCCTTTGACCATTTTTCAATTGGAGAATGACTTGATTTTTTATAAATTAGAGTTAATTCTCTATATATTTTGGAAATGAGGCCTTTAATTTTGTTAATATCCACATTAAAATAGTATCCATAAATTGATAGCTATGTGTACTGTTATCAATTTATGGGTACTATTTTAATGTAGATATTAACAAAATAGATTATAGGGATGAGAAAGATTAAAAGAATTGAAACTATACTTTTTTAATTTATTTTGTTAATATCCACATTAAAATAGTAGTTTCAATTCTTTTAATCTTTCTCATCCCTATAATCTATTTTGTTAATATCCACATTAAAATAGTACCCATAAATTGATAACAGTACAGATAACTTTATTCTAGTATTGAATCCAACCTACTATTTTAAATACTTGTTTGCTTTTTAAATAGTTATCTCCTAATAGTCAAGTGCATTGTCTCAGTATGAAAGAAAGATTACCTTTGTCTTTTTAAAGGCAGTTTGAATAATTCAAAACTGTAACCAAGTGTAATGGGCTGAAACTGAGTTGATGCACTGAGGTCCCAGCATTTAAGGCTAATTATCAATTGGACAATACTCTATTAGCGTATATATGCTTGGAGAAAGATAGAAAAGGTTGTTCACAAACAAAATTAATATATCTAGACTAAAAAAGGAAGTAACTGAATGGATAAGGAGGGTTTTTTAAAAATAAAATTATCAAATAAAAGTTCATATTCTGTATATGGAGAATACAGATGTTTACACATGTACTAACCTCATTCTTCCAAAGCTAAAAATTTAGGTAATACAAAATAAAAAAAATTTCAAAATAAGGACAGGCTTATTAATCATATAAAAGTCTTGCCTGAGTTCTCCCTAAGACTGCTCCAAATAAAAAATTTTTGCTATAAGGAGGGAAATTTTAAGGCAACATTTAAAAAGATTTATAAATATGAATTAAAAAATTAATGTCTTTTTGTCTTGTCATTTATAGTTTCAAAGATGTTGCAAATACACTAATTTCATACTTCATTTTATGAATGAGGAATCAAGTTCCAGTAAAAGGAAGTGACTCATAATCCTATTTTTTTTTTTGGTTTTCTTTTCCTATTTCAAATAGCAACTGGGGATTCTCCATTTAAGGAGCAGAGATTCCTTCGCTTAACATGTTGATCATTTAGATTTTCCAGAAGTCAATTATCTAAGAACAACTTGAGTATTCCTTGGTCTTTCATGTAAAAAAAAAAATCAACTAAAGAGTATGAATAAAACAATCCAAATAGATCTTCAGGAATGATTCATTCCAAAAAATTTCCATTGTCTCTATTTAGGAAGAAAGTGGTTTTGCTTGGTAAGGGAATCTATGATGTAAATTTTAACGTGGGGTAATTTCAAATGGCTTTGGGGATTGATAGTGGAAATAAGATGACAGCAAGAATAAGCAATAGAAACAAATCAAAACTGAGACTAGAAATGTATAATATTCCTTGCTATTATTAGAAATGTTTCTTTTGGGAAAAGGACCTGTATGTGCACGAATGTTTGTGGCAGACCTCTTTGTAGTGGCTAGAAACTGGAAACTGAGTAGATGCCCATTAGTGGAGAATGGCTGAATAAATTGTGGCATATGAATATTATGGAATATTATTGTATCAGTAAGTATCAGTAAGTATCAGTAAGAAATAATGAACAGGACGATTTCAGAAAGGCCTGGAGAGACTTACACGAACTGATGCTGAGTGAAACAAGCAGGGTCAAGAGATCATTATATACTTCAACAACAATACTGTATGATGACCAGTTCTGATGGACCTGGCCATCCTCAGCAATGAGATCAACCAAATCAGTTCCAATGGAGCAGTAATGAACTGAACCAGCTACGCCCAGAGAAAGAACTCTGGGAGATGACTAAAAACCATTACATTGAATTCCCAATCCCTATATTTTTGGCCACCTGCATTTTTGATTTCCTTCACGGGCTAATCGTATAATATTTCAGAGTCCGATTCTTTTTGTACAGCAAAATAACGATTTGGTCATGTATACTTATTGTGTATCTAATTTATATTTTAATATATTTAACATCTACTGGTCATCCTGCCATCTGGGGGAGGGGATGGGTGAAGGAGGGGAAAAATTGGAGCAAGAGGTTTGACAATTTTCAATGCTGTAAAGTTACCCATATGTATATAACCTGTAAATAAAAGGATATTAAAAAAAATATTTCTTTTCATATATAGGGTTACAACCTGTTGATTAGAATGAAACAATAGACTTTTCTTCTATTTTACACTTTGAGCATTCAGATAACACTTCTACCCTTCAGTTTTGTTGAAATTTCGTTATCTGACTAAAGTTGATATAAAATTAATCTGGTTAAACCCTGATGCTTAATATCTGGATTAAAACTTCAATTTTCAGTTTTCTATATTTGACTTTATTTGTACAGCACTTTTAAACATTTGTCTATTTTGATATCCTCTGTAAAATGGCCATTTGATTTCCAGATTTCATCTGTTTGACATAATATATACATAGCATGAAGGCAGCTAAGCTGCACAATAAAGGGCTTGGATTAGAAAGAGTCATCTTTGTGAGTTTAAACCTAACCTGAGACATTTACTAGATGTGTGACTATGTCAAAGTCAGATAGGTCTGTTTGCCTCAGTTTCTCATTCGTAGGGAAACAGTAAACCACTCCAGTATCTTTGCCAAGAAAACTCCAAATGAAATCAGACACAGCTGATATGATTCTATAATAAAAGACAACATGAATATTGTGTAGATTTGGATAATGAAAATTCCCATAAGCTTGGTGCTTTTTAAAGCAATTATATAATGTAAATTATATTATATATGCTATCTTATAGTAATACATATAATACAAATATATATAATAAATTGAATTAAATAATAAAATAATTAAACAAATTTGATAAATTTTAAATAAATAAAATTTTTGTAGGTAGTGGATATACAATTACTCCTGATTCATAAATTATCAACAATAACAAAACCACTGAAGTAGTAAACAATAATAATAATAGCATTTATGTAGTGCCCACTACGTGTCAGGGACTGTGTTAATAATAAGCACTTGATAAATATTGTATTTCATTCTCACAATCACTCTTAAAAGTAGGTGCTATTATCATCATACCCATTTTACAGAGAAGGAAACTGAGATAGACACACACATAAGTCACCTGCTCCACATCACATGGCTAGATTAACTGAAGCTAGATTGGAACTCAGGATTTGCTGACTTCAGGCTCAGCATAGTGTCAATAGTCAACACAAAATTAGGACATGGCAAAGCTAATATTCAAGCCTGGGTTTTCTGATGCTACATGTACCTTTCCACTGCTAACATTCCACTATTAACTATTGTGCCTCTCTATCAGTGCATAAAATGTTATAAAAAAAGGAAATAACTCATATGATGATAGAATATAGCCTCAGAGATGCTGAGATGGAAGGAGCATCAGAGGTCATAGTTGTTTACAGATATTTGAGTCTATAAATAAAACAATACTTAGGTGTTTTCAGAGCATATCCTAGAACTATATGCATTTTTATTTTTCCCCCATCAGTTTTCCTCCCTGGTAAACAATGTTGTATTTGGGGAAAATAAAAAATTTAAATTTACAAACCCATAGCATCACATCCTGATGCAAACTTCTTTGTGTCTGATTTGGTTTCAAAGTCTCTAAGAGTTTGCAATCTGTAAGAATTTCTAGCAGAGTTGAGACAACAGAACCAAAAAAAATGACAGAATCCAGGCTAAAATCTGAAGATCTTGAATAGGATATTAGGAATGGACTTCTTCCAGTGGTTCATGTTTCATATATAATTGGTATGTGTTGAATTTTTGGCAGATTTCATGATGGAGTAGAAAAATGCTCTTTTTTTCTCCTTGAATAATAACCAGCAAATCATTTTTCTAAAACAATAAAATATGCTCACACACAAACCTAAACTAAACTACACTAAGATAGAAAAGTATAATATTGAATCAATATTGAAGTACATGAGGTTAAAGAGCAAAATTCCTTTTACTACAAAATAAAGCACATAGCTTGAATTAATGCTTTTCCAATGTCATTCATAATGGAAAACACTTGACAAAAAAATGATGTAAAAAATCCAGCTATATGTAATACAAGAGGAATATGATGAAAACTTCCAACCACAAGAGTTTTTTTCCTCCTTAATTGAATTTCCTTCATATAGTCAGCTAAGTTCACAATCATAAGTATGCTAGAGATTAAATAATGCATGATGTGCATTTGTCACAACTAAGATCAATCCATAAAAATTTTCTGTTTCTCAATTGTCACCATGTGGAACTGAAATAAAGCATTTACATTCTCTAACTTTATTTCTGAAGGTGTGAGAAAATTGCAGTCTCAGTGGAAAGATCTAACTGTTTTTAGTGGTTCACCAAGAATGGGATTTAGCATTATGCTAATAGCTACAGTTCTTTTATTCAATTTAAGTAATGTTTTAATTTTAGCATTTGTACCTTAAGGCAGTTCTGTGGAGGACTCCATTTTTAAAATAATGGAATAATAACAAAACCAATAACTGTTCTATTTAAATTTATATAAATGTAGCAATAATCAAGAACACTAATTCAAAAAAATAAGCTTTAGGTGTGAAGAACAGTTTTTTTCTTCTAAATTTCCATGAAATATATTTGGAACAATAGAATAATTTAAACCAAGACAAGCAACATTTTTTCTACCTATTTGTGATAATCTGTGTTTATAAGATTAGGTTTAAAGCTAGAAGGGGACTGGTAGGTTATCTGGGCTGAATGGAAGAAAGATCGCCAACAGTACTTCCAAGTGTGGGCTGGAAGAGAATAAAAAGTAATTAGAAAATAGTTATCAGAAAAAAACAAAAATTCATTAAAACACACACACACATTTATAATGACCTAGTCCACCATTACCACCACCAATGATCTAGTCTATACCAACTCAATCCTTATACATTTATCAAAACTCAGATTAATCAATCAGGTAAGTAACTTCTCTGGACATAGCAAGACAGATAACTCAAGTAATTTAAAATTAAATCAGTTGTTATTTTACTAAATAAATAACTTAATAAAAGAAGATACAGTACTATCAGGCAACTATAATAAATTCATTAAGCCATCAAATTTTTCAAGGCACCTGAAGTGTTAAAAAATGAAATCTGAGATGTTTCCCTGTGTTTTAGCAAATTCCAACCTAAACAAAGAGAGATGGCCACTGTAAAAAAAAATAATATAACTAACCAAATTATTGTTATTCCCCTTGATTCTCCAAAATAATTTGCATTTACGTTCCTCATTGGAAGATCCCAACAGTGATAAAACTGGACACAAGTCCAGTTTGAATCATTCATCCATATTTTGTATTGAATCATTTGTCATAGACTAGGGAGTAGTCACACACTGCTTAGACTAGTAGCTAGAGAGGCAGCCTTGTAGGGAGGACCAGCATTCAAGCTCCAGTTTTCCTACAGGTTCTAACTATCAGTTGGAGTCTGTTGAAGTAGCTTAAACTGTGTCAAGACAAGCATTAATTTTTTATTCTTATTTTAAGTTATGGAATAAAACAAGCATTTCCATTAACAGTATAATTAAAAAGATGATTGAACATAATCTATTTTGTACAACCTGGTATTTATTTTAATATATAAAAGTTATCATGTAAACTTTTTTTTTTTTTACTTTTTTCTTCCCCTCCCCTCATCTTTAGAGATAGCTAGATACTTTTCCTTTGTATGTCCTTTGTAGTTACTTTGACTTATAATCAAAACAACTTATATGTTTAAAGTTATTTTTAAAACAATAGTGTTGTTACTATATACAATGTTCTCTTCATTCTTTTCATTTTGCTCATATATACACACATATGAATAGGCATGATTATAAATTCATTTATATTAGAAGTTAAAATTGATATTTGATTCATTTAAAATAACTAAGTCCATGTTAACATAAATAACATATCTATATGATATCTAACTGAAAAATATTTTCCATGATGAACTTAGTGAGAAGAATGGCATAATTGTAAATACTTTTTGCAAATTGTTCTAGTGTATGACTTAATAGAAGACAGCTATATTCTTATATCTGCTCCTGTGTTCAATCTACTGTGATATATTATTTTGAAGTATGTAAAGAAAATCTAATCTCATTTGAATAGGTATTTAGAAAAAGGAAGAGTATTTTTTTAATTTCTTTTTTTTTTAATTTAATAGCCTTTTATTTACAGGTTATACGTATGGGTAATTTTACAGCATTGACAATTGCCAAACCTCTTTTCCAATTTTTCACCTCCTTCCTGCCACCCCCTCCCCCAGATGGCAGGATGACCAATAGATGTTAAATATATTAAAGTATAAATTACATACACAATAAGTATACATGACCAAATCGTTATTCTCTGTACAAAAAGAATCAGAATCTGAAATATTGTACAATTAGCCTGTGAAGGAAATCAAAAATGCAGGTGGGCAAAAATATAGGGATTGGGAATACAATGTAATGGTTCTTAGTCATCTTCCGGAGTTCTTTTGCTGGGCATAGCTGGTTCAGTTCATTACTGCTCCATTGGAACTGATTTGGTTCATCTCATTGCCTTAGGATGGCCAGGTCCATCAGAATTGGTCATCATATAGAATTGTTGTTGAAGTAAATAATGATCTCCTGGTCCTGCTCATTTCACTCAGCATCAGTTCGTGTAAGTCTCTCCAGGCCTTTCTGAAATCATCCTGCTGGTCATTTCTTACCGAACAATAATATTCCATAATATTCATATACCACAGTTTATTCAGCCATTCTCCAATTTGATGGGCGTCCACTCAGTAGGAAGAGTATTTCAATAGGGATTTCAAAGGGATCTACAGGCCACACTTTGAGGAAAGGAAAGAAGTCCTTCTATTGTAAAGGAAAGAGTCCTACACTGAAACTAATGAGTTTGGATCCGGAGTCCATACCTGATGGTATTGTGACAATAGCATTTTGCACATCATAAAGCATTTTATATAAATATTATTCTAATTAAAAATTACATCAAGAATCATTACTCTCTTAGTTTACACACAATACATGAAGAAGAGCCTAGAAGATAGTAAGATCAGTAGTAGCAACAAGGAGTTTCACATGCATGCATGCAGACTCACATACACACACAGATGACACAGAAGAGGACATGACAGACCACAGGAGTCCAAATAATTGAGTTATAGATGCTACTTTGTCACAACCGAGGTGTGTGACTTTAGAAAAGCCTCGAAGCTCCAGGAAACTCCCATTTTCTTCCAAATAAGTAGGTTGGACTCTGATTTCTGAGATAACTTCCAAGTGTGAAGATATATATATTTTAAACTGCATTAATTATAGAACAACAGATATGAGAGAAAGTTAAAAAAAAGGGGGGGGTGAAGAAATGGAAACATAAGGCTTTTTTGAGTTCTCTTCTCACATTCCTAGTAGAGGACATATTTCCTGACCGAGTCTCCTACATATCTCACTAAGAAAATCACAAGCTGTTACAAAAACCTATGAGATCTAACATTTTGTGAAATCCCTTTGGTTTATTAAGCATTTCATGGGGATGCAGTAATAATGTGACTGTTGTGGAGAATATGTGTGACAGTCAGTGATGCATCTTTTGTTTCTGTGAATTTCATCCATCAATAACAGAATCTGATTGTGACCTTCCCACGTCAGCAAAACTGTTATTGCAGTAGTTCTCTGGAGCTATGCAGATCTGAACCTTTTACACTCTCTTAATTTCTACAGTTGTAAAGAAAATTGGCTTTTTTCACAGTAGCTATATAGCAAGAAGCACACAAATCAGTGTATTAAGAACAATTTTATTAGTACCTTCTGCCTATTTGAGATTAAATTATCAATCAATTTTAGGGACTCCTAGAGTCTGTATTTTCCAGCAAAGTTAATACAAGTGTCATAGATAGAGATTGGGCAAACCTTTAGCTGGCTAAAAGTATTATAAGAATTCAATAACAATAAACAGTAACAATAAAGGGCATTTACATTATAGCTTTGAATTTATGGAAATGAATTATAAATTATAAGTCAATCTTGCATCACCTAATACATTCACCCCTGTAATAAACAAATGCTTTTCCCTATTTTGATATTTTATAAAATAAAATAACACTTGTGAATTTTATGAAAACATCATCTGTGTGAATTCCCCCCTTATAATGCACAATAATACTATATTATTTAAGGATTATAAAATTATTTTCATCCAAAGATGATGAATACTTTAGTCACTAAAACTCCTTACTTTTTCCAAGTTTTATCTCAAACAAAATGCACTAAGCACCATGTAACTTCAAAAGAACCTCACTTGGATAATTAATGTTACCCCTACTTTCTACTGTCATGCACATTCAAATATAAATGAATCAACAAATGATTTGTTTGAAAATTTTAGTGGGATATGTACAATATAGGACATTTTAAACATCATATACAATCTGCTGTACTATTGAATCAGAGATTGAACCAAAGTTAATATTGCTCTGTGGATCTTTTTTTTTTTGTTTGTTTCTTTTTGGTATTTCCAAGTGATGAGAAAAGTTTGCTATAGTAGCAATAACCTTTGATTGAGGTGACTGTACTCTAGCCAGTTTTCTCCACTAACTGTGGCATGTCAGCTTGACTTCATCTCTTTATTGATAGAGATTCACTGAAGTAGATGGTACCTAAAATTCCTTCTCACTCTAAACTGTCATCTGCATTTCAAGGAATGTGGAATGCTATTATAATACTTTCAAGCTCATTTTCAATGATATTTCCAAATATGAGGGAAAGAAATATATTGAAATCTCAGAATTACTCTTTCATCAATGAAGTAATTTAGGAACAGAAAAATACAGTCATCAATGTCTCATGCTGATTTTTGGTGCCATTATTGGATATATTAAATATATTCTTTCATTATCATGAATGTATTCTTCATCAATCTTTTTTTTTTGGGGGGAAACCTTTCCAGTACATACCATTCCTGTTAAAAAGCATGTACAGATTAATTCATGCATAGTTTAATATTGTTCCAATTAACAAATACTTGTTTCTTTTTTATCTTTCTCCATTTAAAAGAGAAACAAAATCCTTGTAATAAATATCAAGATGGAAAAAAGGCATATATTTTTGTATGCTGGACATGGACAATATGGGGATTTGTGTGTGTGTGTGTGTGTGTGTGTGATCCTTTTTCAGGATCTCTTTGGGACACAGACCCAGTGGCAACACTACTGGATCAACACAGTTTTATAGCCCTAAAAGGTTATACTAATACCTGCCTTATTTGCCTCACAAAATTGTTATTCCAAAAAAAGAATAATTAGTTTGCTTATTCAAGCATTCAGTCTTGCTACACATCCATCCACATATCATTCAGATTGCTTACCATGTATGTTGCCCCTTAAAGGAAGCTTTTTAAGTGTTTGCATGTTTAAAAAAAAAAAAAAAAAAAAAAAAAACTTTAGCAAAATGTAAGCTTTTTTGAGAGGTGTTTTTTGTTTCTTTCATTTTCCCTTGTTTCTTCAGCACCCAGAAGACAGCACCCTATATATAAGGCTAACCTGGTAAAAAGTTTTAACAACTTTTTCATCCACATACCCACCAAAAATCATATGTCAGTTTGATTTTTAAGCTGCATTACAAATACTTTCTCCATCACTTTAAGTGTAGGCAACAAACAAAACAATAAATCAAGTCTTAATCTGTAGCAGTTGTTGATTTCTGAAGTATAAGTATTGACACTGAAAATTTTAACAACTAGCTTTCTTTTTTTTTTTATTTAATAGCCTTTTATTTATAGGATATAAACATGGGTAACTTTACAGCATTAACAATTGCCAAACTTCTTGTTCCAATTTTTCACCTCTTACCCCCCCCACCCCCTACCCTAGATGGCAGGATGACCAGTAGATGTTAAATATATTAAAATATAAATTAGATACACAATAAGTATACCCGACCAAAACGTTATTTTGCTGTAGAAAAAGAATCAGACTCTGAAATAAGGTACAATTAGCTTGTGAAGGAAATCAAAAATGCAGGTGGACATAAATATAGGGATTGGGAATTCAATGTAATGGTTTTTAGTCATCTCCCAGAGTTCTTTTTCTGGGCATAGCTAGTTCAGTTCATTACTGCTCCATTAGAAATGATTTGGTTGATCTCGTTGCTGAGGAGGGCCTGATCCATCAGAACGGGTCATCATATAGTATTGTTGTTGAAGTATATAATGATCTCCTGGTCCTGCTCATTTCACTCAGCATCAGTTCATGTAAGTCTCTCCAGGCCTTTCTGAAATTATCCTGTTGGTCATTTCTTACAGAACAGTAATATTCCATAATTTTCATATACCACAATTTATTCAACCATTCTCCAACTGATGGACATCCATTCAGTTTCCAGTTTTAGCCACTACAAAAAGGGCTGCCACAAACATTCATGCACATACAGGTCCCTTTCCCTTCTTTATAATCTCTTTGGGATATAATCCCAGTAGTAACACTGCTGGATCAAAGGGTATGCACAGTTTGATTACTTTTTGAGCATAGTTCCAAACTACTCTCCAAAATGGTTGGATTCGTTCACAACTTCACCAACAATGCATCAATGTCCCAGTTTTCCCGCATCCCCTTCAACAATCATCATTATTTTTTCCTGTCATCTTAGCCAATCTGACAGGTGTGTAGTGGTATCTTAGAGTTGTCTTAATTTGCATTTCTCTGATTAATAATGACTTGGAGCATCTTTTCATATGACTAGAAATAGTTTCAATTTCTTCATGTGAGAATTGTCTGTTCATATCCTTTGACCATTTTTCAATTGGAGAATGGCTTGATTTTTTATAAATTAGAGTTAATTCTCTATATATTTTGGACAACTAGCTTTCTTAAGCAGTTGGAACAGGTCCAACACATTCTGGGGAATAATTAAAATGCATTTAATAAATTAACTTAGTTCTTCAAGAACCCAGGGTCACCTGCATGCCACAGAATGGCAAGAAAAGAAAGCTTTAGTGGAGCAAATCAGTAGTAGGGGAGAAATAGAATTAATCAATAAACAAAAATTTGTTAATCACCTCCTGTGTGCCAAATATTGTACTAGGTTCTGGGGATATAAGTACAAAGAATGAAATAATGCATGAAAGCAGGAGAGCTTGTGATTCACAGATCTAATATGAATGCCTCTGACTGTAACCAAACATGAAAGCAAACTAAAGCAAAATATATAAGAAAATAGTTCTAAAATGAATAAATAAAGAATCGTCTTCCTTTGAGCAATAAACATTTTTTTTTTTAAATCTGCCCTGGGTAACATAAGCAAGACTGGAAATGGTTGACTGGAAATGGTTCTGTGAACAAGACTGTACGCTGCTGATAAGAATCAAAAGGTAGTATTTACTGGGTCTCAGATCCTCCTAAAAACAGTACTTGAGCTTTAATGAGAGATTTTCAATTAAAATATTGAGTTGATTCAATACTATTTATTTAATCTGACAGGACTACAGTCAAAGGAGTGGACTATAGACATATAAATGGGAAAATATAAACGATTTCTGATCCATTTATCAACTTTGGGATAAAATGCTATAATACTTCCATATTTATTTATTTCAACTAACTTTTTTAAAAAATTTAAATTTAATCAAGAATATTCTGTGCCAAAATTCATTAACAGGAAATCAATGTAACTCTAAAGTGAAGCCAAAATCATCTTTCTAAGATTATGATGAATTAAACAGTTTAAAAAATTCCATTTCTTATCAGTTCATAATAACACCTTCATTTGTACATATATTAACTCTTCTAATCTAAAAAAATACTAAAGCACATAGGGCAAATATTTTTTATTGCTATCTTACAAATGAGGAGAATAAAACAGGGATTAAGAGACTTACTCTAGTCAGGAATTTTTAATATTATTTTTCAGTATCCTGTTTGTTGTTTAGTGTCCTCAGAGTTTTGGAGGTTTGAGAAAGCCTATGGAACATTTTCAGAATAAGGTTTTAAAATATAAAATATATACATATATATTTTAAAACCACCTAACTACACTGAAAATTAATTATTACACCATTATCACCATTATAAAAGAAACACGAGTTCTAAGACTCTGGGTTGAATGCTGTGCTACAAGTTACTAAAATACTAAGTGAAGGAGATGGGGTTTAACATCAAGTCTTCTGGATCCATGTCTAATGGTCTTTTCCTCTATAATGTAATATACATAAGGTACATAAAATACCACACAAATCTTAAAGTGCTATATAACTGTCAATTTTGTTTTATTAGTTTGCATCAGACTTGGAGAACTGTTGGATAATCTTTTTTTTTTTTAAATTAAGAATCCATTCTTATCCCAAAAATGCTTCATACCACAGAATAGAAAACTAGCTCCTTAAAACATAATTTTCAAAACTCCTCTTCATTTTGTAAAGTGATTATACGTATAACACGCTTTCTGTGTTTAATAAAACAAATCTAAAGTCTTTTATACTGTCCAATACAGTTCTGGCTAAATATCATTTCTGAAGTCACAGAAATTGGACTGGGGCCTATTATGTCATAGAAGACTATGTTCTTCTCACGTAACTTTATAGTTGGTGAAAATCATTACCGTATTAAATTCCTAACATAAATAGATGATAAATAAGACAATCACATGTAAATCATTCTATGACTATTTCTGGCAATTGAATGGACAGTGAACAGAAAGATATTAAATTATAAGTCTAAGGCATTATCAGTCTAAGGTATTAATGGTACAAATGTAAATGCAAAACAACTTATTCATAAAAAATAAATTGTGAAAAGAAATCAGTCAATCAAAACTTTGATGTGTGATTGCTATGTGCCTTGTTCTATGCCAGAATTTACTGGTCACAAAGTGATCATAACAATTATTCCATAGATACATTGGCAATCCATTTTGACATCATTTTTCCACAGATGTGGTTGATAGGTGATTTCTAATAATGATAAGGCTGTATGGTATACCTATTTGGGAATGTCTTCAGTCAGAACAGAGAAATCACTATCCGTGTCAGAAATTGTATATGATCACCTTGGCTTTTGCATGTGGTCACATATTTTTAGTCATGTAATTGACTAAAATCTGTAAAAAATAAAATGCCAGTGTATTTACTATTTTTGACTTCTAAACAACAACTAAAAAAAACTTCTGCTTTAATAGGGTATCTCATTTCATAAAACAATGCAAGCTAGCTTTTTCATATTAGGTGATCCTGGACAAATTACCTTCTGTTTTCTTTTTAATTTCTAAAATTAGTATTAAGATTAGATAACTTCTGAAACTCGCCTCTATCTCAGGTAGTCTATGATTCTATGACCTTATAAAAATAAAGCAATATATTACATGAGTAAGAAAACTAAATTTATTTAGCAGACATGGGTTAGAATGCTTTCTTTGATCATTCCAGTGTTTGGGACACTGCCTGGAACACAGACAGTACTTAACTCTTGACAACTTATGTGACTTTAGGTGAGTCCCTTAATCACTCTGGGTCTCAGTTTATAGATCTATACCAATAGAGGATACATTAGAATTATCTGGCATTCCATTACCCTTCACTGTGCCTTTGTACAAGCTGTTAAATGGTTCTTCCTTCTTAACTGTAGCTCTCAAAATCATAAGCCATCAAAATAGAGTTCTAGTGCCATGTCTTACAGGAAATCCCCCCCCCCCAAGATTTCCTACTTCTTTTTGTTCTCTCCTTCCTCCATTATATTGCATTTACTTATCAATGACTATTTACAATTTATATTTTTTTTCTTTTCCCATTAGAAAATGTTATTTAAAGGCAGAAACTGTTTAATTTTTTTGTTTATGTTCTTGTACAATTAGTACAGTGACTGATACATAATAGTAGGCACTTAATAAATGTTAAATGAATTAACATTAAATAATTACTAAGACCCTTTCCAACATAAGATTTTATGAGCCAAGGAAATGTGATCTACACTAGAGTAACGTCCATGACAGTTGGATCAGGAAGACTTCCTCTGAAAGGAAAATGATTTGTTTTGATTTGAACTAGAACCCTGAAATTGGAATTGACAAAGTATCTGGGAGTACAGTATTCTTGGAGGTGCTTTTACACTCTCAACCACAGGCAAATACCACACACTGGGGCAGTCTTCCCGTTGGTCCTTTCTTAGAGGTGTGCTAGCACATATAGCCTTCTCTGTCCCTCCAAGTGCTACATGGAAATCACCCTTCAGAATCTTTTTCCTATGTCACTTTGCAGGCTTTTTTATTGATTCCACCCTTTTCCCCACTCCAACTCTTCCAAAGTGACCACCTTGTCATCTATCACACATTATATTACACCTATGCTCTTTCAAAGCCTGCCCTCATTCTTGTGGTTCTCTCTTTCCTTAACTTTCACTCTCAGAATGTATAATTTCCTTCAGAGCTCACTGAAACACCAACTCCTCCACAGGGATTTTACTGATTTCCTCTTCTTTTTTGATCCACTGGTGCATCCTCCCCTAAAAACCTTCTACTTCCTTTATTTTGTCTATGTGGGTTTTGTTTCATCATTGTATCTGTATTCCTAGTATCTGGAACATTGTCATGACAAGGATGGTGAAAGTGTTAATAATAATTGCTTTTTGATTGATTCAGAAAACCAGAAAATTTGTTTTGAATGCTCCTTCCATGAACATGTAAACAAAGGCACTTCCTAACCATGTATCAATGGTAAATCACATTTAACCAAAGAATCCAAGTTTTTTGTTTTGTTTTGTTTTTGTTTTTCTTCTTTATTAAAAGTCATGACAATTATAAGACAGATGGCCAAAAGGAAATGAAGGAAAAGGCTTTCTTTATTGCAAATAATAATAATATTAATAATAACCATATACTCTCCTACTTTTTCCTCACTATACTTTGCTTCCAAAATTTAGAGAATTTCCCTAAAGGTATATGGAATACAGACTCTAGGCAAAAGAGTTCATCAAAAATAAACATTAATTCTGAAATGTTAGGGATCATTACAACAATCATTTTGGTATCTACAATTTATTTTGAAATTTTATTTTTATAAAAGATAAATTTAATGAAATTACTTTTCAAAACAAATATTTTATTTTAAAAAATTATCTATCTATGTAACTATCTATGTAAGAAGAAATATTGTTTAAGTCCTACATCAATACTTGGAGGTCAAGATTTCTCCAATGAATTAATTCATTAAAAATATGAATGAGGTGTGAACAAGGTCAAGGGATGGTATTAAATCAATCAGTCCAAAGAATTAAGCTAAAAACAAAATAAAACAAAAAAGTAAACAGATAAAAACTAGTTACTGCTTGGAGAAGTGACAGCAAAAGGATGAAGTAGCAAGACCCTGCAAAAGAATTACATTGGGAATTCCTGAAGAGGTTCATTCAGTCCTGACCAGTGAAAATTCTACAGAAGCAATAAGCTGGATTCAATCAAGCCCTTGAGAAAGAAAATCATCACCAGGAAATTCATCATCCCACAGATTACATTACATCAGCTTTGCCAATTTGACTCACATTCCATCAGACCCATGTAAAAGGGACTTTGCTGCTATGAAAGGAGAGCTAGAGGGCAGAGCAAAGAACTCATTCCACAGTCTCCTTTTCAAAAAAAAGGCTCAAAATCCAATCTTATCCCACTAGCTGTACCTCTTGGATTTGCCTCCACTATCACCATGCTCATTAAGTACAAAAATTCCCTCCATCAATACTGATCACAATTATAATGATAATAATGATTGAAGTATCCTAGAACTAATGCTAAAAGAGACATTGAAGGCCATTGGGGGCTGCCTCTCTCTCTCTCTCTCTCTTCCTCCCTCCCTCCATCCCTCCCTTCTCCCTCCCTCTCTCCATCCTTCCTTCTCCCTCCCTCCCTCTCTCCCTCCATCCTTCTCTCTCTCTCTCTCTCTCTCTCTCTCTCTCTCTCTTTAACAAATGGGGAAACAAGATGGCAACAGCAGTGAAAGGACTTGCCAAAGATTTCAAAGTCTCAAAAGCAACAAGGGACAGGACAGAATTCACACTCATGTCCTCCTACTCTAAAATCAGTGACTACAAAGTCATACTATATTTATTTCACACTTAAATCCATTAAGTGACTTCTTCTGTGTCACACAGGTACTACGCAGGTAAGATCCCAGATGAAACCTAGGTCTTCTTGAAGAACAGGTTCCACACACCATAGTCACACCATGCTCTAAGATACAGAAAGATACACACACAAACATGTATACATACATCACATAATAAACAGCATATTGGTCTAGACTATATTGACTAAGAGGTATAGTATATGTTGTATAATATTTATATCTTAGTCAGTAGTGCACATATATACATATGCATATACAATACCAATATTCATATATGCATTTTAACCAAAAAGGCTATCTTCTTAATCAGAAAGATATTTTGTTTAAAGTTAAATATTTGAGAATTTTTATTATGACTGTATTCCTAAGACCTACCTGACATGAACTGTAATAACATTCTTCTTGCTTACGGGTCCCAATTAGTCTTGCAAAGCAGAACTATGGGAAGTTTTCTACTGTTGTTTCAATAGTTAGAACTTTGATATTCTGGTGATGTGCTTTTAAAAATGGACTAAGGCTGTAAAGAGTAAGTAGATTCTCTGAGACTGGCTGAGACACTGGGTCATTATTTTACACTGAATTGACTAGTTTAACACCCTTTGAATGATATGACATTCAATTATTATCCCTACATTTTGGGAAGGTATAGATAATTTATAGCTTTAAAGCTGCTTAAGAAGTTCAAGGAATTTTAACATTCAGAATTTCTTGCCTACTTTTATTTTTATTTGAGAATGACTTGTATTTAGATAATTCTCTCATTTGAGATTTTGAATTTTAATTTTGCATTGAAATCTTTTAGTTTTCCTTAAGCAATGATGAATCAAGACAGATGGCAATAAATTGGATATGTGCTTGACCTCATGATTTTCAGTAAATTTGCAGAACAAAATTTCTAACATTTGCTACTTGAGGGCAGCATATTATATCCTAAGAGACTAGCACAGTGCTTGACACATATGATGTGTATGATTAATGCTTATTGAATTGAATTGGAATGAATAATTAAGTGTCCCATGTTCCTTTTAATGACCTTAAATATTGAATTTTCTCCATTTTGTTATTCTGCCTGCTTTCACTTGTAGTAACAATTGAAAGTGATTAATATCTTTGAACCATTGATTTTCATGTTACAGCTTAATAATGACAGTTTGGCTAATTCCTTATGTAATTTACTGGATAAATTTATTCTTTTAATGATTGAGGATTATTCATTCTCTAGCCTGGGTATGTTACAACCTTTACCTCACCTTCATGGTTTTCCTACTTTATTTGATTTATCCTCTTATCACTTCTATTTTATTTTCCCAAAATATCTATATTAATTAGTTATATTAATAGAGTACTTTGGCATTCTGAAATAATTTATCTACATTAACTAGAATTCTATATTCAAGACAATCTCCTAACTGTAAAGTAGAAAACAAAAGTATCATTAGTCCCCCTTTACAAAGGAACTAAGCATAAACTGTGTAGGTAGCAAAAGTACAAATACTTAGGAATAGCTGTGGCATTTAATAACTTTAAAGTGAAGTTCAACCTTTGAAACAAACTTATTAACTACATTAAAAAAATAATCTAGATCATTAATTGGCTAATCTGTAGGCAAATAAGATGGTATTTCAGTTCACAGGTACTAAACTGCAAATTTGGTTTTGCCATGAATTCCATTAGGTTTTTCCTTTCAAGTTTCACTTCCCTACACAATTTTGAATGCTAAAAATATAATTTTCTGAAAAGTTTACCAAGTACTGATATTATTTGTTCTTTAAATACTTGGCAGAATTTGTGATTAGATCTGTCCTTAGTTATCTTTATAATACTTCTTTGCTAACTTGCGAACATACAATATACATATGTGTATGTGTATATATATATATTTTCACACACATACATATAAGCTAAGTATATATGTGTATATAATTCAAAAGTCAATATATGTATCTACATTTATGTGTACATAGGTACAGATATATGTATATACATATGTACATACTAGTTTATTTCAATTACTTTTTTTGTAATTTATTTATTTAATATTTTTATAGATATTTTATACACTCAATTTTGTTTTTAGAAAATTGTGTATGAATTCTTTACTAATTTTATCTCTTTATTACTTATAGCAATTTCTTTTTCATTTTAAAAAATTCTGGTAATTTTTTTTTTCATTAATCTTGATATAGCTGGTACTTTAATCTAATGGTTTCTAATTAGAAATGAATTCTATAGTCATGATTGTAACTGCTAATTTTCTGAAGTCACTCTAGCATTATTTTTTATTTTCAACTACCTATTTAGGAGAGGGAATAAAAGCAAAAAGAAAAACAAAAGAGAGGTAAAGAGTATGACAGTACAGCAGAAAGTTGGTTATTCACTTTTATCTAGTTCATAAACTTTTTTTCTTTTTTAGATGAATGGAAAGCATCTATAATATTTTTTACACCTCCACTGTGTTGTCAATTTTTTAAAATAATAAAATTTACTTAAATTGCCTTTAATTACTCTGATTTCAATTATTCCATTGCTCATCCATATTCTCAGGGTCAATGAAAAACCTAATCTTTATTAACAAAAATTCACCAGGCACATCTATAGCATTAAACTCAGTTTCTAGATTGCTTCAGTAATCACTGCATTAAAAAAAAAAAAAAAAAAAAAAAAAAAAAAAAAAACAAAAAAAAACTCTCTTTTTTGCAGACACCATCAATCACTTATACAAATTTTTACATGTACCTCTACAATACAAGCTTTAGTTGTTTATTCTAGAGTGTTTTACCCTTACTATTTGTTTACTTTTCCTGGATCGCTCTATTGGATTTAAAATTACTCATTCTTCTTTTGAAGCTCACAATCAAAAATCTTGCCCTTGAATCCTTTTATTTCTTTGCATTATTTTTACAGAAGAATGAATTTGAAGCCTTTACACTGGATATCAAACTCTTATTCTTCTATCCAATTCATTCTATTGTTCAGTCACATCTGATTCTTCTCAATCCCATGCACCATAGTACAATATGCCTTTCCATAATCTAGTCTCTGTCTTTCCAATATTTATTCATTGTTTCCATTATGTTGTCTATGCATCTAATCCGCTCTGCCATCCCATTTTCCTTCTGACTTCAATCTTTCCCCCATATCAGGATCTTTCCCAGTGAATCCAATTTTCTCATTATGTTGCCAAAGTATTTAAGCTTCAGCTTCAGTATTTGACCTCCCAGGGAACAGACTAAATTAATGCCCTTTAAGTATCGACTGATTTGACCTTTATTATCCAAGGAATTCTCAAAAGTGAGTGTACTCAATTGAGGATACTTTTGAGTCCATTGAGGGAGTGTTCTCCATCCTTACTCATCATATACAAATGCTATTCTTTTCACAGGATCCTAATGAAGGGCACTATAAAGTCATTATACTGTAAATATAGAAAACTATAAGAATGTATGCAAGATATAATTATTTATAAAATACTTATTCCTATTTGAGATCTCTTGAGATGTAACAAACCTAATAGATTGTCTTTTTTACTCTTAATAACTGCCTCTACTATTTCTCCCTGTCCTTGAAATAGTTTCAGTTTTTTAAACCCTGCATCACATTAACTTCTCTAGTATACGTTCAGTAATGTGAGCTTTATCCTAATATTCATCACATTCAGAACAAATATCCCCAACTCTAGCATAGTGTCTCCAGGAATTATTTAGGAATCTGTTCTTTAGCTCATTAGTGCATGTATCTATATCTATTTACCTACCTATCTACCTGTCAATTAAAAAAAAATTCAATTTTCTAGGCAAAGCTCTTAGAAATGTTGTGGAGAATCAAAAATATATTTTAAGATGAAAAAAAGCTTATCTGGGTATGATTACAAGGTGAAATATTTCCATGACTTTCTGGAATCAAAATAATCCTTTTTTCTATTTTATAATTATTTGTGAATATTCTTATTCCATTCAAATTAGGGACACCTTAAAAAGAAATATATTTACTCTTAACATTTTTTTAAAAATCTATTTTAATGATGCTCTAGAATTTAAGGATAAAATATGTGGTGAATAAGAGTTGAATTTTCCCTTTGAGATTATCAAATAAATTATGTAAATCTGTGGCTGTTGATCTTAGTAGCTCCAGGAAATTCACTTGATCAATTCCATAAAAATTATGATTTGAATTAGATTCTCTCTTACAACTTTTTCTTTTAGTTCTGTCATCCTTCCCTGGAAAGTTTTAAAACCTCATCCCAGCTGAATTGTTCTTTCACTTTGTTTGTATTTGATGTTCTTTCTGTAGATTCTGTAGAACTCTTATTCCCAGTGATTTCACAATTTTCTTCAAATTTTCTAAAACTTTTTAATTTTGTCTTTTTTTTCTTTTTTATTCATTTCTAGTTGTGCAAGATCTCTAATTATAGATGTCACCTATTTCTCCAGCACTATGAGATCTTTTATTGACACCATAAATATACCAATACCCAAACTGAGTGTCCAATATCAATTTGATATAGCTATCTAGGCCATAAATAAAATTTATTTTGTTATTCCACTTTCTCCCAGTGTGAAGTATTTGTCTTTACATTTGTGCATTGTGTATTTTTTCATGTTCTTACTTCAGGATCTTGTCCTCCTTGTCTAAAATTCTCTCTGACTTTTTTACTTTTTTCTTCTCCTTTAGATTTGTGTGCATGGGTGTATTTTATTTTTCTTTTTTTTTTTTTTTTTATTAACTGTTATACTTAAGAAGGAGGAGGGGAGAAGTTTGGGGACCTGAGCTTTCCTTAGTCTGTTACAATACTATCTTGCCTAAACTTACCAGGTCTTACTTTTAAATAACCTAAAATCTAAGGTAAAATCTGGAATCTTTCTCAATTGTCACTAATTATCTTGTAAGATCATCTTTAAATTTTTAAAATCTTTCTCAATTGTGACTATCTTATTTAATCATCTAGATTTTTTTTTTTCACTAAAGATCCACCCAAAGTACCCTTAGGTCACTGATTTCTGAGCAGTTCTTCCTCTATTCAGTACCAGAACACTCTCTTCTCAGTCCTTCTCTCTCCTTTTCTCTTTTCCTCCTTTCTTTCCTTCCTTCCTTAATTTCCCTTGTTTCCCTCCCAAGTTTCCTTCTGTCTCCCAAACTTCCTTTGCTTTATCTCCCCAACCCTTTCTATTTCTCTCTCCCTACTTCCCTCATTATTTTTTCCTTCCTTAGAACTCAAAAGCACAATTATAACTTTATAGCACTCAGAGCCTTTGCTTCCTTCTTCTATATATGGTTCTCATAGAAGAAAAGAAGTGTATTTCATAAAGGTATGACAATGAGAATAGCATAAAAATATATCCAGCCTTGGTCAGGGAGAGGCGGAGGGGGATATAATTTACAGAAGAGCTAAGGACAAAACATTATATTTCTACTACTACTCAGAACCCTCTATGAAACTTAAACCAAAAAAGACAAAAAATTTTTAGAAAAAATTATTATTATTATTTTAATTTAGAGTTGCTTAAAGCACTAAGATTTTAACTTGCCCTAGTCCTCACAAGCTTGAACCCAGGTCTTTCTTGTTTCAATGCTGTGCTTTCAAACCATATAGTTTCACATTTCCCATACATTTTTTTTAACTGAATCACATTCTACTCTCTAGTATATATTTAGTCTTTTGAGCTTTACCTAATATTCATCAAATTGATCAATTTCCCCAGCTGCATAGTCTCTCCAGGAAATATCTTGAAACTTGCTCTCTAGCTTACTAGTATGTACATATCTTTATCTACCTATGTACCTATCAAAAACAAAATCAAAAAAGAAAACCTCCATTTTCTTGGCAAAACACCCAATTTACCAAAAACACACAAAATCAGATTTTACTCTCAGAAATCTTTAACACTGGGAAAAGTCTGAGTTTCAGGTAGAGATCGAGCTAAACTGAACTCTTAAATCCCTTCTAAGTAAGTGTGCTAATTTACCTCAATCACACTAGAATCTCTTCACTCTACTGTCCAGTGTTCATTCTCTTATGTATACTCACTTCAAATTCTATTTTACTGAACTCTTATATCCCTTCTAAGTAAGTGTGCTAATTTACTTCAAAAACACTAGAATCCCTTCACTCTACTGTCCAGTGTACATTCACTTACTTATACTCACTTTAATTTCTATTTCACTGAACTCTTAAATCCCTTCTAAGTAAGTGTGCTAATTTACCTCAATCCCACTAGAATCCCTTCACTCTACTGTCCAGTGTACATTCTCTTACTTATACTCACTTTAATTTCTATTTTACTGAACTCTTAAATCCCTTCTAATTAAGTGTGCTAATTTACCTCAATCACACTAGAATCCCTTCACTCTACTGTCCAGTATACATTCTCTTACTTATACTCACTTTAATTTCTATTTTACTGAACTCTTAAATCCCTTCTAAGTAAGTGTGCTAATTTACCTCAATCACACTAGAATCCCTTCACTCTACTGTCCAGTATACATTCTCTTACTTATACTCACTTTAATTTCTATTTTACTGAACTCTTAAATCCCTTCTAATTAAGTGTGCTAATTTACCTCAATCACACTAGAATCCCTTCACTCTACTGTCCGGTGTACATTCTCTTACTTATACTCACTTTAATTTCTATTTTACTGAACTCTTAAATCCCTTCTAAGTAAGTGTGCTAATTTACCTCAATCCCACTAGAATCCCTTCACTCTACTGTCCAGTGTACATTCTCTTACTTATACTCACTTTAATTTCTATTTTACTGAACTCTTAAATCCCTTCTAATTAAGTGTGCTAATTTACCTCAATCACACTAGAATCCCTTCACTCTACTGTCCGGTGTACATTCTCTTACTTATACTCACTTTAATTTCTATTTTACTGAACTCTTATATCCCTTCTAAGTAAGTGTGCTAATTTACCTCAAAAACACTAGAATCCCTTCACTCTACTGTCCGGTGTACATTCTCTTACTTATACTCACTTTAATTTCTATTTTACTATTGACTTGGTTTCCATAAGGAAACTGCAAGTCACTCCAGTATCTTTCCCAACAAAACCCCAAATGAAGTTAAAGAATTGGGCTAAAAAACTTTAACAATGACTTGGATAAACGGGTTTCTTAGCCACCCCATCATACATACATACATTATGCATGCAAAATATTTGCATGCATATGCATACATAATACATATGTATGTATATACACATACATTTACATATGTTTATGCATATATATATACATATATTATATAAATAAATCCTGATTTTAATATTTAAAGAGCAAGATTCATTTTCTTTTTTTTTTCTTTTTTTTTTTTTTAGATTAATAAAAGAGGTTTATTATTGAGTTTAGAAGTAGGAGATAGGTGAAGGTAGAGATAAAGAGGGCACTGGACAGAGGGTCCAGTGGACAGAGGGTCCTCACATGGCGACCATGTTTGGAATCTCTGCAAGATTCATTTTCATAATACGTCTTGCTACACCCAGCGACTTTCTTTAGTCCATCAACCAGAAGGCAGCAGTTTTCTGCATTTTGGTTTTTTTGGTTCTATTACCCTCTCTCATTCCACTCCTTTAAATATTTGTATCTTCAAACACCATCCGTTTTAATCGCAAGTCAGTGCAATTTTTGTTTAGTCAGCCAGCAAGCTCCCAATTATTCTTTTCTCTTGGCAGCAATAAATCCTTTAAACTACTGCTTTTGTCTCCTTGTAGGCGCTCAGGGTCCTTACGGGCCCCCACCAGCAGTCGGTGGGATAGGCGGTCCTGGGCGCCTCTGTCTGGGCTGGCTACTTCTTCCCAGCTGTTTTCAGGAGAACTTGGAGAGATTGGGAACACAAAACAAAACATCAGCAACAAAGCAAGAGCCCCGGGTCACCCACGGCACGGGGCTGCTCCTCCGGCGCTGCTTATTAGCATTTAACCCCAGGCCAAGGCCAGGCAGAAGCGGGCGGGGGTCCTGGGTGGGGGTGGGGTGGGGCGTGTTCTTAGAAATGGATCTAATTCAACCACAAGAACAGACAAGATGGCTGCCATGGCGGAGTGGCCTTGGAGCTAGCGAGAGGGTGGCCGCCAGCGGAGGCGGGAGTAAGCCGCAAGGAGAGCCTCCATCCACCTCCCCGGCCTCTTTCAGCCCCAGCACGTCCCCTACAAGCATTCGGGCTGGGGCTGCTGATCCTGGAGCCGCAGAGCTGCGCCCCAAGGCCGGCAGTGGGCTGTGAAGGGACGGGGCTGGGCCCGCACGCTGCTGCTGCTGCTGCTGCTGCTGCTGCTGCTGCTGCTGCTGCCGCCGCCTCCTCCAGGCCACCCTCAGCCCTAGAGACGGAGCGCCCCGGTCCCTCCTGATCCCTGCCAACGCCCCCAGCCTCTCCGCCTCTCCGCCTTCCTTCCACCCGCGGACAATAGCTATGGCCACTAAGAAAAACTCCAAGAGTTCCGAGTTGGTTTTCGGTGGGAAATACAAGTTGCTGAAGAAGATCGGGGCCGGCTCCTTCGGGAAAATCTACCTGGCGGTCAACGTCTCCAACGGCGAGGAGGTAGCGGTGAAGCTGGAGTCTCAGAAGGCCCGGTCCCCCCGGCTGCTGCACGAGAGCAAGCTCTACAAGGCCCTTCAGGGAGGAGTGGGCATCCCCCACATCCGCTGGTATGGCCGGGATAAAGGCTACAACGTGCTGGTCATGGACCTCCTGGGCCCCAGCCTCGAAGACCTCTTCAATTTCTGCTCCCGCAAGTTCACGATGAAAACCGTGCTCATGCTGGCCGACCAGATGATCAGTAGACTCGAGTATGTGCACGCAAAGAACTTCATACACAGAGACATCAAACCAGATAATTTCCTCATGGGCACTGGGCGTCATTCCAATAAGTTATTCCTTATTGACTTTGGTTTGGCCAAAAAGTACCGAGATACCAAAACCAAGCAGCACATTCCCTACAGAGAAGATAAAAACCTCACTGGCACTGCCAGGTACGCCAGCATCAATGCACATCTTGGCATTGAGCAGAGCCGTGGGGATGACATGGAGTCCCTAGGGTACGTGCTCATGTATTTTAACAGGACCAGCTTACCCTGGCAAGGACTCAATGCCGCAACAAAGAAGCAAAAGTACGAGAAGATAAGCGAGAAGAAATTGTCCACTTCTGTCGAAACTTTGTGTAGGGGCTTCCCAGCCGAATTTGCCATGTATCTCAACTATTGCAGGGGTCTACGATTTGAAGAAGCACCAGATTATTTGTACCTGAAACAACTATTTCGTGCCCTTTTCAAGACTCTGAACCATCAATACGATTATACATTTGATTGGACAGCAATAAAACAGAACATGGCCCAGTCAGCAGCCTCATCTAGTGGGCAGGGTCAGTAGGTCTAAACCCTTAGGGATTTCTAAGCATGAAGAGAACAGATGAAATAGAGCAGATCATTGGAGCAGAATTTAAAGCTCCCCAAACATAGAAGTTTAATTTGTAGGTGCACTTGCCAGTGGTTGTGAGCAACCATTTACTTCATGTAAAGAATTTAATTTCAGTATAAACTGGCTCTGGGAAGTTGTAGCCACCCTAATTGTGAATATTAACTGAAAGAATGAAACATGGTGTCCAGTTTTTTTGTTTCATTTTTTTAAGTGGAAAAAATTAAATGGTTGACACAAGTGATGGAGAAATTGTGAATATGCCTTTTTTGTTACCTGTTCAGTTTGAAAATGTACTGCTTTGAGATCTCATTTTTGAAGATTTCATGAACAATCTTTAGCAACAGTTTTGACATTTTGGTAATTGTAAATATTCACAGTTGTGCACATTGAGGGTTTTTCTCTCTGGGGTTTGAAAGTTGTTAATTTAAACCTTTTTAAATGACTTCTTTGTGCATGCTAACTGACATGGTAACAACCGAAGATTACAGTTTTAAAATACATGAAAGACTCTGCTTACTGTGCTAGAAACAACAGCATATAAAGTGAAGATTTAAAACTTAAGTGTGCTAGATTATCTTTAGGACTCTGCATTAATTCTATAATGTTCTTGGTATAAAAAAGGAAAAACAGCATATTTGTTACAGAAATTTGGTTAAAGTCTTACAACTGAGCTTGTATGCAAGTTGCTTAGATAAATGTAATCACCGTAAACATTAAAAACTATGGATATAAGTTCTTTCTGAATTCATATAGTAGTAACCTAGGCCTTAGAAAGAGAATCAGTACTTCTATTCAATCCCATCTTTTGCTTAGTCAGTTCTTCATCCTGGGGGTAGGAATATCCTTGGATGATACAATAGTTAGCTATTCACTCCACAGAATACCAGTAGCCCTTTCATATCTCTACTTTTTTTCCACTGACAGAATTCTGACTATTTTCTCTGTAATGTGTATAACTTTTTAAATAATTCCATTGTCTCTTGTTTCTCTGCATTGCAATCTGTCTTTCACACAGTTGCATTAATAATAATGATATAGATCATAATAGTCTTCCTAAAGCACAGTACTGACCATATCAGTTCCCTGCTCAAAACATTTGAATGGATTCTCACTGCCTTCAGAATAAAATACACAGTCCTTAACCCGGCATTTAAAGTTTTATACAAATTGACTCTAACCAGTGTTTTCTAGCTCATTTTCACTTTGCATCTCATCATGTATTCCGTTTCAGTCACTGGAGTATAAAATGTTCACCAAATGTATCTTTGCTTCTCCTAGCACTGTACATTCTCTAATACTTTGAATGCCCTCTTTCCATATCTCCATCTGTTCAAATCCTTAAATTTATTCAAAGTACAGTTCATTGAAGACTTCCTGGTAGCCACTAAAGTCATCTCTTCTGACTCTGGATGGCTTTCTCCTTTTACTTAGCAAGCCCATTTTTTCCACTTTTTTATTTAGAAAAAAATAAAAGAAAAACAGAAAAGGAAAATAGAACAAAATAGAACATTGCCATAGGCTTATCAGAACATCAGAGACAATTCAAAATATATAATAATAAATTACCAGTTCAAGAAAGGATATATATAATAGTAGAAGAAATAGTATTCATGAGTATAAATCTTTTCTTTGTTTCCTTGTAGGTTATTCTTTTGTATTTTATACATTTTCCCCCTTTTGTCCCCCTACCTCCCTTAAACAGGCTATAGTTAAATCACAGATATGTTTATATATAATTATATAGTTACACATACATTTATAGTTATATTCACCCATAGACCCACACATATTCATATATATATATATATATATATATATATATATATAATATACACACACATATATATATAGTGCAATATGAATACATATCTATATATACATAAACACACATGTATGTACACAGGCATTTAGCTATATGCATCTAAAATAATATTAGTATGGCTGACATATAATGTATATTTCTCTCTTTTATTGAATCTTTAAGTTTAACTTTGTCTAAGATCAATGATTACTAGCCGCACTTTTTTTTCCCTAATAAATTCTACTCCTGATCCTTGTTGTGTGTTTATGTATATCTCTTCTTTCCTATCCCAGCTAACTCTTCTGTTGTAATTCTGTTCTTTAACTTGCCTAGCTATTACTTTACCCCACCCCAAACATGAGTTCCTCCCTTTTCTTCTTCCCCCATGCTTTAATTTCCCCTCTCCCCATCCCTTCCTCATTTTTTAGTAAATTTTAGAGGGTGCTATACCATACATGTTATATATATATATATATATATATATATATATATACATATATATATACAGAGAGAGAGAGAGAGAGAGAGAGAGAGAGAGAGTGTTGCCTATTTAACCCATTCCCAGTATGAGGAGATTTTCAGAACAATGAGCCCTTCTCCCCCCAAATGCCTCTGCACTGGTTGGTATAACATAATTAGTATTTTTATTTTTTCCTGGGCAGTTTTGCTTTTTAAATCATGATAAATTCTGCCCCATTCTTTCTTTTGAGCTCCCTAATTGCCAAAATCAATCTTAAACATATGGTGTACATTTCCAAGTAAAAAAATATAAACATTTTTTCCACATTAAGTTCTTTGAAAATGATCTTTGATATTGGCTCTTGTTAAATTCCCTATTGAGTTTGGGTTTGGTTGAAAGAAAGTCCTGAAAATCTACAAATTCACTCAATGTCCTTTTGTTCAATATTGTGGATAATTTTGCTTGATATGGTATTTTTGACCATAGGCTTAGTTCTTTTGATTGTCAGTATATATGATTCCAGGACCTGCAGTATTTTATCATGGGTGCTGCTAAATCCTGGGTAATTCTAAAAATAACTTCACAGTATTTGAATTGTATTTTTTTTTCTTATTCCTTGCAAAATTTTTTCTTTGTCCTGGGGATTTTGAAATTTAATAATGATATTCTTATGTTTTCCACCAACGATTTCATTGAGATTTTGATAGGTTGATTTTTTTTTCCTATTTTCCCCTCATGTTCCATCACTTCAGGATAATTTTCTTGTATTATTTTTTTTTTTTTTTACATTATTGTGTCAAGGTTCCTTTTTTGGTCACAGTTTTCAGGTAGTCCAATTATTCTTATATTTTTATCTTCTTTATCTGTTCTCCAGTTCTGTTGTTTTTCTTATGTTTAAGTTCTGTTCTATTTTTTTCATCCTGTATATTCTATTTGTTATCTCTTGGTTTCTGATAGCTTCATTGAAATCCCCTTATTCAATTCTAATTTTTAAAGGGTTTTTTTTTCCATCTTTAAGACTATTTTTTTCTAGTTGGTTAATTTTTTTGTATATAATCTTTTTTTTTTTAAAGTTTTATCTTGGTTTCTCTCACTCTCGTTTAATTTTTAAATTCTTTTTTGAGTTCTTATATAAAGCCTGGGCAGGGAACTTTTTAACATCACTCCTTAGGATAGAAGAAACGTTTTTTTACTTTAGTTTTCTCCTCTGAAGATGAATCACAGTCTTCTCTATTCCCATAATAAGTTCTTATGGTTGAGTTCTTTCTAATTTGCTGGTTTCTTTTTTTTTTTTTTTTTAACATAAGAATTATTAGTGTAAGTACCTCTAATATTGGGGAAAGGGGATGGTTCCTCTGGCTTCACTTCAGTTCTCTCTTCTGACCTGGAACACCAATCCAAAAGCTCCCTCCTCCTGCCCACAGGAGTTGCTCACATCCAGCAGTATCTCTGCCCCACTGCTTCTGCCCTCATGGGCATGCTGGTTCCTTCTCGCCCAAGGCAGTGTCTGTGCAGCACAACTGGACCTGGCATTCCTAATCAGCCCGGGATCCTTCAGTCTTCCCAATCTCAAGTTCTGACTGCACAGTTTGAGATATGAAAGTCTCTCTGGTTCCTGTGGAGGCTCCAGCCACACCCAGACCACCCTAGGGGTCCCCACCTGGTGTTTCTGGGGAGCTAGCCTGGAGATGTTTGCTGCTTACACAGGTTAATCCCAGGCCTGAAGTCTTTCTTCAGATTTTCTTGGGTTTTACCAGTTCTGTCCCAAATCTTCTTGATTTTTCACCATTCTATGTTTGCCCTGAGCTGCAAATTTGTTCAATATGTGGAAGAAATATGGAGAGCTTGAAATTTACCAACCTACTCTGCTATCTTCCCCAACTCCTTCCAAGCCCACTGTTTTTTTTGCATAATATTTTGTTGTCCATATGTTTTCTCTTTCCTACATTAAACTTAAACTAATTGAAGTTTGGGTCTATGTTGTTACTCATCTTCCTATCTACAGCATCTAACATGATGCTTTATACATATCAAAGACTTACTATTTGTAGAAGTTTAATGAATTGAGTTGAATTTGTTTACAGCACAGGAGTCTTTTTCCTATGAATATGATATTCTCTTCCCCCACAATCCTGTATTAGCTGTGAAAATTTAGATATTTTACTTTTTCCCAAGTTATTTAGGTCTATCAATAGTAGCTAATATTTGCTTTATGCTGCATGATGAAAAATTATATTTTAGATATGTGTATTAAATAATGATAGACCTGTCATAGTATTAATACAATGGCATTATTATGGGCTATTTGGTTAGACATTTTAAAAAGTTTTTTTTATACATAATAATACTGTACATATACTAGAGATATACATCCTTTAATTCTCCTTTTACAATTTTTATCCCATTGTCTTGATTTCACTGACTTGATTTA
Source organism: Sarcophilus harrisii (assembly GCF_902635505.1). Taxonomy (NCBI): domain Eukaryota; kingdom Metazoa; phylum Chordata; class Mammalia; order Dasyuromorphia; family Dasyuridae; genus Sarcophilus; species Sarcophilus harrisii. Next base: position 93,980,344 of record NC_045428.1, on the reverse strand, counting down.
ACAGTTTTTGCCATTCTTCAAGTCAATCTTTTTGTTCTTTATTTACAGTGACTAAAGGAACTATATTGATGTTTATGGTGTTCCTCTGATCTCTTGGCTCAACTGATTACAAGTTGATTGCTAAAGACTGGATGGGAACATCAAATGATTACTTTATTCATAAAGATTACTTAAATAACTGATAGCAAATGGTCAATCTAATGTCTTCCATTCATTTTAAGAAGCAGATCAGATTAACTACTCAGTACTCTGATCCTTTGTCCCAGATTCATTATGAAGATGGTTGAGGACCAGAAATGAGGCACATATAGGTTTACTAGTTCATCCTTGTTATTCTTTTACAAGTCCAATACATGTTAATCATTAGTGATAATCAATGACATTTTAAAGCTATCATTCAAAATAGTTATGAGGGCTTAGAGCATGCAATATTTTACTAATTTTGCTAATGTTGGAAAAATCCTAGCAAATAATAATTTAAAATAAAATTAAGAGAAACCAGACTTGACAATCCTATTCATGCTCAACCTTTATTTAAAATATCAGGACCTAGCATAATGTTGCCTATTGGATATCTTTCATATTTCTATACAGTAAGTTAAAAATCCTTGAATGGGAACACTGATCTATTTAGAGGGAAATGACATGAGGCCCATGATTTTAAAAAATCAATAGCTATATTTTAATAAAATTGATTTTCTTTGTCAAGTCATGCATTTTAGACTTTTAAAATCATTATCCTAAGAAGGGTTCTATAAGCATCATTAGACTACCAAAGGGGTCCATGACACACACACACACACACACACACACACACACACACAGAGTTATGAAGTCCTGTTTTAGAGTAATCTCTTGGGAAATCATCCATATGCTTAATTATTTGGGTGGAAAGAAAATAACATAAAGAATTTGGCAACATCATTGTGACCGTTATAAGATGCTATGTAATTGAAAGAGGATGTTTACAAATCTAGGGAATGGGCAATGACAGAAAAAAAATGAAGAAATAATGAACATTTGATAAATACCATGTTCATTTTTGTGATGTACTATACTAGTTTACAAAAATCATGAGATTTTAGACCTTTAAACTTTGCTTACTTGGGTATACACATGTATAAGGCAAGAATAAAGATGATCAATTAATTTAAGTATTTGTTAGCCCAACTACTTCCAATCTCCAACAGGAAGATGTCTTGTGATATTTAAATTAGAGACCATAGAAATATGTATGTAATGAGTTCTACCAAGTATGTTAGCACAACATCCAGGGAAGAATTATTGTCAATATAGCTAGAGTATCTTTGTACTTGGAAATTAACTGTCAGGAATAGACTAAAAAGTAGTTAGCTTGGGGTTATAACTACTAATGTTAAAGGATTACTTAGGGGTGATAATCTCTTTGACTCCAATTCCCAGATTTCTTAGGGAAGTTATTTCAGTGTGAGAATTGTTTTTACAGTCATTACAATTATTTTTGTTTTAGGATTTGTATATTGATAAATATTTTTGTCAGAACAGAAACTTCTCAACTAAAATTCACATAAACTTTATTATATATTTCTCCCTAACAGTCAAACAAATCTAAATGATAATGAGTATAGTTGTCTGTAGTTGTTTGTACGTGTCACTTTTGGTTTTTATAGTTTATTGTTAGTAGAAAGGTATGTGTACTTTTATTTTTTTTTTTATAATTTAGTACTGTCATTATACATTATAATTGGCTGAGCATTATTGTCTCTTAGCATAGGCTTATTTGCATTGTTCTAATCACTGCACACATACATACATTATTTTGCCTTTAATTTCTTCACTCTGTATCACTCCATGTGGATCTTTCCATATTTAAATCATCTTATTTTCTTTTCTTACACTGCCATAATTTCCCCTTGCATTTATATTTTTTCAGTCATTGCCTCATCATTGGACTTATTTAGTTTCCAATTTTTTATCACAATTTATACTACTCTGAATGTTTTTGTGTCCTCTGGGTCAAAAAAGGTAGAAATAATTTAGTATTATCTTCTCTTGCATAATTCTAAACTCTATTCAAAGACAGTTAAACCAACTGACAACTCTGCCAACATTGAATTAGTAGGAATCCAGGAATCTTTCGTGACCTCCTATCCCCAGGAGCTCTGCTGGAAGAACTATTGGGAATTTCTTCTTCAAGTAATCTCTCAGGTGAGTTTGTATTCTTAATCTCTAAATCAGATTCTTAGATAAACTAAGCAGAATGAAGGAAACTTCTTAACCTTAATTCTCAGATGAAAGAAAATTAAGGAATGGTACTAGACAAAGAATATTAGGTCCTTGTTGTCTAGTATATCTCTGAAACTCCTTTTATTCCTACTATCAAGGAAGAACACTTTCAGAAGAAAAGCATAATCTGCCAATGATTGCTTGCCACTCTATTTCAGAATCAAATATTATACTCTCATGTCCCAGGAGAGAGAGATTTCATATAAATGTTATAATCTTTTTTCATGTCTCCAATTTGCTTAAAGTCAGTATGGATGAGTCTGTATTACATATGTAATCTGTCTGCTAAAAAAGTAATTACCCTTGCTACAAATACTAGGATTTACCTGAGGACCAGGAATTCTCTGGTCTAAGGGAAAACCAGATTTTATTTCAGTGGCATTCTCCTTTGTTATTATTCCTAAAGGAGGGATTATTGCTAACATATGGATCTATCTTTTCCTTCAGGTAAATTACTATACATATCTTTTTGTGTATATGCTTTGCATGGCTTATATGGTGCTTTGAATTAAAACTTTTTAATTTTTACTCAGGGATTAATGGGACATCATTTTATTCAATTTAGATCCTATTTAATATGTTTGGTTGTATTATGTTTTCTGTGTTTTTTTTTCCTCCCATCTTTATGCTTTCTACCAGTGATACAATCATGGCATATCATTCCATTAAGTAAAGAATATCAAGTTGAAGTTCCTCTGAACCTGGATTTCTTCCCATGAAACAAAACACTGGTTCTGACTTTTCCATATTTAAAAGGAGTAAGTTACTTTGTTTCTCTTCTTACTACTTCCACCCTCCCACTTTTCAGGAAAGATTTTCTTTCCTTCTGTGAATACTAACTCCTTTTTGGAGGAGTACCAGAATAAAGGGTCAACTGCTTTTTAGGCTCTTGTTTGTTATCTATTACCATAATACACAGCACCAATAAATAAAAGTATATTGACCCCTTCCTTCCACAAATTTCATGTTCAAAGATAGAGTTGTATATTTTCTGGAGAGAAGCTGTTTGTTTTCCCCTCAGTAGTACTGAAATCCCACTGACATCATTAATGAAAAATAATTATTTCACTGACAAAATTTAAATAAAATAGGTATATGCTCTAAATCTTCCTGAGTCTAACTAGTCATTTTAGTATACTTGTAAGCTGAATTCTACATGAAAGCTAGCAAGCTCCTATCTCCATTGTTAGAGATTTCTCTACATGTAATTGGGTCATTTATGTACTATGTTGATTGCCTGTTCAGTCTTTACCTTTCCATCCCTTTCTCACAACATCACATTTTATGTATTTGACTTAGCTATGTGCTAGTCAAACTTGACTTGTGTTTAACGTCTAAATTGTTCTTAATGCATTTATTTCCAGCATGTAATTTGGTGGGAGAGTAGGCTGTGATAAATCTACAAAAAGCTGCTGTCTGAGATATCATAACAATTACATAATCTTAGAGTTGGAAGGAATTTTAGAGGTCATCTAGCCCAACCCACTTATGTAGATTCCTTTAATAGCAATCTTGACAAGTGGTCTGAATATTTAAATACCACCAATAATGGAAAATTAGCTCATGAGGCAGCCCATTCCATCTTCATAGAGTTTTAATTAGCAAGTTCTTTCTTACATTTCTTTTTATAGCCTATTCCCTCCCTCAATAAATTATATTCTCCCCCACATACACACCCATAATCTGCTTCCCACTAATCCTTTCTTGAAACATGATAAATAAGTCTCATTTCTTTCTATAAAACAAACCTCAAATTTTTGAAGCAGTCTATTCTAGTCTTCTCTTCTCCAGGCATACCATTCTTGATTCTATCCAATGACTCTGTTATGGCATGGTTTCAAGTCTGATAACTGGTAAATCTATCCTCTTTCTGACATATTTCATTAGGTAAATATCTTTTCTAATGTACTATCAAAAAAAAATCTATATATTTCATGTTGAATAATATAGAATGCAATAGTGTTAATTTATTTCCAAAGAGTACCTTCCTAATTTTATATTAAATGTCATAAGAGCAATCAAATAAGCACAACTCATTTTATTAAATGCAGAAATTGAGCTATAAGAGAAGACTGCATTTTTGTTGGTGGGGTAACTGTATTTGTCCAAACATTTTGCTATGGAACTATTTTTTTTTAAATCCTTAGATCTTAAGAGTGCTAATGTGTTTTAATAGGCTATTCTTCTCTACTCCAGTAAATCTCTCTTTGTCTCCCTCTCTGTCTCCTTCTCTGTCTCTCTTTCTCTCTCTCTGTCTCCCTGTCTCTCTGTCTCTCTGTCTCTCTGTCTCTGTCTCTGTCTCTGTCTCTGTCTCTCTCTCTCTCTCTCTCTCGCTCTCACACACACACACACACACACACACACGACATATGTACACCCATTATACTTTAAAATGAAAATGCATCTAATACACAAAAATAAAATTCTTTGGGGATCTTAAAAGTCAATGCTGGCAATCAAATGAATTACATTAAATTATAATTATATTAAATTATCTTTGTCTATATCAATCAAACTTACTGAACAAGAAGTTTCAAAATATGTGGCTACAATGGTTTGATAAATCCTTTATGATCCTATCCAGTGTGTCACCCTCATGCTCAGTAAAAGAAAATATAGATGGTTACATCCTGGAGGTCATTATTAGATAGAAAAGTACATGTCTTTTTGAACAGACTGAAGATCACCTATATGACTTTTTCAAGAATTATTCTTCCTTAAACAGAAAAATTCAACAAATCTAATTGGTATATTGTCTATCTTACATTTTAGTCTTCTCTTTCAAAGAGAGAAGGGAAGAATAATGCCAAAATTGGTTGATGTATTAATCAGAGTTCTTAGTCTTTCTCTGTTATTTTCCTATTTAGTTATTATAGTCATGTGTAAATCATTCTTCATTCTGAGTGGGTTCATATAATTCTTCCCAAATTATCTAAATTATTCAAAGGAATAATTGCTGGCACAGAAATCCCAATAAAGTTTGCTTAGACCCAATTTGTTTTTAAGTTCTTTCCTATTTAGAAGTGCTAAAATAAATGAGTGTGTTTATGTGTATACACACATACACACACACATACATAACCAAATTATGTATTTGTGCATGTACATGCATAAATATTACATGTGCATCTATATATGATTTATGCATATGTATATGTACGTAGAGGTGCATATGATCAATTTTTGATTTTACAAATGAAATCCTTCTCTCAGATTCAATCAAACTAACTGGTGACTCTCATATCCTATATGATTTTAGCATATAGACTTCCTCACACTTAACAATTAACCCCTTGAAAGGGACTAGTGAAAACAAAAGTACATTAAATATTAGACATTTTAGAAGGGAAGTGGTTATCAAAAGGCAGAATAAATAGTTTTCACTTCCAATAATTAGTATGAGTAATAATAATAACACGATGATTATTTGTTATAATAATTATTAATAATGGTTTTATCACTTCATTCTTTTATCCTTGATTTGAGTGAACTGGAATTAATATCACTGCAAGTATGGTGTAAAAAGGTCTGTTTATTAATCTGTACTATAGTCCTACTACATGAAATTGTCAAAATATAATCTTAGTTAATTTTAATTAATATATTTTTGAGGTAAAACCTGATTATAATTACCTCCTATTACCCCCAGATTTTTTTTAGTGAAGATATATTTTTAAAATTATATCATTAAAATTTTAATTTGTTGTTGGAAGTTTTCAGGAATGTCCAATTCTTTATAACCCCATTTTGGGTTTTTCTAGGCTACAATACTGGAGTGATTTACTATTTCCTTTTCCAACTGATTTAAAAGATGAGATCATCGAGCCCAGGGTCACTTTAAGTAGGCCAGATTTGAACTCATGGAGATGGGCCTTCCTGATTTCAAGCACAGTATGTTCTCACTGTGCTATCCAGCTGCCCAAAAATTGGGGAAAAAAAGAATCAATGTTCATCCTGTTTATAAGTTAGCAAATGAAAATGAATTAATTTCTCAAAAGGACAAATAGGATGATGACACATAGAGTCTAATACTTTATCCAAGCTCATGTGTCTATGTCATTCTGAGTAGGTGATTTGGAAAATTAGATGAATTTTTCATAGAAAAATATAAATTCAGGATGATCTAAAAGCATTAAGTCTAACCAGTTATAAACAATAATTCTTCTGACTCTGAATAGCTCAGCTTTTTTTTTTTTTTTTAATCTTGCTGGAGTTTATCTCCCTCTCCTTCCCTAGCCCATAGCATTGCCTCTTTACCCATCATCCTCAATGCCATTTCTCTCTCACCAACACCCCTGAGTCTCCCAGCCCTGGTATTTGCCTCTTATGTAGTGTCCAGGTCTCCAAGTCATTTCCAGGTGTTGGAGGAAAACCTTCACACCCAGGATTTCTATTTTTTCAGCAAGTCCAAAACAAATTCTTTCTCCCATTTTCAGGAAATGCTTTATATATAGTCTTCCACAATTGGAATGTAAGCTCCTTGAGCTCAAGAACTGTTTTCCTAGCTCCTAAAAACAAAGCATAGTGAGAAAAACATAGTAAGTATATAAAAATCTCTCTCTCTCTCTCTCTCTCTCTCTCTCTCTCTCTCTCTCTCTCTCTCTCTCTCTCTCTCTCTGTCTCTCTCTCTCTCTCTCTCTCTTTCTCTCCCTCTCACACACACACACAAATGCTCAGACATAACTCTTTTAGATAGCACTACTTGTTCGAAAGTTGTTTATTTTTTCCCCCTATGTCAAGACTAAATTTACCTCTTTCTGGTTTTACTTTATGGTACTAAACAAAGCAAGTTTCTTCCCTCTTACCCATGCAACTTTCAGATTTTGGAAGACAACTATCCTGCCCCAGCTGAATCCTCTCTTCCATAGGATAAACTATTGAATACTTTGAATATCTTCAGCACCTCATAATCTTGAGATTCTTCAATATCTTAGTTGTCTTTGTTTAGATACTCTTTAGCTTATTAATATTGTTTCTAAAATTTAACATTTACAACTAGCAACACTTTCCTAGATGTCTGATCAAGGGATGGAGTGCAATATTTTTTTTTTCCTCTTTAGCGTGAATACAATATTTCTCTCTTTACTAAGAAGAATTGAAGGGCACTTGATTATTTTTAACAGATCAAAAGAAATATCCACAATGATAGTGAGGATAGATTCTTTGAATATTATGAAATTGACAACCTTTTTCTCTGGGGTGAAAAATATGCTTCAAATTTACCAATAAGTCAACAAGACTTTATTGAACTCTATCACTCTGCTAGTTATAGTTGAGGTAGATAAGAAAAAGATTATGATATCATTGGAGATAGGCATGAAGCTTCTTAATAAGGATCTAAGCTAAATAACAGGAGCACAAACTTATTGATGCAGAAGGCCAAAAAGATCTATTTTTTTTTTTTTGTACAACATGACATAAGGAAGTTTTCTCCTACCCCAATTAAATGTTATGACTAAAATTTCTTACTATAGCAAAACAGCATAATTTGTATTTCTATGTTATAAATTGACTGTACAGACTAAAATGACCTTAATAGGACAAGTAAGAAAAAATGTGGTGGTGAGGGGGGAAGTGGTTAAATAATAGAGGCAAAAGAATTGACTGGAAGTTTTCTCTTTCTTAGCAATCATTAGGCAAGTTCAAGAATGTTGATAGATTGAGAGGTTTGGAAATCAGAATTGCTGAAAAGTATACTGTTAACCACAAGTAAATGGCTTCCCAGAATGAATCTTTTCTTTTATTGTCTATTGAGCAATTGTTCTTCAAATTATACAATAACTAAATCAATTCAAATTATACAATGGTGAATGTGTGTTTCTTTATTAAGTTGTTCTGTTTTTCTCAGGTAGAATTTATGTTAAATGATGTAATAGTTACCATGGGAACTGTTCTGTAATGAAGGGATTCAGATAGAGCTGAGAGCTGGTGAAAACCATCAAACACAGAAGTTCTATTTGTTCCCAAATCAATTCATTATTAATTAAGAACCCATCATGGTAAGTGGACATAAGTGCAAAAATGACATTTAAAGGGAAGAAGTATAACTCAGTGTGAAGAACTTTTGACCATATTTAATCTATTAAATAAAATTATAAAATAAAAAAAAGCTTCTTTGGGGAGGGGAGAAAAGCAAATTTTAAGGAATAACATTCTGTCTTAATTGAAGCTACAACAATGTACCCGTTTTATAATCCAGAAAACTTATTGTACTTTCCCTGTTATTTTCTATCAATTTGACTACAAGTCTTGGAACAATTGATGTTAAAGCATCCAAAATAGTGGCTTTAAGCTTTAAGGGGAAATTCTCTGAGTTAATGACAAAATAATCATATTTGGCTTTTGACCAAAGGCTAGATTTAGATACTGCCAACTATGAGCCATTATGTCAGCTTTTGTTCTAATAATTTCAAAAATTGACTTTTATAACTAATATTTTATATCCAACATAAACAAAGTATTCCTCAAGATGTTGTGATTACTTTATTCCCAGTGCTTTCAACACTTTCATATTATATATGGTTGATTGGAGTGTTTTAGAGATCATAGATATTTTTCCTTTCAGCCTAGTATGTCCCTTGTATTCAAAGGAACAAACAATTATTAAAGGAAGGAATAGACCAGCACAAAGAGTTAGGGGATTGTAGCACCAGATTTGCTCAGTATGAATTTTAAGCAAAATAATGCCTTTGAAACAAGTTTGTCATAGTAAAGGAGGTTTCTGGAAAAAATGATTCATTAGTGACTAATCCAAATAGCTGTACTGATCTTTTAGCTTAGACTTGGCTTGATCTTTGTTCATGTCTCATATGCCACCGTACCATGCCTGAGTATCTGGCCTGACTGACAGCTGTCAACTGTCAAAAGGCCATATGTTGTGACAAGTAGTTACAGACTTCATACTGCTCAGAAGCAGTGATACAAATGCTTAGCCCGAGGAGATCATAGACTGCAGTTTGAAGAAATGGGGATACTTCTGGCCAATCAGAGAAGATAATGAAAATTCCCTGACCATAGCTGTCAGAAACAGTTATAATATAGGGTGGGGACATTGACAAGAACAGCTGATACAATCAGGTTATTCTCTGAACACTATGCCAATGAAGATGATTGATAGTTTTTGAAGCATTTAAAAATTGTAAAAATGTTTTAGGTATATTATTTCATTTTAGTCTCACAATAAACTTGAAAGGTATACTTTCTAGGGATTATTATTCCCAATTTACATCTGAGGAAACTGAATGCCAGAGAATTTAAATGCCTTTTCCTTGATTGGATAGTTAATATCAAAAATTGAATTTGAACATAGGTTTTCCTAGCTCCATATACAATAATTCAACCTACTAGTCACTAGTCATGCTGACAGTTATACCTATTCACACTATATTCTCTTCACAAACACAATTCAGTGGACAACCTTCTTAATTTAGATATTATGTGTCTGAGAAACACACAAAGATTAAAAACGTATTTCTGATCTACATCAGAATATATGTAAACATAAAATTAAAGAACAAAACAACAACCTTTAATTAAAGAATATTCAACTATTAGCTCAACTCTGAATCTATAGCAATGTGGATTTAGAATATGTTTAATTCTTTTGTAAGGGGATAGGCAGTAAAGTAATCCTTCTGCCTGCCTTAAGCTATGAGTTAACTTAAAAACATCTTTATCTTTTTTAATAACTAGAATATAGCACTTTAATATGAAGTTTTTTTTTTTTTATGAATAAGAAGCTGATCTCAATGCCTGGGCTTCCTGGAATCTTATAATGATCATGCCTAACTTGAAAAATTAAATCTGATATTTTCTATTAGGCCATGCAATGTTTATTATCTTAGTACCAGCCTATTACTGATTGTGCAAATTCTTGTACAGTTGGCTTGCTATGGAAATCCTTGAAGAAACTTGTAGGAAGTCAATCAATTAAAGGGACTTCAATATTTTACTTCAAGACTCAGGGTTACAAAATTGTCTTCTTGAAATTAGAAATTATAGTAGACATTAGATGAAACAACTGTAATATCTTATAGTATAAGTATGCTGCTAAGAAAAAAAGAATATATATTCTGGTGGTACAATAGTATTTTAGCCCAAAGGTTTTAGTTGTTTTTCCTATATTTACCTACTCTAAGAACAAAAGTAAAGGGGACAATTTTAAGACAAAATAATATAATCCCTTTTGGGAATGCCCCCAGATAGGCTTATTTCCCTTAAGTGACAAAAAACTCATTCATGGCTACAGATAATAGAATGGTAAACAAGTTTACTCCCTCTGAATTAATCCCCAAGATCACTAGAGTCAGTCCCTCTGATACCCATAGCAGAACTATTTTAAATTGACCCTTCTTAAACACACAACTAAGTGCAGAATATGTCACTCTAGCATCAACCTTTAAGGCAGGGGTCCTCAAACTTTTTAAATAGGGGGCCAGTTCACTGTCCCTCAGACTTTTGGAGGATCAGACTATAGTAAAAAAAAAAAAAAAAAAAAAAAAACTTTGTTTAGTGGGCCTTTAAATAAAAAAAACTTCATAGCCCTGAGTGAGGTAGATAAACGTCCTCAGCTGCTTCATCTGGCCCATGGCCATAGTTTGAGGACCTGTGCTTTAAGGTTTCCAATGACTAACTTCACGGGGTTCTATTATTGGACAAATCTCAGAAAAAAATTTCTTTGTGGGTTGACAAGCACAACTTTATTCAGACTGAGGATGATTATTCTTGAAGCAGGAGCAAGCAATTGAACATTTTCCATTCTTAAAGTATATCTAAACATAAGCTTCAATTTTATATATTACAGGTTATCTTATAGTTCCCATATTTTTAAATGTTGCTCTTAAAAAAAGTTATATAGGTGTTTTTAATGAAGATATTTTTAATGTTTATATATGTGTATATACATAGATGAAAATATATATGTATACACATATACAAACACACATGTATATGAATGTATATCCCCACCCTATATTCCTTTCAATATAGATGAACAATCATACAAAACAAAGCACAATGATATGTCTGAGTCTAAAAGGAAGAAATTTTATTATCAAATTTCTGTAATAAATACTGGTCAATAAAAAATTGATCTGACATGATGTATTTGAAGGCCTTAATATTTTTTAAGGAAAAATTATATCATAAAATATAATTTCAAAATAAAAGATGTTACCATAAAGCTTCAGGATAAAAATAATTGATTTGGTTTTTGATTTCTATAACTGTGTATTGATTTATTACTAATATTTGTTTGCTGTAGTATCACTTAATAAAAATTGAAAGACATCTTCTAACATCCATACATCCCTACACATTGGTCAATCAAACAGCTAGAATCTTTTAACCATTTATAATAGAATCCCAAAAGAGAATTACGTGAAAGAAGTTTTTGAGTCATGAATGATAACCACCACAAAACCACTACTCTAGAAACATGTTTTACTTTCTAAGAATATCATTCTTTATTGACTATTATGTAATATACATTTCTTAGTATGCTTAGTTAGTTGGTTCCCAGAACACAGACTAGATGCAGAATATTAAAGGAAGTTGAGTTGTCAAAGAAAAATTTAATAGAAGGAGAAATAACATCTGACAGTTTGATTTTGAAGAGAGAAAAGGAAAATAAACAAGAGCTAACACTTCATGATATTCTAAATTTCTGAAATTTACAAAATCTGCATTTGAATTGTGGCAACTAAAGGAGTTAGACTAGATGGCTTCTTAGGTCTTTTCCATCTTTAAGTCCATGACACTATTTATACATATATATATATGCATATATACATACAAACATATGCATACATGTATCTCTAAATTGAAAAGTCTTGGTACTTGAAAATGCATTTCAAGTATGAGGCAAATTTACTTATTCCACTTCATTATTATCTTATCTAAGAAGAGACATCTTTGTCTCCTCATAATTGGTCTCCCTCCCTCAACATTTCTCTCTTTAATCAATCTTTCATATAGCTGCCATGGAGACAGTACTACATCACTGTTCTTATCATGTTTCTCCCTTGTCCAAAACATACTATTGGGTGCTTATTCTCTCTAGGACAAAATATAAGCTGCATTGTCAGTTTAAATCCTTCATGCTGATCCCAGCCTATCTAGTTTTGTTGCATATTTTACTCCTTTTCACTGTCGCATATTGTAAATTCCAAATAATTTAGCATACTTATTCTTACATAGCATTTAAATTTCTATCTCTATAAATTTAAAAGGTTATCCCTTATTGCTGGAATGAACTTCCTTTCCTCTGCCTCTCAGAATCCTTTTCTGAAATGAAACTTCAGTTGTATCTTCTCTTACCTGAGGCCTTTTGTGAATCCTTAATTATTGCTGATTACAACTCCATTATTCAACTAAATATTGTGTATTTATATATATATATATATATATATATGCATAAACATATACATGCATGTGTTTGTTAATAAATTGCATATATATGCATATTAATAAAATACATATGTGCACATACATATATATATATATATATATATATATATATACATATCTACATACACATACACAGAGAGACAAAGTCTTTCTTTATACATGTGCTTATCAGTTTTTTCTCCTGATAAAATAATCATCTTCTCTTGAGAGGAGGACCAGTTTCATTTTTCCTAGTGTATTTCCACTGCCTAGCATAATGTCTGATAAATGCTAAATAAATACTCATTTATAGGATGATTTATTTAAAATAATATATGTAATATTAATTTATTTATAAACATATTATTTCATGTAGTATTTTTACAATCAATTATTTTTTAAAGATTGTTTCTCCAAGGGTAGAAATAATATGGAGTATTAGGGCAGCTAGATTGCATGGTTGTAATGGGCTGAAGCTCGAGTTGATGCACTGAGGTCCCAAGCATGTGAGGCTAAATAGTAATTGGACCATACTCTATTAATATATATATGCTTGGAGAAAGAATGGCCCTCACCCACTCTTTGTGTAAGTCCTGATGTGTTGTATAGGAAATGACGATTTTGGTGGGTGGAAGCAGAGGGGAGGAAGAGAGGCGGGGAGAGACTGCTGGCTGGCTTCCTGTTGCAGCTGCACACATTGCAATCATGATCCCCACTTTATCTCCATCCTCCTTCACTTCTGATCATTCTTCACCTCTACTGAGAATAAAGATGGAAGATTTTCCCTTAACCTGAATTCCTGACTCTGGCTGATTTTAAAATATGTGGTCATCACACATGGTGGATTGAAGGTCAGAACTGAAGTTAGGAAGATTTAAATTCAAATTCAGCCTCAAAAACTTCTAGGTATGAGACCTCAGGTAAGTCACTAAACCTCCATTTCCTCAGTTTCTTCATCTGTAAAATGAATATAATAAATAGTACTTATGTCCTAGGGTAGATGTGAGAATCAAAGGAGAGAATACTTATAAAGCACTTAGCACAGTGTCTGACACAAAAAGTGATACACACACACACACACACACACATACATACTGTGTGTGCATATATGTATATATGTGTGTATACATATATGTTAGCTATTATTACTAGCATTAATATATCTCACAATTCCACCCTACTTTTCACTGTCCCAAGAGCTTTGATGTACTTGCCTTTTCCTATGTCTCCTAGTGAACTCCTGCCTTTGAGGGCTTACCATATTAATTCTGTAAATAGTGAGGATATCTAATAAAAATCAAAGAGCTCCCAAATTCAGCACTTTCACCAGCCTCAGCCTCTGTGGAAGCTGGTACCACCATGACTTGATTTATATATACTCTTGAATTTTATAAAGCACTTTCTCCAAAATAAATCTGAGATTTATTTTGAGATAAGTAGAGGATAATATTATTTCCATTTTTCATGGGAGAAAATAGACTCAGAGTACTTAAGTAACTCAGCCTTTACTTTATCATAGTGTTTGTTGGAAGCAGGACTCAAATCACAATCTCACTCAATATTTAACTATCTTTCTATCATATAGCCTCTATAAATTGATCCTCTCGAAAAAAGGAATCATGATTAGTATTTTACATCAACATCTACTTTATAAAAAAACACTTTAATAATATCACATTGTGTTAATGGAATTGTACAAAATTGTCAGGAAGACATATAACCATATTTTTCTGCCTCTTCAAGAGTAAGATGTCTTTTAAAATACTTTGTACCTTCACCCATGGACTCACCTATTAGGTGCCTACTATTTGCCAGGCATTTTGCTAAATGCTGAAGATACAAAAAGAAGCTTGAAATATCAGTTGATGAATCAATAAGTATTAAACATCGAGCAAACATTTATGCTGGTTATCATATGCCTTCCTTACTTTACAGACACAAAGACAAAATATAAATGATCCATGTTCTTAAGGATCACTTTCTATCAGACATATATGCAAGTAGGTATTGGAAAGCAATTTTGGGAAGGCAGGCAGAGGACATGGAGAATAATGGTGAGGAATGTTTTCATGTAAAAGAGAGTACTTGGCCAATATCTTGAAAGAAAGCAGAAGTTCTGAGAGGTAGTGGGATAGAGTCTGAGCATGCATAAAAAATCAAGAAAGTTTGTCTAATGAAAGTGTGTATAAGGGAAGTAATAGTCAATAGGGCTGGACAAGTAAGTTTGGGGAATATTGTGAAGGGCTTTAATGTCAAGCTATTTACATTTTATATGAGGCTGTAGGAAGCCACTGAAGTTGACAGAATAGTGTAAAAGCATGGCCAGACCTAAACTTCAGAAAAATCACACTGACTGCTCTGTGAGAGAGAAACTTGAAGGAATAAGGACAATTAGCAAGCAATTGCCTTCTAAAGGGGGTGATGATTAGAGCATAGGCTGAATGAGAAAGATTCTAGCAGTAGAAATTATATCTAAACTGAATCAATGTGAGATGAGGGAAGAGACAAAGGTAATATGAAGAAACAGATTGGATTCAGGGGGCTGAAGACAATGAGCTACGTTTTGCACCTGTGGAGTTTGAGGTGGGTATGTTAGGGGATAACAAAGTTGGGAATATCTAGTGAAGATTAATGACTGTAGCTGAGTAGTGAGACTAAGGAAGAACACTTTTGAATTACAGTGAGATAAAGAGTGTGACTATCTTTGTGCTTAGTTAACATGAAAGAAGAGGTCCTTGAGGACAATGAAAAGCTGAGGGCAATAAAAGAACTGAGATACAAATAGGTATATACAAGGTAATTTGGGGAAAGAGGGCAGAGGACATGGAGAGTACTGATGAGGAATGTTTCATGTAGAAAATAGTACGTGCCCTATATCTTGAAAGAAACCAGAAGTTCTGAGAGGTTATAGGAAAGATTAAAATACATGTCCAGATCCTCTAAAAAAGGGAAGGAATTGTTATAAAAAGGAATTCTGTAAGCTAGGAACTAAACTCTGTGAGGAAGGAAGAAAAATGACCTAGAGGTCAGTCATGGGGAATTTGAATTAGGTGACAGATTTATATAAAATGAACCTAAGAGAAGAGGTTGTGATATGTTCCCAGAAAAAGAAAATAACAGAAGAGGAAGTGAAAAGCAAAGAGTGTTCCGACTTCCTCTACAGGATTAGAGACTTATGAGAGAAAGTACAACCTGTTCTAGAAAGTGTGACCAAAGATTCAGTGGCTTGAGAGAAATCAGATCTCTGTGTATATAAATAATGACTTCAGAAACTTGAGACAAAGACTTTCAAAATGAAAATAGTTTGCTAATTGTAGACTAATGACCCTAAAAGGAGCAGATAACAGTCAGTTCTACAAGGGACAAAATGAAATGAAATGGTGAACATTTTCCCACTGTTTGTATCTGGATTTGGAATTATAAAGTTCTAATAATAGACTATAGCAAAGGACAAAGCACCATTTTTAATATAATTATCAGAAAAAGTTTAAAATGTTCAAACTGGTTAGAGAATTGTCAAGCTGTTCACTTTATTTCCATTAAATAGATCACATAATAACCAAAAATTGAATGATTCCCAGTTGGTTAACAGTAAACTCCATTTTTTGAATTATGTAGTAGTAACCATAGCCATGGTTCACAAGAATGTTTATGATCCTCTGAAACAGATAAGACTTACTGAAGACCTGTGAAAACCTGAAAGAGAAGGTCAATGTAGAAAATAATATATTGGAATGGACTGCTATCCTCAGTCAACAAGTCAAAGCAAAAGTTCCAAGGTTTAAAGCAGTACAAGGAAGCAAGGTAGCTCAATGAAAGAAATAAACAATTATTATCTATAAAAAGCTAAAATGTAAGACATTTGAAAATTGAAAAAAATAGAGGGGAGAGAATAATACATTCATTCTGCAGAAAGGAAAACTTCAAAAGTTTAAATGACTTCTTCATTGTCACACATGTAAATTGAGATTTAAGGAAAACAAACAAGAAGATTTTACCTCAGTTATTTAATATTTCCCTTTTGAGTGACTTACCTGGTTTATTTAAATTATCTACATAATTGTCTCAATTCTTCAATTTTGTTTTTTGGTTAGACTGGGAACATCCAAAGGACTGCTATGCTTATGTATATAAAATAATATACCATAATAAAAAAAAAATCTAATTGTCAACCTTTTTTTTTTTTAAATCAGGGAACTGGCCAATGAACAAATATCCTACAAACAGTTCAAAAACTTACTTCCCACAAAGCACTAAGCTAGGGAATTTATATCATATTCAAATAGAAATGGAGCCACAAACTATAGATAAGAATTCTTGTAGGCTGCATATTGAATTGGAAAAACATATCAATGTTATCTATATTATATTTTGGAGAGCCTCAAGATGGCACAGTGGATAAAATGATGGGTTTGGAGTCAAGAAAACTCATCTGAGTTCAAATCTGTCTTCAGTGACTTAGTAGCTGTGTGATTCTGGGCAAGTAATTTAATCCTGTTTGCCTCACTTTTGCCACATGTAAAATGAACAGGAGAAGGAAATAGCAAATCACTGCAGCATCTTTGCCAAGACAGCCCCAAACAGGATCAAGAACAGTCAGTTACAATTTTATAGTGATCACTGTTTTGTTGTATTTATTTATTTTAAGTATTTCCCATTTACATTTTGGCTGTGTGATGGGCCCTCTGTTTGATACCTCTGCTTTAGTGGATACAAAAAAATAGAAGACAAAGACTATTTCAATCTAGTGGGAAATATAAACCCAGAAAAATCTACATAAAACTGTAACATAAAGCTTGATCCCCAATGTACAGAAATTTAAAACAATTTATTTTGATATTTTCTGTAATGTGTTCAATTACTTATAATAATGTGCATTGACATATAAAGGCATGCTGGAATACATAATCATATTTTTATGGTTTCATTTCACTGTGTCCACTCAATGTTAAATATTCATCTGGAAAGTGAAAGATATAGTTAACCAACCACATCTTTTCAAATATATGGATATTTGGTACTATTTAGACATTTCCATACAAATCTACAAGAGGTGATCAGTCACTAAATATTTTGCCTTTTATTCAATGTCTTAGAATCTTATTTATTTAAAATAATCATAAAAATTATTATTTGTATAAAACAATGAGTAAATATAGCTACTATTCTACAGGTGCTGATTCTTAAAGTAAGGTTTATTGATATTTATGTTTTAAATTTTCCTAGTGATTTAAATTCTTTTTTTCCAATTTATAATGTATTTTATATATGTGAGGGAATGGAGTTCTAGACACATTATTTTAAATAAATATATTTTATTTTATTTTAAATTTGAAAATTATAATTATCTCATCTGTAAAAACCATACTCTTTATAAAAATAAAGGCACAAGTTTAAATTACTTAAGTAGGAATTTAAGTTATAAAAACAAATTAAATATAAAATAAATCTATATTATGGACTAGAAAATTAGTTAAGGCATAATAATACAATAGAAAACTAATTTGTATATGAAGCAATTCAGTATATAACAAGCAAAGACACTAATTTTACCTTAATCATATGCTTAAAATTCATGCATCTGTTGAACCACACACACATTTATTACTATAAAACAAATAAGCAATTCTGAAATTAACCTTTTTTAGGTGTAGCAGATACACCTCAACAATGAAATCTACTGTACATGTAAAAGGTTGAATCGAACAATCTAAACTGTATATCTATATATGTAATAATTACACTGATAGATGTAAGAAAGTGAATTTGCTTTTATTACTATTTCTACTTGGAAATTTTCTAGTGTTTTCTCATTGCACATAATTAAGGTTTGATTTTATATTTTTTAGCATTAAAATAATACCCTTCTGTGCATATTTTTGTAAGGTTTTAGCATAAATGAATGCTGTATTTTGTCAAAAGTATTTTTAATCTATTGAGGCAATAGCCTGGTTTGAATGTTTTTAATTATAATGTGAATAAAATTATATTATTTTCCTTAAATATTATTATCCTAATTCATATTAATAATTCTCATTATTAATACTATCACTGCATCCCCCCAGTAGAAGAAGCTAGGTGGTGCAGATGGGAACAGTTTGTTCCAATGGCCATGAAGGCAGGTGAAGTAATTTCTATGGACAATTTAAGAGCCTACTCAGATATCAAAGACACCAAGGTCATCCGCTATATCTCAGGCCATGGTCAGGTATTTTGACATTTATCTTGGCAACAACAAATTCAATAACTAGACTAGAGAGTAAAGCTGATAATTGTGTCCAACTCTGTCTCACATCCAGTTCAGCTATAGGTCAAGACATCATGCTATTATATCATTGGTTCTCTTTAAAAACAAAGGACAAGGAGTAGCTAGGTGGTGCACTGGATAGAGCACCAGCCCTGATGTCAGGAAGACCTGAGTTCAAATATGGCCTCAGACATTTAACATTTCCTACCTATGTGACCCTAGGCAAGTCACTTAACCGCAATTGTCTCAGAAAAAAAAAAAAAAAAAAAAGAAAAAGAAAGGAAAAAACACACACAAAAAAGGACAAATGGCAGCAATAACATTGTTCAGGGACACCTTCTGTCCTTCCCTATCTTCTCTTCTTTCTCTCCTTCCTTTTCCCTCTATCCCTCTCTTCCTTCCTCCTTTCTTCACTCCCTCCTTTACGCCCTTCCTTCTTTCCTTCCTTTCTTCCTTTCTTCCTTTCTTCCTTCTTTCCTTCCTTCTTTAATCCCTACTTTCCTTCCTCACTCCCTTCCTTCCTGCCTGGTAGCTACACAAAGCTAGTTAGCCTCAGGATAGTTGTTTTCAGATTTTTCTAATTCCAAATTTAGTGGCAGATACCCATGAAGCCAGAGCTGTAATATTTATTCATTATATTTTTGCATTAGCTATTGAAGATACTACCTACCTTAAGGTCTGCTTTCCAGAAATGTGATTTTTTTTGGTGTTTCAATAGCAAGATTCATTTCTGTAAGAATTATGAAAGCATATCATGAAAAGGAAGCTTAGCTCTTGACAAAATTTGAATGTTTCATACAAAGCAATTGTCCAATAATTGACCAAAAGAATCTGTACCTCCTTCTGTAGGATCAGAACTACAGAATGGATTCAATGTTTATAGAACAAAACTAGACAATTACAAGTGCAAAAGTCACTCTCAACATATTCTCTATCATTTTGTTCCTTCCTGACTGGTCTTTAAATAGCTAATGCTATTGTAAATGAAGCAAAATTTAACATACCAGAGGAGTCTGTAAAAATAAAAACACAAGATTTTGAGGCATTTCATCTTTTTTCTTTCTGTTGATATTTTGACCTAAGTATAGTGCAAGGAAATATGCTTTGTTTTCCTTAAACATACAAATTAGTGAGAGAACTTAAAGTAATACTATTTCTTGCCTAATGAAAAGTCAAAAAGTAGCAACAACCACGATTGTGTATGACCCTGATTCACTTCTTTCTGGCAAAAACATGGAACAACAATCATGGGGGGAAAAAAATCAATGGCTTGGTTACCTCAAGAAGCAGCATGAAAAGACAATTAGAGGAAGCAGCAACAGTTAAGAAAAAAAGTCTCATGTGTGAACCAGAAGGTGAGTCCCTGACTGAAGTGACAGCAAAAATTTTCTATATGAAAGAAAATCTCTCACTAATTTTTCCGCCTAAGCAATCCATTTATAGCATCCTTTGTTTAAAAAATGGTTATAGAAATATGGCTCCTAAGTAACAATCTTAGGAACTGAGTCTTTCTCAAGTGATTTTCAGGTTTTCATTATAAGAGTACACACATGAAAAGTTTGCTATAAATATCCAGTGTAGATAGTTCCTATAAACAGTTTTATTTTGAGAAATTTCAAGAATTTTAGGTGCCTAATTTGATCATTTTGCTTAATAATGTTGCAAAATACATTATGTGACTCTTATTTCAATCAGAAGTTGATTTGTTTTAATAAGTATTAATTTATTTTGACATAGAACAGTAGATGGAGTGCTGGCCTTGAAGTCAGGAAGACTCACCTTCCTAAATTCAAATGTCATCTCTAGAATTTATTAGTTGTTTGACCCTGGAGAAATCACTTAACCCTGGTCTTAGTTCTTAATATTTAAAATGAGCTCATGCAAGAAATGACAAACCACTTCAATATTTCTGTCAAGAAAACCCCAAATGGGACAGCTAGATGGTGCAGTGTGGATAGAGAACTGGCCCTGGAGGAGCAGCTGAGTTTAAATCTGGCCTGGCACACGTAAGACTTCTTAGCTCTGTGACCCTGAGCAAGTCACCTATCCTCAATCACCTTGTCTAACAACAGCAATAAAGCAAACAAACAAATAAAAAAACCTGAGTAGGGTAATGGAGAATTGGACATGCCTGAAAAATGACTTATTAACAATGCTACTTTGATTTCGTTTTTTTTTTTGTTGTTTGTTTGTTTGTTTTTGTTTGTTTGTTTGTTTGTTTGTTTTACTGTTTTCTCAGGTCCTAATGCAAGATGACAAAAATGACAAAAGGTGTAAAAATCAAGAACACATTTCAAATTGTCTTAGAAAAAAGCATCATGCCTATTTATATAGGTTTTCTATCCCATTCAAGTAAATTTAATTCAACAGAGTTTTTACAAAACATTTAGAAGTCAAAAGTGAAAGAGTCCCTTTCCTAAAAGGACTTACATTGTCTTTGCCCAAACAAATGGATAATTTAAAGATTCAGTATTATGGTCTCATAATTTCATAGCTTTTAGAGTTCAAAAGAACATGAAAGATCATCCAATCCAATCCATCTCATTTTACAGATGAGAAAATTGAGACCAAGAAAGCTTAAGTGATTTGAAGCATTTTAATTGTAAGTTGCATTTACATTCACTACATGGTGGTTAATGTATACTTTTTAAAAATTATTCATGAAACTTGGACTTATATATTTACTTTAGATCCTATAGATATAATATAAAACACATATATGAGGTTCTTACACAGCATACTTACAGACATGCTAAAAGAAAAATACATTGTCTTGGAAATGTCTACACCAATTTTTCTCATCGAACTAGATTCTGGGACAGAGCTTCTCCCTAATAGCACTATTTTGCAGAAATTCCATGAAAACACTTTGTGTGGTGAGGGAAAGATGAGAGTCCCTCCTCATTCTTAAGAAAACTATCTTTAACAATTTTTTCAACCTGGTTGGCCCTCAGGTTCCTGGTTTGAAGAGGAGTTAAAACTAAGAGCTATCTCCAGAGGATGCCACAATTCTGAAAGAACAGATGAATCTATATACAGAGCAATAAGTTGAGGAAATCAACTCTGTTGTTCAAGGGCCAAAAGAAGCTTTCCAGAAAAAATCAGCATCATCTTTAATTCCCTCTTTGTTTTCCTCTAATGTTGAATTAATTACCTGGTCTTGTCAATATTTCTTTTGAAATATTTCTTCCTTTCAATGTTTCCTCTCCATTCATATATATAGGAGTTATCATTTCAGAAGAATTGTTGTACTTGGTTTATCCTTTTCTCCTCCTCTCAATACACCATTGAATTATAGATCTAGAACTTAAAGAGAAACCAGTGATCTAGCCCAAATCCAGAAAGGGACCTCAGAGAATACCCTCTGCCAACTCATAGTGGAGGTGAGAGATATACATGTTTTCAAACTTTTTAAATGTATTTAAATGTACAATTATTCTGTAGTGATTTTTTTCCTGTCCAAAAATGCTATTGCCTGTTAGGAAGCATAGGGTATAAGAATGTCATCATGATGCTATGCTCTGAAGGCACTAATTTCCATTTCTTTACCTTCTTTTCAAATGCTTTGCATTGTTTTGTGTTAGTTCACATCTCATTTCAACTTTAAGGCCTTCCTTAGATGTTCCAGGCCACATTAACTCTGACATTTTCTGAATAACTATGGAGCTTATTTTCTGTAGCATGAGTTTTGGATTCTAGTTTCAAAAGTTCTTAGAAGTCAGTCAGAATAATACTTAACTAAAAAAGGCATTCTATCTACATAATCCGTAAGAAGTCTGTTTAATAAGAATGATAGAAAATGTATTACCTGCTCTGTCAGAAATTAATTCTTGATTTGAACAAAAATCCTCTTTTCTGCCATTACCACCAATGCTCCTAATTGTGTCCTCTAGAGAAAAGTAGACAAGTCATTTTCCTAATTTATATGAAATCTCTTCAACTATTTGGAGACAATTCAAAGCTTTTAATTTTCTCCCTTCAACTTGGGCTGTCTCACCCATCCCTTCAATCAATTATCATATTGTAAATCTACTTAAGGTTTTTTTTTTTTTTTTTTTTTTTTTTTTTTCCCACCATTCTGTTCCAATCTTGTTATGTTCCAGTTGATCTGGATGTCTTTCCTACAACATGGCACTGAAGGCTAATCACAATTCACCAGATGTGACTCTGCTTCAATTAATGCAGAATGAGATGCCATTACCTTTTTAGTGCAACTTTTTGACTTATCTTGAGACTACTGTTTAATAAAACTCCTTGATATTTTTCATATTAATTATTAATTATTGCCTAGCTACATTTCCCTGTGCAATGAATTTTTAAAAATTCAAATTTTGGACTTCAAATTTATCTTTCTTATACATCTTACTAGATTTGTGTTACCATTTGAGATCCACTTACGTTCCATTTAGATACCACTTTCAAGATTATGATTGTAGACTTTAAGACTGAATTTTCTCATCCAATTAACTTTTTAGCTTTGTGCTCTCTTAAATTAGATAAACATACCATTTTTGCATCCAACAAATCTTTAGTTAAATTGTTGAGTAATATCATTGCAAAAACAGAAACCTTAAATATGTCATTGCAGAAATCATTAAATATTGACATTCCTCTATCATTATTATTCCATATCTCTATATCTTGCTCATAGGATGTTATAAAAGTGATTTATTAAAAAAAAAAACCTTAGTATTTTATATATATATATATATATATATATATATATATATATATACGTATATATATATATAATTTCTGTAACATACCAACTTTGAGATAAATTTACTTTGTATGACCTATATAGCAGCCATATTGACTCTTTCCATTTCAAAAATTTCACTGTTACCCTTTACAATGTTTTTTAGAATCTTGTGAGAAATGGAAATCAAGGTTATTGACTAATAGTTGGGTGACTCTCCTTCTCCCTCTCCTTTTTGTGCAAGTAAGAATGTTTTCTGAAAACCTACAGTTCTAAATGCCTTTCTTATTGAACATTTTTCAAAGATAATTAACATTTTAGAAACCACATCCATTAATTATTTCAGTGTCCCAGGATGTAGTCTTTTTATGCTTGAAGACTCAAGTTCAGATATTTAATCTATCATCTTATTTATTTGGGTTTTCAGTTTCCTGTTAACCACTTTTATTCTATCCTTTCTAGATTGAGGATTATTGTACTCAGCAAACATTCGTTCATTGTCATGTTTCCATCCACCCTGAGCATTGGCCTATTCTCTATTTAATCTTCTAGTTGCCCTTACATAATTTAGAAGAAAACTTTTCTTTTTGTGGTCTTTAGTATTCATTCTCAATCTCCTCTCATTTTGAAATTTACTTTTTTTTACACTCTGCTGTAAAGATAGTGTCACTGTTTCATACTTTTTATTCTATTAATAGGAAAATTAAGAGAAAAATGATTATTTCATCCATTGCAGTTCCTTAAATTGGTAGCAAATGCCTTTCTAAATGAGTTATTGGGTGGTAACTCTGCATTTATATTGGGGAAAAGGAAATAAAATGTACTCACAAGAATTATTATGTCTAAAGAAAATTTATGAATCTATGCAGATGTTTATACAAAGGATGTGTATATCTTCATAGCAAATTGAAGAGAGAAGTAAGACACTGAGGTACTTCATATTTTTGTCCACATTAGGGTAGTAGTATTGCAGTTTCTTAGATTTTAATGAAGTAGAGGCTCCAAATAATTAAGATAGAAGTTTTACCTGTCAAGAATATAATTATAAAGTTATAAACTGAAATAATTGGGATATGGGTGAAAAGTGAGAACTGATTTTTTAGGGGATGTAGGGAGAGGGATATTGCTGTTTGCCACAAACCTTGATGAACAGAACTTACCAGGAATATTGGAATACATCCAAAATATTTAATTTGATTTTGGAGTATTTATTCCTTCTCTATCCACATTTTATTCCTTGCTGTACAATTAATATAAATTCTCACTTAGCTATTTCACTAATTTTTAGGATTTTAATTATCACCTTTTTACATATGACTCTAATCTCTAGCTCTAGTTCCAATTTCTCCTTGATCCTTCATTTTCTATTACCTGAAGAGCATTTTTAACTGAGACATTCTGTAAAACATTTAAAAATTTGAATTCATCCTGTCCTTTCCCTACCTCAAATTGCTCCTATTTCAAACTTTTCTTTTTCTGTCAATGACATTATTAATCTCTTGGTAACTCTATTTCTCAAGGCCTGGGTCCATATTTGCTTCATCCTTCCTCCCCATATTTTTTTTCAGTTACTAAATTGTATCAATTCTTCTTATTTTATGTTGCATTCCAACTCATGTTTCTACTTCCATTACCAGCAATTTAGTTTAAGCCCATATAATTTCTTTTTTTAAATTACTGTAGGAACCTAATAAAAGATCTTTCTTCTTTCAATGTCTATTATTCCTTACACTGTTGTTAAAATAATCTTCCTAATGTACTGGTCTGAACATATCATATTTTATCAAAAAATTCCCATTTCTCTTTTGTCTATTACATATAATATAAATTGTTTTCCTTGGCTATCAATGTCTTGCAAAAATCCTTCTCTATTCTGCCATCACTGCCCTAATTCACATTCTCTTTTATCATTTATTCCACACTTCAGACAAAGTATATTTCTTGTTCTTTCCAATTCACACGAGCATTTGTCAGCATCAATACTATGTCCTCTTCCTAGAGTGAATTTGTTGAGCGCCCACCTCAAAAACTGTATGACTTTCCCGATCTCCTACCTAAAAATAATTTTTCCCTATCTTGATTTTTCTTTTGTTTACTCTTTTAATTTCCCCCTTGACTGTAGTGATATTTTACATATTTTAATTATACTGTGACTAGCTGTGTACATTGTTATGACCCTCACCAATCCTTGCTGGACTCAGTCCTATAAGGAATGACATTTTTTTCAGCACTGTTTCTCTACTGTCTAGCAGAGTACATCTGAAACAAAATTTACACTTAATAAAATGTTTGCTGAATTGAATTGGGTTGAATTGATGTGCCTAATAATTAAAAAGTACTACAGTGTTTTAGTCAGTAATGAAAACATTTATATGCCAAACACTCATATGTAATCACTGACCTGACCTGTGATCCTTGTTAAGACTACTCATATTTCACAAGCCTACTCAACATCTTATATATTTAGGAGGATAGAAGAAAGAAGATGAGAAGCCTATGTGAGTTTCAGTCCTTAATTCAATGGAAATATGGTGTATTCCACATTGCTCAGAAAAGAATAATTGTATGCAAAGCAGTGTTATTTTGCTCAATAGTGGACCTAAAACATTAACTAATAGTGTTTTTAAACCCCAGACTGATATAATGTCTGAAATATTATAGTGTTTTCATCAATAGGTATAATCATCATTTTGTTTCCTTCTTTTAGGAAGATTTTCGCAGATCTGGCAATTCTATCATCCAATTAATGGTCATTTTTATTATTGAATATTTTGAAGCACATTATTGCCTCTAGTCTTGGTGTTTTTCATGAAAAATGAATTTTGCTAGTCTGGTAAACTTCCATTTAAAAAAAATAAAATGAGCTTACTCACAAAGCAGGTTTTTCTAGCTTTAATTAAAATGTAAAAGATGAGTAAAAAAGCCAGAGTTGTATATTTTATTTGTTCATTAGCACAGTGTTAGCAACATATCTTCCTTTACTATTTTATTTGGAAATACTTGAAAGCTCCAGGAAATTATTTTGCAGACGTTGACTAAGGCAATGTATCATAAGAATTAAATGCATTTCAAGTTTAGTACATTGCAAAATTATACACATTTCAAGACAGTCACACATAAAAGAAGGCTTTTGTTTAACACAAGAGACCTGGTTAGTTTGAAAGCTGAAGAGGAGTTGGAAGTTTAAGGCTGACAGAAATCAAGAACCTTGTTTTTCTTGGTTAAAAAGGGTGAGAAATTGAAGTATAAAATTCTCACTTCCCTTCTAATCGAAAATTCTGAATATTTTTAGTAGTAAACATTGTAAAAGATTTCTTAATGAGAATAAGCTTAAGCTTGTACAAAAGTCATATTCTGTTGATTTATCAAGATAAGGAGTTAATCCTGTCTGGATACTGAATAGTTGTAGGACCAGAACCCATTTGAAAAGGCTTTGAGAAAGAGATCATAATAAATTATGTATGTATCTTCCAAAAACCACTGTGGTCATTATCAAAAGGTTGGCTTAAGTGTGATAAATGTTTTGGCCATAGTCAATCACAATGAATATATATATATATATTTACTATATGCCTTTTCAAGCCCATAAGAGAACTTTGAACAAAGGGACAGGTAGAAATATTCAATTATTAAACTATGAATGTAGCTTCCCTATTGGAACTGTCCTTAAATATAATAGCATAGCAAATAAATCAGTTACTGATATCAGAAATCTGGTGTTACAAAATAAGCTTAAAAAAGAATATCCTGCTTTTTTCTCCACAACCTGGGGCTGCTGTGTACTTATAAAATTTGTATTTAGCTCTGCCAGGACCACCAGTGTAACCATAGTTCTTTCCTGATGCTTTGATAATTTGTAGAATTGATAATTTATAAAATTGAAAGCTCTATAAAAGTGAAAGTTGATATTCCAGCTTGGAAGCCGCTTTGTTCTACATATGTGATTATAGAGAACACCCCATACAGACTTCTGAAAATATTAAGTTTACTCTATGATCACATAATGAACAATTACTACTAACTGGTGATTTTAGAACGTGGCTGGGGAAACAATTGGTTACAAAATGTTTTTACAATTTGTAAAGAATGCCAAGCGATTAAAAACCCCATTTTGTTTCTATGAAAAAGAGCAATAGTACTTAGTACTTGTTATTTTAAAGTCTTATAAAGGACTCAAAAGATGGTGGAAAATGTTTTCTCAATCACTGCAAGATCAATAAGATAAATGTTTCTAATTAGCATTCTTATTATGAAGCTTATGCCCAAATAAGCAATCCTTAGATAAATTAAACTTTCTTTAAATTAGACATTACTTACTAAACTTTGAACTTAAATGTCTATAAACATTTTAATCTTTAATTCATTTTCTTGATTAAAGACCTTTGTTTTGAGAGGCTTTTATTATCTAGCTTTTGTGAATTCTAAATCATTTTGGTGAAATATTGAACAGGAAGGATTGACTCTAGGAAGAATTGTTAAATAGGTAAAGTTTATACATTCTCCCAAATCTCCTTTAAGAATCTTTGCCCTCATTCAAAAAGCTGCTCCCCTCCTCACCCCTTTTTCTCCTCCCCCAATCTCATACAAGTAGAGGAAGTCAAAAGAGCACTGGATTTGAAGTCACATGACCTGTTTTAAGATTTTTGACTCTTTCACTTACTTCCTGTATGACTTGGGAAAGTTATTTTAAGCATCTCTCTTACCATTTATAAAAGAAAGAGACTAGACTAAATGGCCTTTAAGGTCCAATTCCTCTCTAAATTTCAGTGTATGAATGTACTTGATGGTCTAAAGGGGAAGCAAGATATCACTCATCTCTTAAGGTCACCCAATGCAAGACCTATCTGTTTCTTTGATTTTACTCCTATGAATGAATTCCAATTCCAATAAAATGGATATCATGACTCAGGTTAATTTCACTTTCCAGAGCAGATGAATTCTCACTAAGGGATGAATAACTTAGAATGCTACTTTCTTGATTATTCCCAAATTATCTTTGGATTTTTCTTGGTCCTACCTTCTCCTTTGCACCAGTTTTGTTATATTTATGCCATGCACATGACCTTGGGGGAATTGGAGATTTAATCAATTAAATATGTCTGGCATAAGGGACTACTTTTTACCACTCTCCATTAAGTATAGAAAAAAATACTAAGATTTCAGTAGTTTTGGATTTACAAAATATTTAACACACATATTCCATTTACTAATTGGGTTTTCTTTTTCTTGTTTGGAAAATGTTGTCTGAAGTATAGAAGGCTTTTGAGAAAAACTACAAAGGACAATAGGGATTAGCCTTGCAGATTCATAAAGAACTCCTGAGAAAATAAAAGATTAAGGTCATTTCCCTCTAGCATTCTAAGTAAACAAATATAATGATAAAAAATGAATCATACAACAATCAAAGGAAGAAAAGTGAAAGGATCAATCCTGAGGTAATTTTAATAAAAAATAATTGAGAACCAGTTTACTAAACTAATGGCTTCTCCATTGGCCTACTTGTGGTTCCTTTTATGGAACATTTGACGTTCTGACTACATGTGTTTGCACTATTTGTTCCCTACCACTCTCCATGCCTGGATTGCTCTCTCTCTCCTTAATTCATACTCTTGGTGTCCCAAGTTTCTTTCAGGATTCATCTAAAATTCAAATTTCTTCAGGAGGCTTTTCCCTTCTTATTGAGGGAGATATCCCTAGTACCTTTACTCTCAGATTTTTTTTTTTTGGTATATATTTTTGTTTCTACATAATTATTTATATTTTCTTTCCCTCATTAAAATGTTAGGGTAGGAATAGTATTTTAATGTCTTTGTATTCCCTATATTTAGTATAGTACCTGAGAAATATAAATGTATTATTATATTCTTATTGTCTGGATAATTGTCATTCAGCCTCCATCCATCTCTTCTTTGACCCTGATCACATTGACCAGGGTTATTCCTCATGGCAGTTGTACTTTCACTACATCAGATTGAATTTGAGGAGGAGGGGATGGAGAAAGGCTTCTCTCAAAGAAGACTGAAATTCATTTCCTTTGTCTCTGATCAATCACTCCTTCCTCCCTTTTCCCTGCCCTGATCCACATCCACATGTACAAAACCTATGATTACTATAGACATACAGTTCAGGGGCTTTAATTTTAAGCAGGTTAAGGCTGATGACTTAGATCCTCAAATGGCTCAAGTATCATGTATTACTAACCCAATATGTGCTAGGTATTATATTAGGTACTGGGAATACAGAGGAAAATGAAACAATTCTTGTCCTCAAATAGTTACATTCTATGAGAGATACACACACACATATATATGTATATTATATATATGTGTGTGTGTGTGTGTGTGTGTGTAATATTAATTCAAAATATAAATAAAATAAATACAAAGTAATTTATGGAGAAAGGAAGTTTTTAGCAACTAATGATAGGTAGTCGGGAAAGAATTTATGTATAAGGTGGTATTTGAGCTAAACTTTTAAGGGACTTGGAGAATCTAAAAGGTGAAGGTTAAGAGGAAGTATATTATAGCCAGTGGAGATGCTTCTGAAAGGAAATGGAGATGGGATAATCTGTGTGAATAATATCAAGAAAATTATTTTAGTTGAGTTCTAGAGTCTGTGAAGATTTCCAATATGTAATTAGGATAGAAAAGTAAATTAGGGCCATATTATAAAGATTTCTAGATTTCAAATTTTAAAAAAAAATGATTCTAGAAATACAAAGCAATAGCTGGAGTCTGTGGATTAAAGGAGTGACATGGTCAAACCTTTATACATCATCTTAGCATCTTAGCAATTATAGTAAAATGAAATAGAGAAAGATAAAACTATGTTAGGAAGATTTCATAAAAGTAAAATGGGGTGGCTAAAGAAGTGTTTTGTAAGACCTACCTCTATCCCCTATATTAGTAGTCTCCATGTAATCTTAGAACTGAAAGAAGCCAGTCTTAGAAAGGTAGAACCTAGAAGAATGGGAAAATCATTTTAATATCTGAGTGACTCCCTTCTTCACTATTTCAAATGGTCATCTTCCCCTGTTAGAAACACAGACCTCTCTTAACCTTGGTGATCAAGGAGAAAAGGCAAAAAAAGATATGGCCTAAACATACATAAAGTGCCCACAAAGACACCATAGAAAGATAAGCAGGTTAATAAGCCAAACAAAAGGTTCTTCTCCATAAAAAAGAATTTTGTAATATATTCTGTCAAAAATCTTTTGAAGAAGGTAAACGCTCTCAAGGAATTCTTTAAGGTGCACTAAAACAATATATAACAAACAATTTTTTTAATCAAACAAAAACAAGAAAAAACAAAACAAAGCAAAACAATAGAGCAACTTCAAACATTGTCAGAATGGTTCAGAAGTTTGAAGAATTAAGTGAAAAAGTCAAAGGAATAAGGAAGGAAATTAGAGCTCTTATAAAAAAAATTCCAAAACAAACTAAAACACAAAAACAATCAGTACAGTTCTATGTAATGACTTTAAGTCACAGAAGGCAATATTATTTTTCTCCATTCTATATTTACTTAACTCAGTTCTTCAAGGATCTGAATCATAAATTATGACTATGGGAAGTAAAGCTTGTCATAGTCTATCAATAATACTAAAGTGCAGAATGTTCTAAGGCAAATAAATAAATTTAAGTAGACTGAAAAGAGGGTGGATTTTTTGTTGTTCTTTTGTTTTATTTTTTTGAGAGGGATGGACTACATTAAAGAAAAGAGAAAACATTTCAGAGTAGAAAGGACAATGGCTGTAGGTGGACAAGATTATAATAAGGAAAGATAGTTAACCATTTCTTATTCTTCTTCTGTTTGCTCTGCCCAGGAAATCGTTTTTTATCCTAGAAAGAACAAAAATGACTAATCATCTAATATCCAAGACAAATAGACTATAGTAAGAAAATACTTTGGTGCATAATGAGACATGATCAAAAGATGAATTAATTTTGGTTGATTTATTTATCATAAAGAAGGGAATTTTTTTGAGTGGATAATTATAAAGGTAGTAAATGAATAGTAGTAGTGAGGAAAGAAAAGAACATCAATAAAGAATGGAAAAAATACACTGAAGTAAAGTAAAGGAGAAAGAAGTTCAGAAGAGGACAAAAGTTAGTAGGGGAGTATCAGTTTTATCATGGATAATTCAATGTACACTTTTAAGAAAACAAGTTTTACATAATAGAGATTCACAGTTTCATTCATATTCTACTTTTCAGATTCTTCTTTGCACATTTCAGTGTTCGTGTTTGCAGCCACAAAAAAATTAGAAAAAATAATAATAAAAAAGAAAGCATCAGTATGCTCCTTCTGAATGCAGATTATTTAATGTAGAGCTATCCCTTTATCATTAAAAGACCTGCAATGTGTCACTGATCAGATGAAGGAAAGTGAGAGTTTTTGTTGTTGTTTGTCCTAAAGTATTATAGGATTAAGGGACAAATGTCCTAACTTTCAAAATTAAAGATAAAAAGGAAAATATGAGGAGATGTGAGATGCAAGGAGTGTTAGAGATCTGGGATGCTGCCTATACTTTCAGACCAGTTCATTGTATTGCTAGTTTTGCCTAATAGTTTTATTTCATTACATTGAGATTTCCCATGGACCAAATGAAATTGTAAATGTAGTAATTTTAAAATAAAGTATACAAAACCAACAAAGTTTAAAAAAAATCTAAAAAGTTTCAAGAAGTAATTTTCAATTACTTTTATGAAAAGTAAAGAAAATCATATATATGCAGGAGTTTAAAAATTCAAATGCATCAACATTTAACCTTTAAGACTATATTAAAATTCATGCTAGATTCTTGTGTATTAAAAATCCTTACATTTCTATTAGTGGTTTTTCTATAAGTATAACAGATTTATGTTTCTTCAGGGGATAAAGGGAAATATTGAATGTACATTCCTCAAGGGCAGGGAATATCTTTGTATCCCCAAGGCCTTGAAGATCACAATTCTTTAAGTCTTTTGCTAAATGCTTGGTTAAGAAGATATGATAGGTTTGAAGTCAAAGAAGAGCTTGTTTAGAATCTTCTTGTAGTGATCACAGGAATCACTAAATTTTAATGAACTTCAGTTTGCTCATCTGTAGAAGGATAATAATAGTTTCTGCCTTATAGGGTGATTGGGAAGATCAAATGAGAAAATGTAGCGCTTTGCAAAACTTTAAATACCACATAAATGCTATTGTTGCTGACTACGTTATAGAAGAGAACAATAGCTTCTAATCCAAATTTTACCTCTATGTTTATATTATGAAAATATTAATAATAATAATAATAACTACCTTTTTGGTTGCTTCTTACCATATATCAGGTATTGTGCTAAGTATTTTTATAAATATTACTTCAAATAAAAAGTCGAATAAAATCATAATGTCAACAAAAAATAATAGCTAAATGTGTATACACTATTATATGCATCCTATAAAAAAATGAAGCATTTCTGAGTTTTACCAGACTAAAAATCTTTAATGTTTAAATATTCACTATACTTTCAGCAAGAGAATGATCATATTTATTGAAAAGTACTGAAGACATCCTAAATTGATTGAACATTTGGTTTATAGAGAACCAGCTGTATTCTATCTCTATTTTTTAGTCAGGGATTGACTATGAGATAAAAATCTCTTAGTGTCTTTTAATTAAACAACATGTTTTTAAATATGAACTGTTTTTTGTCATTGGGAACATTTAATAGGGAAAAATAAGTGTGGAGTTATTGTTAGTATTTTCTCTTCAATGTGCTAAATGAGGGAAATAGGGTATATGTATACCTGTTTCACAAAGAAGAAAAATAGGATTGAAAAAATGCCAATTATTATTAAAAATGCTAAATGAACCTCTAGAAAAAAGAAGCTTTGATTGTAAATTGTCAGAGTATCTTTATAGAAAGCAATTCATGGAAGAAAAATTGCATTCTCTCTCTCTCTCTCTCTCTCTCTCTATCTCTCTGTCTCTCTCTCTCTCTTTCTCTTTGTGTTTCTCTCTGTCTCTTGTTTTAAGGGAAAAAAAAAGCATTTAATCATATCATGTTATCCAAATACAAATTATGGAAAATGTGGTTTAGACAATATTATCTTAATTACAACCAAGGCAGTGGTGGAAAACTTAGAAAATTCATAGATGACACAATGTTTATACTGATTTCTAATCTCAACAATGAAAGAGTCAGGAGTCCAAAAAGATCTTGATAAGATAAAACATTGGGGCAAATCAAATTCAATGGAATTTTAATAGAGTTAAACAAATGTCAAATATACTATGCTTAAAAATTAGTTGTAAGAAAGTAACATGTTTTTATTTAGGAAAGTATCAGAGGCAAGATTAAAACTCAAGTTTCTTCCTTTCTTATCAAGGTCTCTTTTGATCAAACTACTTTCCAAATATAATTTCATTTATTAATAAATAGCCATAAAGGTTTGCATGTTTTTTTCTCTATAATGACTAATAAAACAGATACAAATATAAAACAATTGTGTATTTGACATGTATTTCTTTTACTTTTGCAGTTACCATGAGAGGCTACTAGAGATGATGAAGGTCACATAATAGTGTCAACCAAATTTTCTAGCTGTTATTTCAGTGCTTTTCCTATTATGGCAAAATAGCTCCTGACTATGATTATACTCTTGACTAAGTGAATACTTTGAAAATATTAGCCACTAAAAAAACTAGAAAGACCATTTAAAATACTGTAGATTTTAAAAAATAAAATGAGAACATCAATTTAAGTAAGGAAAAAAAACAGAAAACCATCTTTATTGCCAAAATTCTAAAATATGGATCAAGATTTACACCAAAATTAGTGATAATTGTGAAAAAATAAAGAATTGTAGATAGATCAATGTAAATCTTTTTAATCACTCAATCAATCACTTAAAATTTTTAAGTTACATATGTTCATTTTTAACATATTTCCATGAGACTCACTGGGGAAGAACAATCAGGAAAAAAAAGACAATGAGAAACAAAACAAAACAAAACAAAAAGGGAAAAGAATGTGCTTCAATTTGCATTTTATCTCCATAGCTCTCTTTCTGTATGTGGATGGCATTTTCTATTCAAAGTTTTTTTGGAATTGCCTGAATTGTTCAGAAGAACTAAAGTCTATTGTAGTTGATTATCATACAATCTTGTTGTTTTGGGGTACAAAGTTTTCCAGGTTTTGTTTACTTCATCCATCATCAGCTCATGTAAGTCTTTCTAAGCTTTTCTGAAATGAGCTTCTTCATCATTTTTTTACATAATATATTTATAGTACACCACTACATTTCATTTAACTTATTCAGCCTTTTTTGAATTGATGGGTTCTACTCATTTTCCAATTACTTGTCACCAAAAAAAAGAACTGTTACAAACATTTTTTCACATATGAATCCATTCCCCTCTTTTTATGATCTCTTTGTGATACAGACCCAGTTATTGCACTGCTGGATCAAAGGGCATAAGTGGTTTTATAGCCTTTTGGGCATGGTTCCAAATTACTCTTCAGAATAGTTGGATCACTTCACAATTCCACCAATAATGTATTTATACCCTAGTTTTCCCACATCTCCTCCAACATTTATCATTATATATTCCTGTCCATAGTCAACATGAGAGTTGGTATAATTTGCACTTCTTTGATCAATGATGAATAAAGTATTTTTTCATATAGCTTTAATTTTATCATCTGAAAATTATTGTCTGTTGACAGTATCCTTTGACCATTTATCAATTAGGGAATGACAAAGTTCTTTATATATAATTTTAGAAATGCTGCCTTTATCAGAAACACTTCCTATATTTGGGGATAGCAATGAACACAAAAGAATGACTTTTCCACAGATTATTAGAAAATGGGTGGTTATTGCAAGATTTATAATGTTGGAGTGAAAATTCAGGCAGGTGACTAATTTAAAAAATACTCATATGTCGAAATTTGTTTAATTTGCATTGCCTATAGTTCATTGGCAATCAATGCCTGCTTTATTCATTAGGATTCATGGATCACTGGTAGGTATCAGCTATCATTCAGACAAACCTATTGAGTGTTATTTCCCTTCAAAGATACACACTGAAATAGGACATAAAGTTAGGGAGGACAGGATTTCAGTTGTCTTTATTAGGAAGAAATTGATGAATTTGTTCTAAACCTCCCCTCTATTTAGAAAAAAGTGATTAATTCAAATACTTTGCCTAGGTGGTATGATACAGCTAGGAGACAGGAGACCTTAATTCCAGTTCCAGCCCATTATTTAATCATGAATAAATCACTTAAACTCTTTCATCCTCACTGCCCTTATATATAAAAAGAAGAAATTAGATGAAATGATCTCTAGATCCCATATTATTCTAAAGTGGCTATTAAATATTTCCTTTGGGACAATGGCTTTTAGATTATAAACTATTTTTGTTTCTTTCCTAATTTATTTTTTAATAAGCATTTAACAAATATTTCTCTAATATCTAAATTTAGGCATTGTGCTATGTTCTGGGGATACACAGACAAGCTTAGGTTCTATCTCCAAACTGGGATAAATATTATGTCCATAGAGAATTAGATTTTGAATATATACAAAATAAATTTGAATATATGCAGAGTAAAAAATGAGAAATGCTAGGAATTACAATGATCAACTTTGAAAGTTAGGCATTAGATAAAGGAAAGTTGAAGAAGACCTACATATCAGAAAGAAGGTATAAGGGAATTGGGGGAAGGAGGGTAGCTCTTGCAAATTTCTGGTGATGAGTGTTGGAATGTCTCATATGGGACAATATAAAATATTAAGTATATGAAAGAGAGTAATACACATTAATCCTGGAAAAGCAGATTGGGTTCTAAGTAGAAAAAACTTCAGGCAACAATTTTGTGTTTTTTTGTTTTTAAATCTTAGAGGCAAGAAGAGACAGTGAAGTTTCTTAAGCAGAAAAGTTCAGGGAATAATCAGACCTGAGCTTTAGGAATATCAATTTTTCCACAATAAGAAAGGCAGATTGAAAAAGAAAGAGACTAGAGGCCAAAAGAGCAATTAAGACACTCTTATAATAGTCTAGATGAAAGGTGATGAAAGCCTAGGTGGCTGTGTGCCTAAAGACAAAGAGGTGGATGTGAAATACATTGTGGAAGCAGAATCAATGAAATTTTAAAACACTGAATATGAGGGGAGAAGAAGAAAAAGAGATGAGAAAGCCTTGTATATGCAGCTTAGAAGAATGATGAACATTATTATATTTTTCCAAGTTTTCAAATTACATAATACATATATATGTATATATATATATATATGAAATATTAATATGTTCATATAATGAATTTATATGCATTGTAAATTATATATTATATAATGCATATGCATGCAATTCCACACTAATACCCTTATACACATTTACACACATATATAATTTTTAAAAGTGCTCTTATCAGAAGTGAGGATGAAACAAATTCCTTCTATATTTTTAACTCCCATCTAGAAATAGCTGTGGTTGCATGCATATGTATTTTTCTCTTTCTATACTATTATGATTGACCAGATCTATAATATCACATCTATTATAAGGGTATGTTAGGGTTCAGAGAGGGCTAGTTATGGAAAGTAGGTCATGAACTTATAATTATATTTCTCTGAACCTTTGATGTAGAAAATCCTCCCATGGGTGCAGATAGGAAGCTTACCAATAACTTATAATTTTAAAGAATTCATTTCCTGAGACATGAGGGCCATCTTTGCTTGTCCTTGTGTATATTTGGCCACTGGACCCAGATGGTCCCAAAGAAAAAAATGAGACTAATGATTTTGTATTGTCCTCCCTCACTTAAATTCATCTTGTCACTTCTATGTCAGCATTATCTCCCTGATGTCATGCTCATTTTTGAGAGTGAAGGATAATAGCCTGAGATACCAAAAATTTAAGTGACAACACAGGATCATAAAGAAATCATATATTATTGAGAGACTTGAATTCAGGTCTTTGTGATACTGAGACTGGTACTCTTCTATTGCCATTTTGTATACACATGTGTGTTTACATCACATAATGTACACATCTAAATATAGCATAGCTATAATTATGAGTATATTATTTTAAATGATCTCAGATTCACACTGTTCAAAATATAAATATGTAATTTTCTCATGAAAAATCCTATGCAATTCAAGTTCCCTTTCCCTCACTATTGTATGGATTAAACTATTCAATTGCTAGGATTTATGTTGGCTCAGCAGATTAGTTCTATCTCAGGATTATGAAGCCATCCATAGATGATGCATTTGAGCATCCAATGATTTGCAGTACCCTTGACCTCTGTTAATTTTATGTAATATTCTTCAAACAGCCTGACCATACTCCCCACAAAACAGTGAGTAACTAGAGTCTATTCTGATGGAAGCCCTTTTGTTATACTTCTTACATTCAGCAACTGACAGGAATAGAAGCTGACATTTAAATATATAACACTACACCAAAATTAACAAGGGTGATTGATCATAACAGAAGTTCCGTTTTTGACTTGGTTTAGGAAATTTAAATTACAAAGTAATTATAACACAGCTCAACTATGTTTTACATTGAATCTTCCAACAAGATCTGTCTTTTCAGGTGGCATTAGGCCAAAAATCTTTCTTTTCTGTACTAATGAAATAAAAAGCATACTCTTTTCTAGAACTAGTACAAACATATGTTGGTCCTCAGGAGAGTTTGTTCGCTTATTAAAAGTTCCTTCAATTAGAAATGCAGCCAACTGGCTTAAAATCATGTGGCAGTAGGTGACTTAGATGGTTTAGAACAAGTGAAAATAAACTATAGTCTTAGGTCCTTCCAGAGCTCAGGAGATTTTAGTAAGGATGTAGTAGTCTGATAATAATTAAGATTTATATATAGTTATATAAGTTTGAAATGTAAAGATATTCTGAGCTTCTTTGACAGTATGTCTGAAATGTGGGGAGATAGAATTGTGATAAATCCTATTTTACAGTTTAGGGGAATAAAAGAATCTTTTATCTTTTTATTAATCTTTTTATCATACAGATTATCTTACAGAGTAAGATATAAGAGAGTGGAAGGGTAAAGAGTAGGGGAGCTAAGTTATGAAGGACTTTGAATGCCAAACAAGATTTTTTTTTTTTTTTTTGCTGAGGCAATTGGGGTAAGTGACTTGCCCAGGGTCACACAGCTAGGAAGTGTTTAAACAAGATTTTTAAAAATTTGACAACATTGAAAGCATATATAAAATTTATTACAGACTTTTAAAAAACAAAATTATCTTAGGAGAGATTCTGTTTCAGATACAACTCTCTCTGTCTCTCTCTCTTTCTCTCTTTGTCTCTCTCTTTCTCTCTCTCTCTCTCTCATATCTAGCTCATCTCTTTCTCATCTCTTTCATCTCTAAGAACCAGAAAGATAGTGAACTATGCCTGGGCAGGGCGAAGCCAGAGGAAACTCTGGTGGAGGTCCGTAGCGGTCCTGACGTGCAAATCGGTCGTCCGACCTGGGTATAGGGGCGAAAGACTAATCGAACCATCTAGTAGCTGGTTCCCTCCGAAGTTTCCCTCAGGATAGGTAGGGGAGGAGCTGTTGACCAGGCGGGGTTGTTTTCCCCCTTCTCGTGGTTCATGCCCTTCCTCCAGGCAGGGAGAGCAAGAGGAGAGAGAATTGTGTTCATTTTAGTTCAATTTATTAAGTTTCGGAAGAAAGGTGTATATGTGTGTGTGTGTATACACATACAAACATACCATATATTTCCCCTATATAGAAACATTTAAAC
The DNA here is from genome assembly GCF_902635505.1 of Sarcophilus harrisii. Classification (NCBI taxonomy): domain Eukaryota; kingdom Metazoa; phylum Chordata; class Mammalia; order Dasyuromorphia; family Dasyuridae; genus Sarcophilus; species Sarcophilus harrisii. The sequence goes on along the minus strand of NC_045428.1, from coordinate 93,941,004 downwards.
ATACATGCATTTCTATTATGACATGCCAAATAAAACAAAGTATGGATATATATATCTATGTGAATACATTTTTACACTGACTACTCTACACTATGATGGATTCTTAAGATAAAAGGAGGTAATTTATCCATTTTGAATCAATCTCTATCTTCAGAGAGTTTATTATTATATTATATTTATTATATTATATTAAATATTATATTATCAGCAAAAATAAGGTGGACTTCTATGTGTATGTGCTTATATGTTTATAAAATTAAATATTTATTATATATATTTGCATACATATAGATGTATATCTATATATGTATGGATATGTGTGTGCCTAGGTATGTATATATTCATATACATATATATTTATTTATGTGTATGTATTATGTGTGTAATTAGAGAGAAAAAGAAAAAAGAAAAAAAGCATGAAAAAAGAGCAAAAAGAACAAAAACAAGAAGACGAGGAGAAGATGGAAGATAAGGAGTATGAGAAGGATGGAGAAAGAAGAGAAAGCAAATATAAAGATAAAATGAACTAGATCACTGGAGAAATGATGCTGGATTTCCATTGATTTCAGGTGTACCTTGCTACCTTACCCATCTTTTCAAAAGTGATAATGTTGACATAATTAATCATCATGTCATGAAACACCACAAAGGCTGGAGAACTCTAATTGCTAGCGACTCAAAGAATGATAGAATGACATTGACCACAATTATGTAGTATAAGAAGACATGGAAGAGTTGACATTATGTTAACAAATATTACTTGACATATATCTTTAAGAATGAGTACATTTGAGACAATCATTCAAAATATAAGCACCATTCTACCAGAATCTATTCTTTATCCCTTCTCAGACATTCTCTATCACTGTCAGGTTTTTTCAATAACATGTGCCATCTGAACTAGTTACAATAGAGTTAGTTTCTGGCCACAAAATAATTTGAAAAATCCTGAATTTGAGACAGAAAAGAGACTATATATGTCTAGCTCTTTACTTGATACTGGTACCTTTTATCCATTTTAATTATTTTCATCTATTTCTTCCATTCCTATGTTTTCCTGGCTTATAATTATCTGACTGGATTTCAAATTCACTATTTCATTCTGCTGTTTCTTATGAATCTGATTTCTGGCCAGACTCAGTCTTCAAACATATCCTTAAATTGCCTTCCTCATGCAGACCCATTACTAAAAATCAAACTTAAAACTACTCCATTTCACACTGTCTGACCTTTGGTATCTCAATTTCTTCCCAACCTATATTAATTGCCTAGTTTAAATTACTATCTACAACTAAACTCTTATCACACGACTTGTAGTCTTTTTTCTTGGTGTAGCCTATTTTAGTGTCCTCTTTAGTACCCTTTTTAGTACATTTCTGTACCCTCAGATTAATCAGAAGTCTCTTATAGTTCTTTCCCTTATATCCTGACCCAGTGCTGCCTATGACAACAAGCAGAAAACTGAGTGCCTATACTTCATGAACTTGCATTAATATTTTAGTCTCTTATTTCAACCCTTCCTCACCCCAAAAATTTAATAGCAAAGTAAACAATTTTAAAGTAATCTATAACTGGCCTTTTCTCACCCTGCTTACTGACAAGAAGAAAACTAAACAGCTTTCCATTACTACCCCACAATTTTCCTCCCAGCTAAATCTTAGCCAGGTAACAAGAAGAGAGGATAGCCATAGGCATCTGTGAGGATTGCTTGCAGCTTCTTTACAAGGTTTCTAGAAGAGAATAAATGAATCCACTCTCAGGTATTCCACTTTCCATGAATAAGCCAGGATTTTCACAATGAAGAGAAAAACTTTGATTTTTCCTCCCCAGTTACTTTCAGGGTAAATTATTTCCTATATACATAAAATTATTAAAAACCTCATAGAACTGCACTTGATTGGTAAACCAAGTTTCAACATTTTTATTAACTGTTAAAATAGCTAGTTTCACTTCTATGATGCATTATGCTTTCAATGAAGCTGATTTATTACTCCTGATATTTTCAGATATTCATTTAAATAGATAAATTCCATTTGAATTTAAATAACTTAAATTTTTTTTAAAGTCATATATTGAGTACAATTCACCTCAAGAAATTATGGATATGAAGAATCCAGAAAAAGATTGGAAGACTTAAAAGAACTGATTCAAGGTCAAATAGTAAGAAGCAGGAAAACTATTACAATGACTATATCAATGTAAATGTAAACAACATTTATGAGTTAACAATATAACAATGCTTAAGCTGAACCCAGTTGCAAAAATGTACCTCCTTCCCTTCATTAAAGAGATGAAGAACTATACTATGGAATGTTGCTTATTCTGACTCTATATTTATTCAATTGATTTTTTTAATCTTTTGCTGTAAGTGAAAGGCAATAGTATTTTTGTATTAAGAAATTAGTGTCATAGAAATAATTAGTAAAATAAGGATAATGATAAAAATTACAATAATGGCAAATTCTTTTAAGATTGCCAATTAATAATACAAAAATTCTATACTACAAATGCAAACTTTAAAATGTGCTGAAGAACTCAACTAGGTAAACTATGGGGAAATCAAACCATTATCACAGAATGCTCAAAGACAAGAATGATATTTTAGAATTTGAGAACAATATTTTTACTAGATTTCACATACAAAATACTCACAATCTCCAAACTACAGAAATGAGAAGCTTTCATACATAATGGTGGAGATTCCAAAACAGAAAAATAAAAGTGGAGATTATAAACATATGTGAATAGAATAAGTTGCCTATGATCCCATGCCATTTTTTTTTTTCTGCTGTTGAAGGTCTGACAAGAATGATTTCAGTAAGCTTGTAGAAGACAAGTCTACATCATAGGAAACTAGGAAGCAAAGGGGGAAGGAAGGAAGGAAGGAAAGAAGAAAAAAAAGAAGGGTAAAGAGGGAGAAAGAAGTAGAGAGAGATTAGGGCAAGAAAGGAAGGAAAGAAAGAGGGAAAGAAAGAAAAAAAGAAAGTAAAAACGGAGGGAGAGATGACAGACTTAGCTTTTATTAAGTGTTCACTATGGGACAGGCACTGTGATAATCGTTTTACAAGTATTATCTGATTTGATATTCAAAGCAGCCCTGAGAAGTAAATTGTTATTACCTTAATTTTATATTTGAGGAATTTGAGGCAAGCAGAAGTTAAGTGTTTTGCCCAGAGTTACATAGCTAGTAATTGTCAAAGGTAAAATTTAAATCTAGTTTTTCTTGAATTTGAAGGTATCATTCCAGCCATTGTTCTGTGCTCTTCTTTAAAGATATATGTGCATTTCTTTTCTCTCAGGTTCAGTTTTTAATATACAGCATATCCTGAGCTCCCCTGATCACATTGAGTTGTGACATGGTGTGAAATCTTTCTGGCCAATTACCCTCAAATCTGAGCCTTCCAGGCACATACAACATTTAGTTCCCACTGAGCTGAAGAGTTACATCCAATCAGAAACTTTCCCCCTCCTTTCTCAACCTGCTTCTGATGTAATTTTTTTTTTTTGGCACTCAAAATATATCTAATGTCTTGAGGATAGCAGCTAATACCTTTATCTTATGGGCAAGCATGATGCCTTTGGAACACCTGTGTATATGCAATTTAGGGAACATTTTTTTTTTCTTTTCTTCTAAGAAAAAAGGTTTAAACCACAGTGTTTCAACATGACAAGATTTTAGCAAGGATATGACAATGAGTGTCTTTTTTATTTACAATTGGCCATCTTCAACTCTGCCTGAATTTATTAATACATAAACCACATTGCTAAACTATAACTAAATTATCATTTCTGTCAGATTTTTTACTATTTCATGTATTTCCATGTGTTTAGGGAGTTACAACTTTGCTTTTATTTTGTCAACCCCCCTAGCCAACAATTGTCTTAAAGTGGTTTGAAAGTGGTTTTAATAAAATATTTCAAGGCCTTTTTTAAATCTTCTAATAGAAGCATACAGAGAATAGCAAATATGTACTGTTATGCCAACCTTTTTTATGTTGAAAAAGAAGTTGGCAGATTTGAATAAATGAAATTTTGAAATCATGATGACCCCAAGGGAAAAATGTTTGATTGTTCAGTTTTGAAATTCAAGACCTAATACTTTTTTGTTGTCTTTCATATTTCCGCCATTATCTCACAAATGCCATTTATATTTATATTTAATTATTTATATTTAATCCAGATTTACATAGAATAGGTAAAAATATATTTGCTTAAGCCTTTTCCTTATTGCCTTTTACATTGATGAAGTTCCAGAAATCTTTGGCCATATATATTTGTTTTTCATCATTAGTTTGTTCTTCATGACATGGCCTTGGAATACAATCCATAGTTATATATTAATATTTAGAGATGTAATTTCCTTAATTAAATATCTCATAACTCAGTTGGGTAATTATTAAACCATTCTGATATCTTAAGAAAGGTAAATTGTAGCTTGGTGATGAAACATGAGGGAAATGAGGTGGAGGGAAGCAATGTCAATTTAAAGCAATTCAATTTAATTTAATATAACCAATTTTTTCCTTCAAATTTCTCTTTCTTTTGAGACCACTCTCAATCTTCCACTCACATAGATATATGACCTCATGATTTTCATCTCCCTAATTTTCTATATCCAAATATTTTTTTTAATTCTATTTTCACATCATTTCTCATATCTATTTCTTTTCAATTTTCAATTTACTTCCCTGGATCAGGCTTTCATTCTTGAAATATTCTTCTTTTTAATCTTCCTGCTGTGATCTTTTCTCACTTGATTCAGTTGTCCTCATGGTAGTCAAGTTTATATTCCTAAAATACAATTTAACTGGATAACTCAAAAATTTTCAAAAATTACATATATATATATACATGCATATATTCTCAAAAATCTTCAATAGCTTCAGATTTTTGCTCACATAAAATACAAACTTCTAGGCCTGACATTTAAAACTTACTATTGTAAACCTTTTATATATCTTTTCACATATTTCATATAGCCATTAGTATACATTAGTATAGTATACATTAGTATACAATAGTATACAATTAGTTTATAATAGTATAGTATACAATACTATATTAGTATACAATAAATTCTAGACAATAGTATTAGTATACAATAAATTCTAGACAAACTGACATACTACCTTGTCTATGAATTTTCCATGGCCACAACTTTGAACAAGCTGATCCCCATTCCTTTTCTCCATGCTTCCACTTCAAAGTTCATGGATAGGTGATTACTCCTAAAACAAAACAAAACAAAACAAAAACAAAAACAAACAAACAAAAAACCAAACTTTCTAAGGATCACTATTCTTAGTACTTTTCCTCTCTAGAATCTCTTATCTATCCATCTATCTATAGATTTATCTATCTATCCATCTATATCTATTTTTATCTTATGCATTATGCCTCTTTTATATTATATAATTGGATAAATAGATACTGTTTCATTTTTCTTCTTTTCTCCAACACTTAGCATGATGCGTTGCACAAAGGAGCTTGAAATGTTATTTGAATTTAATTTTAGATCCCAGACTTCAACTCCTCATTTAATTTTAGTTTTTGATGCATGGAGGACAGAGAACGACACTATAGATTAAATAGGATACTTTAGAGCAGAAAGAAATTGTGGACGTCATTTAATACAACCCCTTCATTTTACACTGAGGAAACAGATCTGAGGACATGAATTGACTTTTGTTTTGGAAGGTAAGAAGAAACTTGGTCTTTTCTTTGTTTCCTCTATTTTTTCTGTCCAATTGCGTGGCTTCCCTTTATATAAGGGCCTTTCCAACTCTTTAACTCCATCTCACTGGATTGTCTTTCTCTACAATCATAGATCCTACAGATTGCCCTTATCCTTTGTTCAGTCAGGAAATATTTATTCAGTGTTTATTATGTACTAGGTTGGGCAGCTGGTGATTCAGTGGATAGAACCCCAGACATATAGTCAGAAAGATTTCAAACACTTACTAGCTTTGTGACCCTGAACAAGTCACTTAATCCTGTTTATATCAGTTTCCTTATCTATAAAATGACTATATATATATAAAGTGAGAAAGAGAGAGAGAGAATGAGAGAGAGAGAGACAGAGAGAGACAGAGAGAGAGAGAGAGAGACAGAGAGAGACAAAGAGAGACAGAGAGAGAGAAAGAGAGAGAGAGAGGCTGTTTCACTATCCATACATTCCCTTATCTTTCTCCCTATTTCCGGAGTCAGAAAATATTAAAATCAAGAACAACAATTATACTACAATGTTTTTTAAGTGTTCAAGTGAAAGGAGGAGTTAATAAATGTGGGCAAATTCCATTATTGTCTTATTTTAAGAAATTGCCCACCTTCAGCAACTATCATCTAGGATTAGTTAGTAGTCATTCATATCAAGGCAAGACCTTCCACCAGAAAAAAAAAAAAAAAAAAAAAAAAAGATGACAACTTTATGAAAGTTTAGGTGATGGCTACCATTTTTTAGCAATATTTTTAACAATAAAGTAGTTTACACAGTAAACTACAATATTTTGTAAACAAACTTTATATGCACTGGCAAATCAAAAATACAAAGTTATAACATTCATTTTATTACAATATTTGCTTTAATGTGGTGGTCTGGAATTGAATCCACAATATCTCCTAATTATGTTTGCAGTTTAATGAAGATCTTACAGATGTATCTTCCTAATTTAATTATTTATGATTTTTCCAGTATGAATTCCATGTAACCATTCTACCTTTTTCCTAACTTTGTCACTAATTTAGTGACTGCATGTAGTTTGCAGGGCCATTATGACAACACTATTAATGAATACATGGGATCTCATCACTTTATGTGATGGAGGAGATGGAAATTAGAGAAGAAACATAAATGTTCACCAAATCTATTTCTTTTTTAAAAAAAATTATTGATGTCTTTGGATTTTAAATCTTTATTTTCTTCATATATAGCTTTTACCTTACTCAGTGAGTCTTTCTTTGTAATGAACATTTTTAAAAGGAAAAGGGGGCAAAAAATTTAGTTAAATCTGCTTATATAATGACCACATCTGACAGCATATGTGATATTTCACACTTGCTTTTCCAATGAAAAGAGGAATTGCATTTTTTCCAACTCTACTTCAGGGCTAAGATTAGTTAGTATAACTGTAACACATTCAATTTTGTTATTTTGTTCTTTTCTTTTACATTTTGTAGTGTGTATGTATGTATGTATGTATATATGTATATATATATATATATAATATATATATATATTATACACATATATGTGTGTGTATTTCCTTTTTCTTATTTCATTTCATGGTTCATAATCATGTTGCCTGTGTGGGAAGTTTTTTAATGTTCATGAACTATAATTGTTTTAATCATGCCATAATCAATGAATATCTACTTTTTTCCAGGTTTTATTATTTTTGTTTTTGCTACTATAAAACCAATCTTGCTTTTAAAATTTTTGTCTAATCTAGGAACTTTCATTTTTTGGGGGGTATATACAGTGACCTCATATGTCTGGGTCAAAGGGTATGTACATTTTACTCACAAAATGTGCATACTTATACATTTTAGCATACTTACATATTGCTTTTAGGAATTAGTTTCTTAATTCATAATTTAAGCAATAGGCAATTGATGTGTCTACCATTGCAAAGCCCCTAAGGTATTGACTATTTCTAGTCTTTTGTTATTTTCACCAATTTGCTGGCTATATATATGTATAGCCTCAGCTGTTTTGGTCTGCATTTCTCTTTTTGGGGATCTAGTGCAATTTTTTACGTGTTTGTTCATAATTTGAAATTCTTTTGAGAATTGTATATTCATATCCTCTTAACATTTATCTATTCAGGAACAGTTCTTTTAGCAAGTCTCAATGAATCAACATCTTGATTATCAAATTATATGGAAAGAGAAATGGCAAAAGCGAAACAACTGTGTGAAATATATGACCTTGGACAATTCACTTTAGATTTTTTGGAAGCAATTTCTTCATCTGTAAAATAAGAAGGACTAAACCAGATAATCTCTTTTGTCCATTATAACTATAGCTTTATGATCCTTTGATCTCATCCTTAAAGACAACAATGTATGGAACATCAATACCACATTGGATAGAAAAATGATATTCCATTCTGTTCTACTAAGATTCATATTGAACTCTATTTTGTAGTTTGTTCCAATCCTAATGGTCTGGTTTTAAGATTCATGACTTCAGCCACGTCTTGATTTTGTGTTAGCATTTTTGGAAACAAACAAATAAAGCCTTAAAACTGGTGTCTTTGAGGATTGGCCAATTATTGTTAAAACTGCTATTATGATATTATTTCAGTTCTGACACTATCCTCAGCAAAGTAAGGTGGCTGTCACCTTTAAACCATGGCAACTGTTTGCATTACTGGTTGAAAGTGATGAGTGCCTCCCCTTAGCTTGTTCTGGCTATTTCCCTATTCACAGGGATTTCATTAAAAATTCTTTTCCAGAGCTATGGAGCTGGGAAGACTCCTGCCCTATTTAGCTTCTCTGTCTTATTGTTTTGTGCCAATTAAAAGTGACAAGATTAAAATAATCTTTATGCATAATCAAGGCCATGCCAGATATAGCTTATCATGACAACCATGTTGATCTTGAACCAATCAAAGATTAACTTTTCTTTTACTATCTACAGGGGAAAGGAACCTTAACCTTTCCAAGTTTTGAGTCTTTTAAGGTTTATTTACATACAATTAATTAGCCACACACAAGGTGGCTAATTAATAGCATCATTAGCTTGTTCCCCTTAGCAGCTAGCTTCTGTATAATTATAGATTACAACCAATAAATTTCTTTAAAATATTTAAATATGGTATATATATATATATATATATATCCTATATATTTATATAAATCTTTAAAGTAGCCAAAGTTTCTTTTACAGAATTTATTTTGTTTCTCCCAACAATGCTTTGAAGTGGACATTGTAGTTATTCATATCTTTAAATGTTAAACATTTAAAGAGGTTAAATGATTGACCCCAATCTTATAGCTAGAAAATGTTGATGGTAGGATTGGTAGAAAGAGTTTGCTGATTATATGTTTGAAACATTACCCATTATACCCTCCTATTTCCATCATGCAGAGACTTTTATCAATTTAAATCAAATAAATAACAAAAAAAATATGGTTATCATAGGCCAGTACTATGCTAAGTACTAGAGATATAAAGAAAAATTAAATCAGTTTTTAAATCAAAAAACTCACATTCTTTTATTTGAAGTTTATTTTTATTAAAGCTTTTTAATTTTTAAAATATATTCATGGATATTTGTCCAACATTAACCCTTGCAAAACCTTGTGTTCCAATTTTCTCTTTCCCCTTACCCCTTCACCTAGATGGCAAGTAATCCAGTATATGTTAAATATATTAAAATATATATGTTAAATCCAATGTATGCATATATATTTATACAATTATCTTGGTGTATAAGAAAATTCAAATCAAAAAGGGAAAAAATAAGAAAGAAAACAAAATGCAAGCAAACAATAAAAAGAGTGAAAATGCTATATTGTAATTTATTCTCAGTTCCCACAGTCATATCTTTGGGTGTAGATGGTTCTCTTTATCCCAAGGTTATTGGAATTGATTTGAATCATGGTATTGTTGAAAAGAGCCAAGTCCATCAGAACTGTTCATCATATGCTCATGTAGTTGCTGTGTATATGAGCTCCAAGGTTCTGTTCATTCACTTAGCAGCATTTCATGTAAATCTCTTCAGGCCTCTCTGAAATCATCCTGATGATCATTTCTTATAGAACAATAATATTCCATAACATTCATATATCAGAACTTATTCAGCCATTCTCCAACTAAGGTTCATTCAGTCAGTTTCCAAAAAATTTTATAAAGCTTTTAATTTTCAAAACATAGGCACAGATAATTTGACAACATTCACCCTTGCATAGCTTTGTGTTTCAGAATTTCTCCTCCTTCCTCTCATCCCCTCCCCTAGATGGGAAACAATTCAATATATGTTAAACATGTTAAAATATGTTAAATCCAATATGTATAAACATATTTATACAATTCTCTTGAAGCACAAGAGAAATCAGATCAAAAAAATAAAATAAACGAGTAAGAAAACAAAATGCAAATGAATAATAACAAAAAGAGTGAGAATGTTATGTTGTGATTCAGACTCAGTTTCCCCAGTCCTCTCTCTGAGTGTAGATGACTCTCTTCATCACAAGATCATTGGAACTGGCATCAATCATCTCATTGTTGGAAAGAGTCACATTCATCAAAATTGATAGTGGAATAATATTGTTGTTGCCATGTTACAATGATCTCCTGTTTCCACTCACTTCACTTAGTTTCAGTTCCTTTAAATCTCTCCAGGCCTCTCTGAAATCATCCTGCTGATGGTTTCTTACAGAACAATAGCATTCCATAACATTCATATACTATAATTTATTCAGTCATTCTCTATCTTATGGGTATCCACTCAGTTTCCAGTTTATTGAAGCTCACATTCTTAATGGGAAAAGTCACATACACATAGACAGTTATATGATAAATATACATAGAGGTAAATGGGCCAATGTATAGAGGGCCCCAAGTCAGGAGGACCTGAGTACAAATCTGGCCTCAAACACTTACATATAGCTAATATGATCTGAAACAAATCACATAACCCTGTTTGCCTCAGTTTGTTCACCTATAAAACAAGTTGTAGAAGGAATGGCAAAACGCTTTTCTGTCTTTCCCAAGAAAACTCCAAGATGGGACCATGAAGAGTCAGACATGATTAGAATGACTTAACAACAGCAACAACAATAACAATTTTAGAGAACAACAAAAATACTTGAATTCTTTGGAATGACTAATGATACTAACCCAGCCTGTGTATTATTCTGATTTTGCCTTTCAAGCCTTGTCATGAAGGTCAGGTACTATATTCAGAGAAAGCCTGACAGATTTTCGTGATGTGGGCAATGGAGCAAAGCTTTGGGAAAGCCCTCCATGGGCATCTTTTTTCTACCCAATAAAATGTAGATTCACTTAGGAGCCATCTGTTTCCAGGCAGCTAGGCTGAAACAAGTGAGTGGATATTTGGAGGTTTCCTTTATAGTCTTAATACTCTCTCCACACTCTTTCTTTTCCTCCTGCTCCTCATTAGAGTTGGGTATCCTCTCCATTAATGAGCTTAGTAAGACATTTTGATTTAAAATTATATAACATGGTAATAAAACACCTAGACCTGTATTTGACTTCCTAAAGTAACAAGTTCAAAGAAAGCCCACAAAAAGATTGGAAAATGATACTTAATCTGATCTGCTGTAGTATTTGCATATTATATTAAGCATGTTTAAAATATTCTCCTCAGTGAGTAGAATTAGCATTCCCCTCTAATCAGGAAATGTTAAATAGTTAATACTTTCTTGGGACTTGTTCTTTGAAGTTATTTTCAAAAGAGAGAAAGAGGGTAGTAAGTAACAGAGGGCTCTCTTTTCTTCCTTTAGTTTAGAATTTTTCTTCTTGCCCCTCTTCCCACCCAAAACTCAGAGGCCTAACTATTGACTTGCACACTGCAATTTGAAAACAATGAACAGCTCTTCTTATCTGCTCCTATGGCAGCTTCTCAATAGTAAGCCATCCAACATTTCCTCTGTGTCAGGCCTTCGTACTATCTTGAAACTGCTCAATCCCTTTCTCCCTTTCTCTGCTAATTCCAAACCCTACTTTGTAAATCATGATGTTTTATCAGCTCTCTCTCCCCATAGTTTACTTTAGCTTTTTGGCACGGGTTTATATGGGTGAGGCTGAATATCTTATAAATGAGATTCAGTATGTAGCAGGGTAAATGGCAGGCTATGGATAGTCAGAAGCTTAAACTAGACAATTCTTTAGAGATAAGGAAAGGTATACTTTAAATACCAGATGATTAAGTGATGTACAGATAAGTGGTAAGTTAGAATTTGGACTCTGGAGGTATTGAAGATGAAGAAAATTTAAAAGAAACTCCATTTTCAGAATAATTGAGTTATTGGGCAGGGGACTCATTCTAATTAAGCCACATGTGGAATTCTGTCACTATTAAACACAGAACAGCAACCAGATACCCTATAGGACTATAGGGCCATAGATTAATGACTGAATGCATCTGAGTACAAACTTCTCCTGTTACATAAGACAAACAGAAGTTCAGAGAGGTTAGGTGTTTTATCCATGATCACACAGCTATTCACTGTCAGATGTGGGATTTGATCTTCAAGACTTGTTGACTCCAAAGATGATTCTCTCCACCTTTTCATATCTCTCTAACATGACAAAGATCCTATTATTATATTATGGTACAACAGCAGAACAGGAATAAGAGTAAAGCAAGTGTGGTGCTGAGCTTTGGAGTGACCTAGAGATCTTATATTTGACATATATAGAGATCCACAGACAGGAATCATAGACTCATAAATACAGTATTAGATAAGACCTAAAGCTTACCTAGAAGAGGGTTGCAAATGAGAAATTTAACATATCTCAGAATTTGATGAATTAGTTAAATCTACTGACAAAACATCGTGGTTTATAAAGTAGGGTCTGGAAATAACAGACAAAGGGAGAAGTGAGTGAGCAGTTTCAACATAGTGCCACAGTCTGATATTGGGAAGTGTTGGATGCCAGCCATGAAAGTTAAAAAGCTACAGGCACTGGGAGACAGATAATTATATAATATGGGAATACACTATTGATCTTCTAGCAGCAAGGTGGCCTGGAATCAAGAATACCTGAGTTTAAACCCAGCCTTAGATATTTAGTGATGCTGGGCAAGTTATTTACCCTCTATTTCCCACAGCATTCTCAACTATAAAATTAGCCTAAAAATAACATCTATCTTTCCGGATTATTGTGAGGATATAATGCAGTACCATTTTATATGCTTAATAAATAATAGGTCCTTAATGTCGTTGTTGTATTTTCCCATCTTCCTTCATCAAGCCATTTCTTAATCTTATAATTGTAGAATTGATCTTTACATTTATTCAAACACTTAAATGGATCTGTGATCTCATTGAAATTGGTATTCTTCCAAAAGTATGGTTTCACACATGTCATTCTGTTTAACTCTCATATATACCCTTTCATATGTTGGTTTGGAGGGTCATGTTTGTCCATCTGACTCCTAACTTTTCTTGATAATCTAATTATAACAATGAAGTTCAGTGCCTATTCATAAGTTACATTTCTCTCCATGATTCTTCCATCATTTTGATCACATATTTCCTTAATTTAATATTTTTTAATATTATACTTATTTTTATATTTGGCCTCATTTTAAATGTTTTTTTAAGATCCCATTCTTGCTAGCTCTCTCAGCATTATAATGTATGTAAATTCAGGATATGTGGCATCTATATTTTCATTCAAGTCATTCATAAAACATTTGAAAAGAGCAGGGTTGAGAACAGAGACCTTGGCTACACTACCAGGGACATCCCTCCAAGTTGACATCAATTCATTTTTCAATGTTCTGTGGGTCAGTTCATTCAACTAGCTATAAATCCATATAATTGCACTATCATTTAACCTACATCGTTCTACCTGTCCAAAATGTATGTAATGAGACAAGTTTTGTCTGATGTTTTTCTGAAATCTAAGTAGGTAATGTAAAATCATGACCAAATAGTACTATACTTTAGAAGAGATCTTATCTCTGAGTTACCTTTTAAAAAATCTATAGTGACAATTTTTATTAAATGTGCCACTAAAATCAATTGAATATTTAGGAAAAATTAAGATAACATTCAAAAGAGCAATTTATCATTTCTTTAGTTAGTAAAAAGAGAGATATTATATTTCATGAATTTCCAAAGATTTTTAAAATATCTGGAAGACATTTACAAAGACAATTAATTTTCTATGTTAGATTTAATTGTTTCATTTTGTTTTGTGATAAAAATGGAGAAATATAAACACTCTTAGGTAAGACCTCATTTAGATACTAACTGGTTTTCTACTTTAATTCAGATTCCTTTTGGCTTTCTTTGTGTTTCTATGAAAAACATCTCAATTCAATGATAGCTTCTGTAATAAAGAACTTATTTCCATTCTTAATAATGGGTTGAAAATTGATGAACATTGTATGTGTGCTGCCTGGGTGCTTCTGTACTTCCTACCCAGCTATCCACAGAGATCTATCCAAAGCTTTCACACAATGACAAAATACTAGCAGATTATTAGCATGAAGTTTAAAACTGACAACTTAACTAGATTGCATACAAAACTATTGTTGTGACATCAGAACTCTTAGAAATTTTATGACATTCAGTTGTCATTGCAATCCACACACATAAAATTGTTTCTGATGTTCAAAATTTTATATATATATATATATATATATATATATATATATATATAGAGAGAGAGAGAGAGAGAGAGAGAGAGTCATTTCTGATAAACGGCTTCAGAATAAGAAAACAATTAAAAGCTGATCTGTTTAAGTGAGTTGTCATTTCAGTTCTGGATTTGAAAGCAGAAAACCTGTATTTTATTTCTAATTATCTCCGATATTTTGTTGCTATAAAATCTTAGATATGTCAATTATACCTATTAATGAATTTTGTAAAAGTTTTTAAACTAAGTCTCAAATGCTCTGTGAACTTCTTTGGTAGTGGGAGTTATCTGAGTTAACAATATGACACAATCTTTCCACAAAAGCATCTTAGTTTTAGTTAACTGTTCTTAGTGTTATTTGTTTCAGGTATGTCTGGTTCTTTGTGATCAATTGGTTGACAAAAATATTGGATGAGTGTCATGTCTTTCTCTAGCTTATTTTATCAATGAAAAACTGAGGGAAATGGTAGTAAATGATTTGCTTAGGATCTTACAGCTAAGAACTGTTTGAAATCAGATTTCAATTCAGTAATGGTGAGTCTTTCTGACATCATTGCTAGCATTTTATTTACTGTGCTACTTAGCTGCAATGGATAGAGTTTGAACTATCTATATGGATTGGTAACTGCATTATAAAGGACAAAATAGCCAGTGGTTGGTAGAATCTATGTTAAGGAAATGAGAGAAATGGAGAAATGTTTAAAGGGGAAAGACAGATTATTCTTGGTTGTAATCCTTTATCATTCATTCATTCATTTATCCAGTCATTTATTTATAGGTTTTATCTATATATTTCTTTGTTTATCTACTTAATTTAATTGGTATTAATGATGAGAATAATTCCTATTATTTTAAAATCATTAGGTTTTGTTGTTGTTGTTTTGTTTGCTTTATCTTTCTAAACTTCAGTGACATTTTCTAGGTTTCTCTTATTTGTAAAATATTTGCCTATGACAATCAACAGAAATAGCAGATATCCATTTGGATGAGGTTCTAGAGGTTAATTCTAACCAAGTAACATTATTTATCTATTCTGATCTTTATTGGATAATATCTCATTTAACAACATTTATGAATTTGTGTCATCCTTCTTTGGTAACAAAGGACTCCTTTCTCTTTATGGTGTTCAGCTGCCTTTTCTATCAGAAAAACCTTTTATACTGATTGGTTCCAAATGTTTAATGGTCCTTTCACAGAATAACTTCCATTCTAGTTCCAGTCTTCTTCACCACTTCTACAGGTTATTGCAATAGACCCTTAAAGACTCTTTTGCTTTCAAGTTACTTTTCTTTCCAATCCATCCTTTGCCTATCTGCTAAATCATTATCATTAAAGCACAAATCTGGCCTACTCAAAACTTTTGATTGGTGCCTCTGTGATGAAATGTATGGTACTCAATGAGTGGTACTCATTCAGAATCTATCTTCCAATTATATTTTCAGTTTTATTTTATTTTGTTGTTATTGTTCCCCTTTTGTGCACTTTCTCTTCTAGTTATCATGGCCTATTATCACAGTTTTTATTGGTGGGTGCAATGACTTTAATGCATATCCTTTACCTAGAATACAGAACTTCTTTCAAAGCCTTTTCCAAAGGTCACTTTCTTGTCAATTTTTTTCCTTATCTCTCATATGTTAGCTTTCCCTGCTTCTTGAAAATAACTGTATATTATTTGTATTTACCTAAAAATGGTTAATTGGTTAATCCCCTCATTGATAGATTGAAACTCCTTGGTGTTAGGCCCATATTGGCATTGCCTTTATTCCTCTGATACAATATTTTCTTTAATTCTAGTGACTTGTCTATGTTACATTTCTAATTTATTCTGTAAATTACTTGTATGTAAAATTATTTATACATTGCTTCTTCCACTAGATCAGGAACTTCTGATATTAGGGACTTTATTTTATATTTCTTTGCATTCTCAGCTCTTAGAAAAGCTCCCAGAACATAGAAGGCATTTTATAAATGTTTAATAACTGATATATAAGAAAGTTTTACACACAATAACATCTGTCCCTAGAATTTCCCTTGTTTAACTTATTTAATTTGGTAGGTGAAAGGCGAGGAGGAGCCAAAAGAAGAAACAAACAAACAAACAAAAAAACCCAACTCAGTACACTAAAAGACAGTGAGTTATATTTTGGATGACTCATAATATGCTGAATTAAAATATTAGGTAGTATCCCATTCCCTTTTCACTTGAAAGAATACTGATGACCTGAATGATCTGAAGGTACAACTTGACATGATTGTGAGGATATCATAGAGTTTATAAAAGTTCCAGCAATGTTTTCCTATCAATTACATTTACTTCTTAGAAGAGTCTTCAAAAATTGTCAAAAAGAGCAATATAATTTCTTTGAATCAAGTGGTCAGATTTTTATCTTAAATTATCTTTCCTAAAATTATCTTTTCCTAAATATGGCCTTCTAAATAGGAATTTTATTGAGAGTCATTATATAAAAATCATCTAAATGAGCAATATCATAAAATGTTTGCTGCAAGTCCTTGGAAAGCACTATGTAAATATTATTACATCTCTAGATTTCAGCTATGAAAAATATACCATTTATATTCAGATGATGTTTAATTTAGGCTAGCACACTTTAATAATATTTTCTAAATTTACAATTATAGTGGTCCAATGTAATGAAAGACAGAGTGAGATTTAAAAAAAAAATCACATAAGACTTTGAAATCAGTAGCTATAACCAAAATCTAAAGGGAGGTCTTCACCATATATCAGTCATCAAGCAATCTAGCTATAATGGCAAATACAGGCAATGTATCTAGCAGCAGTAGCAGCATTTTCAAAAAGATAGGATGGCCACAGAGGCCCCTTGCCTTGTTTCAATATAATTTAAATAGCCATATCAGTGATCCTAGTTTAACTTAGTTTGTAATAAATATTTCAAAACTGATGAAATAATTTTTCACCCTTATTTCACATGCTGATATTAATATGGTGGTACAGTGGACAGAGTTTTAGATTTGGAATCAGAAAGACTCATTTTTTGAGTTCAAGTATGGCCTCATACACTTGCTAGAGGGGTGATCCTGGAACAAATTATTTAATCCTGTATGCTTCAGTTCCCCATTGGTACAGTGAGTTGGAGAAGGAAATGGAAAACCCCTCTACTATTTCTGCCTGGGAAATCTCAAATTTGGTCTTGGAGAGTTGGGAATGCCTAAAAAGATTTAAAATCAACAAATTAGTTTGGTTTTTGTATTCCAATATAATCTTCCTAATTTTGGTAATCTGGGATTAAGAGCAAAAGAAAAAAAAAGTTACAAAGTCTATTAGAATGGGAAAGGAAGTCATCCTAAATGACTTCATAGGTAATTTTTCTTCCTTTAGTTTCCTGCATCTGATAGTTATTTCAATTGCTTTGATGAAACCCTTGCATATCAATGTTCTTTATTTTTCTTGATCTTCTTTTCTGTTTTTCCATATAAAATATTGATTATTTTATATTAGTTACATTAAGTTTGATGAGCATTTATTAAACTTCTTCTATGTGCAAAGCATTGCACTAAGGGCTAGAGAAAGTGAGAAAGATTTTTTTTTTTAATCAGTCTTTAAAGCTTTAAAAGGTATATTACAATTATAGCTTCTAATAGATGACAAGGTAGTACATTTGGGGGAAGATCTTTTTCTGTTATTTAGATTTTCTGGTGGCATGTTGAACTGAATATTATTATTTAGACACTGATGCATTACATATATATTATAGGATACAAAGTAAATGAAACTAGAAATCATATGGTGCAACTTTATTTTATAAAGGAAGGAATTGGGGTCTGGAGTGAGTAAGTGACATGCCTAAGATTGCACATATAAAAACATTGTTTTTTATTTAATTAAACAGCATAGTTTATTAAAGAAACATACTCTAACTTCATTTAGCATTTAGAGTTAAAAGAGATCTTTAAAAAGTGATCATTTACTTATGAAAAAAGTAAGATCCATAGGATTAAAATGATTTGCCAATTAAAGCTATGTTCTGATTAGCATGGATAATGAATGACTCAAGTAATTTTAAGTTAGAAAAGAAAATAACTATATATTTCATAGTAAGCATTACTCTTTTTTTTACTCTTATCTCCAACTAGTTTTATTAAATATATTGAATTTATTCCTTTTTTCTGCTTCTGTTGTCCAACTTTATGGATAGTATATACCTAAGTGACCAAGCCAAGTATAGATTATACATACTTAAAGGATTTATCTATAAAGTAGTAAGAGTTAATTATTTTTTTGACTAATTTTTAACAGTTTTTTAAAAAAAAAAAAGTTTAGGTCCCTCTAGTGACCTCAGCTTTGCATATACCCAGTTTTGTTATTGATATAAGAAATCCTCTGTAGTATATTCAACTGACATCATTACACCTAGGTTCATAATCTTCTTGCTTCCAAATTTAGCTTCACCCTATCTTCTTAATTAATATTGTTATTTTTTAACCTTTAAAATGGGTTTTCCTTTTCTCCTACTTAAAGAAACACCCTTCATTCATGTATTCATATTTTGTCTCAAGAACTGCAACTTCCTGCTTCAATTTTTTCTCATCTCTTACCTATCCTTTCTAAAACTATTGAAGTACTATTCCTAATTCACAGATGTGATCATTTCTTTTTCTAGTAAACTAGTGTTTCCAGCTCCCTGTTATCTATAGGGTTAAATATAAATGCATCCACTAGGCATTTAATGCCCTCTACTATCTAGTATCAATTGACATTTCCAAAGTTTTCATTAATTTTTCTCTTTCATGCACTGTGCAGTCAAATCAAATTGGCTTGGGTTGGGACTTATTATTGACCAATCAATATATTCCAGAGCTCCATTTCAAGAAATCCACTTTTATTTGGGCAGCACACTGATTTGTAAATAAGATTAGGTTCAACAAACAAACTCCTTTGTTGATTATCTCATTAATTTATGTAACAAGACACTCCAATTTTCCTATATTATAAATTAGTTTTCACCCTTAAATCCAGTCAAAATCTGATATAATAATTGAGATAATTATGATACCTAGGAATTATATACTACTTTCAGATTTGCAGAGTGTTTAATACATATCTTGGGCAGCTAGGAATAAATAATGGTGGATAGAGCACCAGGTCTCTGCCAAAGTCACTAAACTCTGCTTCCCTCAGTTTTCTCATCTGTAAAATGAGCTGGAGAAGGAAAAGCCAAATCATTCCAGCGTTTCTGCCAAGAAAACCTCAAATGAGGTCACAGAATCAGACAGGATTGAAATGTCTCAGAAACAACAAATATTTCATATTATCCTTGACACAATTCTGGGAGGTAGATTGCTATTATTATCTCCAATTTATAGATGAAGAAAGTAAGACTAAGAAAATAAGTAACTTCCCCAGTCTTTGACATAAGTAAGTTTAGTGTCTATGACTGGAGAGGTACTTAGATCTTAGTGATCCCAGATTCATACATGAGTGCTGAGTCGTGTAGCTGCAGCTTCTTGTTGATGCTATTAGTTCTTCTTTCTGAAACCAAGGAAAAGACAATTCTAATTTGTCTCCTATATGACAACCCTCCAAATATATGGACACAGCTATCATCTATTTTCTTCTCAATGCAATACATCCTCATTTTCACCAAGTAATTCTAAAATGTCATAGTTTCTAGATATCTCAATGCTGAGTAGAGCCCTAATCTAGAATTATTTGTCAATATTTTTTTTAAAAATGTGATGGGGGGGGGAAAGATGGCTGAGAGGAACACAACTTTCTAAGTTTTCACCCTCTTTTATCAATATTATATTGAGCCCAAAATAGTTTGATGCTACAATTTAAAGAAAGAAGAAACAACTCACCGGCGAAGAAAACGAATCTCGCCAAAAAGGTTTCTTTGGGGAAAAATGGGCAAGGGAGAGAAATTAGGTTCCAGGAGAGTCTCAAACCGAAAGTGAAAGCACAGATTAGCACAAGCGAGCAGCCCCAACCCTCAGTAGGGCTTTTGGGGGAGTTGATCCTGCAAGGGGAGGACAAGCCCGGGTTAGCCTCCAATCTGGCAGTGGGGGCCCGGCTTAAATAAGCTTTCCAGGCGATTTGATCGGCAGAACACTGGGGAGAGTTTGCTGTGGTCTGCGGTCGGGTCCGGGTCATGCAAACCACAGTCCCACAAGGGCTCCGGCCTCAGGACAACCTTCACCCCTTAGTCTCTAGCTGAGGGCAACACTAACCCACAAGCCCAATGGGACCTGATAGCTCGGCCAGGCGGAACTCTTCCGTTGGGGGAAGGGAAGACTCACCAGAGCACCCCAAACCTTGAGCCGGAAGGTTTACCTTCCTGTCTGCAGAGGAAGCTGGAACCCCCTGTAGGAGACCCACCCAAAGGCTTTAAAACATGAAAAAAGAGAAAAGAAACCATTAACAGCTTCCAGAAAAGAATCAGCAAACCTGAAGAGACCCTCAAACAGCAAAATGACGACTGTCCTCCTTACAATGCTCAAGAAGAGACCATTAAAAATCTCAAAAGAGGGAAGAAAATGGGAAAGAAAAACAGAAGTCTTAAGAGAGCAAAAACTTGAAATAGAATTGGGAAATTAAAAATTGGAAGTGAGGGAAAAAAAGGGAATGGAAAAAAATAAAAAATTCCAGGGAAAAGAAGGAATTGGAAAATAAAGAATTCATAGAAAGTGGGATTTTGGAATTGAAAAGACAAAAGAACCCCAAGAAAGTAGGATTTGGAATTGAAAAGACAAAGAACCTGAAGAAAGTAGGATCTGTAAATTGAAAAGCAAAGCATGAAGAAAGTAGGATTGTGAATTAGAAAAAAAAAAAAACATAAAAAAAAGGAAATGGAAAAATTCCACAGAAAAAACAAACATTTAAAAAACCAATTAATATACAGAAAGAATAAAAATAATGAAGAAAATAATTTTTTAAAAAATTAGAATTAACAAAAGAAAAATGATTCATTGAGAAGCAAGAATCAGTCAACAAAAAAAAAAATGACAAACGGAAAAACAGGAATTATCAAAAAACGAAGACTGTGATCTGGAGAGATAACTGAGGATTTTGACTTTGAAAATATAGAAAAAGGCCTAGATACTATTTTACAAGAAATCATCAAAGAGAACTGCCCAATGTAATAGAATCAGAATAAAAATAAATTGAAAGAATTATCGAACACCTTCCAAAAAACCCCAAAATAAAACCCCAAAATATTGTGGCAAAATTTAAGAACTATCGATTAAGGAAAAAATTTCAAGAGCAAAAAAAAAAAAAAAAAAACAAAAACATTTTACGAGGTGCCAAAAAGGATCACCCAAAACTGGCTGCCTTAATTGGGAAAGGGCCTGGAAATATATTCAAAAGGCCAAGAACTTGGGATGGCAAGAATAAAGACCCAGCTAAGTGAGCATTTTCCCGGGAAGAAGACGGACATTTAATGAAACAAATGAATTCCATTTTTTTGAAGAAACCAAATAAACAAAAAATTTGATCTCCAAGATAGAACTCAGAGATGGAAAGATAAAATAACTTTTGAGAATTGTATTTATTGTGATATAAAAGAATAATGTATAATTTGATTATGATATAAATAAAAAGGAAGTAGATATGGAAAGGGATGATGGCAGAATAAGGTGGAAGGAGGATTAAAAAGGAAACCACTCTACGAAGAGGCAAAGGAAACTTATCATATCTGAGGAATTAGAGAGGGAGAACATTGGAATTTATTCTCATCAGAGTTGGCTCAAAGAAAAATAATTGACATTTGTTTAGAGAAAATTCTCTCGCCTCTTAAAACGGGGAAAGAGGAAAGGAAAGAAAAGAGTAATAAGGAAGGAAGGGGAAAGACTCGGGGGGGGATTATAAAGAGGATAAGCATTGATACAAAAGGGTACATAAGAAAGGGGAAAGAGGGTTGGGAGGCAAGAATAAGTAAAGGGCAAATCTGGGTTATTAGGGATGGAGGAAATACAGATTTAGTAATTCTAACGAAATGTGAATGGATGAACCCCCATAAAGAGGAGGCAGATAGCAACTGATCAAAGTCGAACCACAATGTTGTTTAAAACACATTAAAGAGGGAACGATATAGAGTAAAGGTAAGTGAGCAAAACAATGTTCAGTGAAGCAAAGTAGGGGTGCATCCTATTCTGATTCAAGCAAAAGTAAAATTGATCTAATTAAAGAGATAAGGAAGGAAACTACATCCTGCTAAAGGGACATAAACAAGAAGCAATATCAATATTAAACATATATCACCAGTGGGGCATCCAACTTCCAAAGGAAGGTTAAGAGAGTGCAAGAAGAAATAGACAACAAAACTGTAATAGTAGGAGATCTCAACCTGCAACCTTCAGAAAGACAACCAAACCACAAAACAAATAAGAAAAGAAATTAAAGAAGAAATAGAATATTAGAAAATTAGCTGTTGGATCTTGAGAAAATTGAATGGAGATAGAAGTGAATATACTTTCTTCTCAGCAGTTAATGGAACCTATTCAAAATTGACCATATATAGGACATAAAGACTCAAATTAAATGCAAGAAAGAGAAATTAAAACATTCTTTTCAGATCATGATGCAATTAAAACTAATTCAACATAAGTTAGGGGAAATACCAAAAAGTAATTGGAAACAAACAATCTCATCTTAAAGAATGATTGGTGAAGTTAAAATTATAGATACAATAATAATTTTACAAGATAAATGACAATGATGAGACATCATAACAAAATTTTGGGATGCAGCCAAAGGGTAATAAGAGGAATTTATATCCTAGAGGCTTACTTGAATAAACAGAAAAAGAAAAAGATTAAGGAATTGCTTGCAATAAAAAAACTAAAAAAAAAATTAAAAACCTCCAATCAAATACTAAATTGGAAATTTAAAATAAAAGGAGAAATTAAAATATTGAAAATAAAAAGCTATTGAACTAAAATAAAATTAAGAGTTGGTTCATGAAAAGCCAAAAAATAGATAAGCCTTTGGAAATCTGATTAGAAAAAGAATAGAGGAAAATGAAATTAATAGTCTTAAAATGAAAGGAGAACTTTCCACCAATGAAGAGAAATTAGAGAAATAAAAGGAGTTATTTGCCTCAACTTTATGCAATAAATTTGATACCAAGGAAAATGGATGACTACTCCAAAAATATAGACTTCCAGACTAACAAGGAGGAAAGTAAATTGTTGAATAGTCCCATTTCAGAAAAAGAAATAGAACAGGCAATAAACAACCCAAGAAAAACCCAGACCAATGGATTTACATGAATTTTACCCATTTAAAGAAACAATTGGCCCCAATGCTATGTAAATTATTTGAAAAAGGAAATGAAGGAGTCCCACAAATTTCTTCTGTGACAGACATGGTAATTGATACTCCTAAACCAGAGGGAAAAACAGAGAAAGAAAATTATAATTCAATCTCCTAATGAATATTTGATGCTAAAATCTAAAAAGATATTAGCAAAAAGACTACAAAAAATCATCTCCAAGATAATACACTAGATCAAGTAGGATTTATACCAGAATGAAATGGTTGTCATTTAGGAAAACTATCAATATAATGGCCATGTTAATAACGAAACAAATAAAACCATATGATCATCTCAATAGATGCAGAAAGATTTGATAAAAATCCAACATCCATTCCTTATTAAAAAACACTTTGAGAATAGAATTAAATGACTTTCCTAAAATAACTAGCAGCATCTATTTAAAAACCATCAGTAACACATATGTAATGAGACAAACTGCAATTTTCCCATAAGATCGGAGAAACAAGGTTGCCCACTATCACCGTTACTATTAATATTGATTAGAAACGCTAGCAAGCAATAAGAGCTTAGAAAGAGATTAAAGGAAAAGAATAGGCAATGAGGAAAATCAAAATCACCTGCGATGACAAGATGGTATACTTAGAGAACCCCAGAGATTCTGCCAAAAAAGTTATTAGAAATAATCCAACTTAGCAA
Source organism: Sarcophilus harrisii (assembly GCF_902635505.1). Taxonomy (NCBI): domain Eukaryota; kingdom Metazoa; phylum Chordata; class Mammalia; order Dasyuromorphia; family Dasyuridae; genus Sarcophilus; species Sarcophilus harrisii. Next base: position 93,916,707 of record NC_045428.1, on the reverse strand, counting down.
ATGTGGTTATAAAATAAACCCTGCTAGTCATCAGCATTCTTATATATCACCAACAAAATCAAACAGAATTACAAAGAGAAATTCCATTTAAAAATATGAATATAAAATATTTAGGAATCATCTGCAAGGAAAATCAGAAACTTATGAGCAAAATTACAGACCAATTTTACAGAAATTAAGTCTGATCTAACCAATTGAAAAAATATTAAATGCCTGGATAGGTGAGCAAATAATAAAGATACAATATTACCTAAACTAATCATTATTCAGCGCTAACCAATCAGACTCCCAAAACTATTTTAATGACCTAGAAAAAATAACAACAAAGTTCATATGGAAAACAAAAGGTCAAAATTTCAAGGAATTAATGAAAAAAAAACCAAATGAAGGTTTTAGCTGTACCAGATCTAAAATTATATTAGACAGCAGTTACCAAAAACATTATTGGCTAAGGAATAGATTGTTGATCAGTGGAATAGATTAGGTTCAAGGAAAAACAGTCAACAACAAAGCAACTAATTCCTTGACAAAACCCAAAGACCCCAGGCTTTTGGGATAAGAACTTACTGTTTGATAAAATTCTGGAAAATTGGAAATTAATATGGCAGAAACTAGGCATTGATCCATACATAACGCCGTACACCAAGATAAGGTCAAATGGGTTCACACCTAGCATAAAGAATGAAATTATTAATAAAAGAGGAACACAGATAGTTTACCCTCTCAAACCTGTGGAAGGGGAAAGTCTCAGGACCAAAGCAGAACTAAGATCATTACTGGATCACAAAAGAAAAATTTCGATTATACCAAACTGAAAGTTTGCCAAACAAAACTAATGCAGACAAAGATTAGAAGGGAAGCAATAAACTGGGAAAATATTTTACAGTCAAAGGTTCTGATAAAGGCCTCATTTCCAAAATATAGAGAAAACCTAATTTTAAAAACAAGCCATTCTCCAAATTGAAAATGGCAAAGGATATGAACAGACAATTCCGATGAAGAATTGAACTATTTGTAGTCATATGAAAAGATCTCCCAAGTCAATTATTAATCAGAGAAATGCAAATTAAGACAACCTCTAAGATACCACCACACACCCCAGATTGGCCAAGATGACAGGAAAAAATAATGATGATTGTTGAGGAGCGGAAAACTGGGACAGATGCATTGGGTGAGGTGAACGAATCCACCATTTGGAGAAGTTTGAACCATGCTCAAAAAGTTACAAACTGTGCTACCTTTGATCCAGCAGTGTTACTACTGGATTATATCCCAAAGAGATTATAAAAAGGAAAGGACCTGTAGTGCACAAATGTTGGGCAGCCCTTTTGTAGTGGCTAAAACTGGAAACTGAATGGATGTCCACATTGAGAATGGTGAAATAAAATTGTGGATATGAAATGGTTAAACTGTTCTGTAAGAATGACCAACGGTATTCCGAAAGGCCTTGTAGCCTACAAGAACTGATGCTAAGAAATGAGCAGACCAGGAGATAGTTATATACTTCAACAACAATACTATATGATGACCAGTTCTGATGGACCAGGCCATCCCTCAGCAACGAGATCAACCAAATCATTTCTAATGGAGCAGTAATGAACTGATCTAGCTATGCCCAGAAGAAGAACTCTGGAGATGACTAAAACCATTACATTGAATTCTAATCCCTATATTTATGCACACCTGCATTTTTGATTTCCTTCACAAGCTAATTGTACAATAATTCAGAGTCTGATTCTTTTTGTACAGCAAAATAACGTTTTGGTCATGTATACTTATTGTGTATCTAATTTATATTTTAATATATTTAACATCTACTGGTCATCCTGCCATCTAGGGGAGGGGGTGGGGGGGTAAGAGGTGAAAAATTGGAACAAGAGGTTTGGCAATTGTTAATGCTGTAACGTTACCCATGTATATATCCTGTAAATAAAATGCTATTAAATAAAAAAAAAAATAGAATTACAAAAAAAAATGTGATGGTGTTGGGAGACTCAAGCATTTATAAAGTATGTACTTCGATCAAGGTACTGTGAAAAGTGCTTTTTAATTTGATTCTCACAACAACTCTGGGATATAAAGGCTATTATTATCTCGACTCAGGAAACTGGAGTATTAGAAGTTCATTGATGTGCCCAGAGTCACATGGCTAGGAAAGGTCTCAGGATGGATTTTAATGTAGGTGCTTCCTATTCCATGCCCTGTGCTCTATCTACTGAGCTGCTATGTTCCTTGTGTTCAAATCTTGACTCTGTCACTTATTGTTTGTGTGACTCTGAACAAGTTACTTTAGTCTCTTTGGATCTCAATCACTTTTCAGTAAAATTAGATTGCTGAATAACAGTAGATGATCTTAACGATTTATTTCAATACCAAATGACAATTTTTATGATCCCATGATCCAATGAATTCTAACTCCCTCATTCAGGATTTCAGGGTTGAGAATATCCAGATATGTTTGATATACTATTAACTAAGCACACTTCCCCCTTTGAATTCACATAGTTGATTTCTTTATTTCTTTTTTATTCAAGTGGAGAATGCAACATTTTCAACCTATTCTTTTAATGAGATTAAATTTAACTTCTTTCTCATTAATTTTTTTTCATCCTGATTCTCTCATTGATTGTGTAAACTTTCTCTCTGTATTGTAGCATCTGTATATTACATTATTTATTTCTTCATCTAAATTGTCAATAAAAATATTGGAGACAGTGCTGAGTAAGGGAAGCTGCCTAGGACACCTCATTCTCCCTGAATCATTCATTTTTTGGGTCTTTTCTTTATTTAATTCTGCATCAAAATATGTGTATTATTATGTAGCCTTGATATATTAAAACTTGATTTGGCAGTATCCCACACAGCCCACAAAGCTAAATAAAACCTAAACTAAATTAAAATATGACTAGAAAATTTTTGACAAAATAATTAAAAGTAATAAAATTATATTTGTTAAGCTGTGGTCTTTTAAAGTTAGTGATAGTCTTCAAGGATCTGTTCCTATTTGAGGTTGACACCATTCAACTGTAGCCTATATCTCTCTATCTTGTCCTCAGTCATATCATGAGTAAATGACTTTCTCAAATGATTTGCTAGGACCTAGATATCTTATTTATGGAAGCATTTTCCTCTAAAGAAGCATGGTAAAATAGCTTAATAAGTAAAATGAGTTTGTGACATTTTTATTTTATCCATGTTTATATGTTAATTATTACCATATTACTATTTCCTTGTCAATATGCTCAAAAATACTTAGAATAGAATATTATCTACAATGTACTTAGATTCCAATGAAATATTTGAGAAATTCCATCATGAAAGTACAGGCTATATGAATAAAAGACAAGTGATATATCAAGTAATGCTGCTTTTTTTTTTCTTATTCTCAAGTTCAGTGATCATTTCCAAATTCTTATCTTCTTTATATCAGACACTTGACACTACCATGTGACTCTGTGCTAGTCAAATAACTCCAATTGTCTTGCAAAAAATAATTAAAAATCATCCTTCCTGAAATTGTCCCATCCTGGTTGTTTTTACACTAAGAATTCTCAAAATATGGTCAGCAGAACTCTCAGGTTCCCTGAAACCATTTCAAGGAACTAACAAGGTCAAAACTATTTTCATAACAATAGCAAGCCATTATATGCCTACTCAAATACTTTTCCCATTTTCAACCACAGATCAGTATCAGGCCAGATTTTCCTCATGTATATCAATCAAAACAATATATCATAGCAAACTGAATGCAGAAAGAATACAAGAATACAACTATTTTCTGGAATTAAGCCAGACATTTCAGAGATTTGCAGAAATAGGTAAAATGATGTAACTTTTTTCACAATTGTTTTTTAGAAAAATCTATAACTTATCTGAACTGAAGCTTTAGGTAATAGATAATTATTAAGAATAGTTCTGAGACCAAAAACTTAAGAACTTCTATTTATCTCTGATAGATTCTAATTTTTTTTGGAATTGACATTCCTGTTGCCCTTGGAGGTAAATCTAATATTTTTAAATTTATGAATGAAATATTTTAATAATCAAAAATTTTTATTTTTCATTTCCATTCCTCCAACTGATGGCTGTCATGGCAGAATCTTGTAACAAATATAGAGAATCAAGAAAATAAATTCTTGGATTGGAAATGTCTGAAAACACATCTACATTTGAATCCTGAGTCTATCACTTCTTTGTCAAGAAGTGTGCAGCATTCTTAATTATGAGTTATTTAGGATTCATCATCAGTTGGTGTTGACCGGAACTTATTTTTATATAAATTCCTCTCATGCCTTTGCTCACTTTACTCAGCATCAGTTAATATGAATCTTTCAAGTTTTCTTTTATACAATCCCCTTCATCATTTTTTATTATAGCTTTTTATTGACAGAATATATGCATGGGTGATTTTTTATAACATTGTCCCTTACACTCACTTCAGTTCCAACTTTTCTCTTCCCTCCCTCCACCCCTCCCCAGATGGAAAGCAGTCTCATACATATTAAACATATTAAACTATATCTTAGATACAATATATGTGTGCAGATCCATACAGTTCTCTTGTTTCATAAGAACAATTGGATTCAGAAGGTTAAAATAACCTAGGGGGAAAAAAATGCAAGCAGTCCATGTTCATTTCCCAGTGTTCCTTCTCTGGGTGTAACTGATTCTTTCCATCATTGATCAATTGGAACTGAATTAGATCTTCTCTTTGTCAAAGATCCCTTCATCATTTTTATAGCAAAATAATATCATGCATCATAATATGCTGTCATTTCCCAATTGATGGGCATCCTTAGTTATTTGCCATTAAAAAACAAGTTATTATCAATAAGTTAGTATATAGGCATTCTATTTTTTTGTTCCCTTTGTTATATAATTCTAATACTGTTATCACTGCATTGAAAGTTTCCACTATAGGGACAGCTAGATAGCATTCAGCCCTGGAATTAGGAGGACCTAAATTAAAATTTGACCTTACACACTTAACATTTATTAGCTGTATGATCCTGGGCAAGTCATTTAACCCAATTTTCTTGTAAAAGAAAAAGGAAAGTTAAGCAATATTGAGGGGGACAGATCCAAATTGCTTTTCCGGTTGGGTAAATCAAATCACAAGTCCAACAGCCATGTCTTGATATGTTTGTCTCCCAAATGTCTGTGCACTATTTTTAAATTTCCTTCCTTGCCTAATCACTTCACTAATATTTTATTTAAATTTCTGAATCAATATTTTATGGGTATTTTAAAGATATTTACCTTTTTATTCTTGAGACTTTTTTTGTTTCTTATATCCTTGTTTTAAAATTAATTGAGGTTCCTTCCTTTGTTCATTCCTTTATACATTCATTCCTTCCTTCCTTTCCTCCTTTTTTCTTTCTCTCTTTCTCTGTGTATGTTTCTATCTCTATGTCTCTGTCTATCGTTCTCTGTCTGTTTCTCTCTGTCTCAGTCTCTTTCTGTCTTTCTCTTTGTTCTCATTTTTCCCTTTCTTTCTCTGGCTTTGGTTAGATTTATCTAAATCTGAAAAGAGGAACATAAAAATCCTGCAATCATTAGAATGTTTATAGTCCCTTTCTCCTTGTAACTCATTTATGTTTTATTTTCAATTTTTCCATACTATGCCATTGATTCATACATCTTAAAATTGATAGTAATTCCATGTATATATCTTTTAATGTAGTGTGATTTACCTGTTTATTTCTCTAATAAATCTATTTCTCTATAGCTCCTTGTTATATTGCCAATTGTATTCAACTTGCTATTTTTTCTCATTTTTGACTTTACTGAAGTATATTTTTCTACCCTCTTATTTGAAACTCCCTATGAATTATGTTTCAAGTAAATTTCATATAAAGACCATCATCTTGGATTCTTATTTCTAATCAATTTATTTCATCTTTTATTGTTTTATAGATGAATTAATTCTTCACATTTATTTTTATAATCACTGAGTATTTTCTCCTATATTATTTTGTTGTACATTTTTATCCTTCTCATCCTCATTCCACTATGTTTTTTGACTTAGTTACTTTTTGCTTCTTTTTATTTAGATTGTCTTTAGCTTCTAAGTGTTTATATTCCCTATAAGTTATCTTTCTCTGTCTCTTCCCCTCTCTCTCTCTCTCTCTCTCTCACACACACACACACACACACACACATACACTTTCTGTCTTTTTCTCTCTCTCTCTCTCTCTCTCCCTCATTCTCTGTTCTTCCCTTCTTCCCTCTCTCCCTCCCTCTTCTTGCTCTCTCTTTTTGGAAAGACTTGCCATCACATATTCACATGTTTCTACTTTTCCAATTATTTCTGTTTTGTAAGCTATGAATTCTCTTTTTACAACTTCTGTATCTCAATTAAACCATTTAGAAATATACTGTTATTGTTCCTTATTCTTTTGTAAATCTTCAGTGTCCTTTACTTCTTTTGGTTAATCAATTATACTATGTCTTACAATATTTATTCATAAAAATATGGGCTTATTAAGCTCATCTGGAAGATATTTTCTCTTTTCTTATCTTGTTAATATATTCCATGTAGTTTTTCTACTTATATTCAAGATCTTTTGCTGAGTTTTCTTCCCCTTGAAATCACTATTAATTTCATTACCCTTCTCCCCTCCTTTATATTTATTTCTTGTTCATTTCCTAACAATTTTCCTTTTAAACTGGTTCCCTGTGATAATCTTTAAAGGGATCTCAACAACTCTCAACTTAGGCAAATTACATTTTTCCATTCTTAGTCTATCCTTAGTGTCTTAGAGGTAGAGAGAGAAGAAACATAAGTCTTGAGCTGTACTCTGTACTTTTTTCCCTCATGCTTAGTGGAATGTCAAACAACCACATATGTTTCCTGCTCAAGCTCTATTTTTCAGTTTGGTAAGTAAAATCTGTGTCAACACAGCGCGCTGCTATCCAAACCCGGTATAGCTTCCGCCTTTTTTTCTTGACATTGCTTTTGGTAGATAGATGGTTGTTTAAATTAAGTTCTTTGTATAACTATGGGTCAACTTGTTGAGCACAGAAGGAATGAGATGAGAGAGAAAGAAGAGTGCTGAGTAAATGTGAGAGCTTATTTACAAGACTTAAGAATTCAGGAAAAAAAAAGTTTAATCTTCCATTTCAATAATATATGAGTCAGAAGTCACTATCAACTCATTTCAAGTAAAGAGTAGTGAGAGAATATCACAATCTATTCTTGATTCAATCTATGTTATTCCATTTTCCCTCTTCTCTCCCCCTAGACCAATTCCCAATTACAAGTTCTTAAGTTCTTATACTGTCTTTATTTCTTTTTAAACCTCTATTTATGTTCAAACTTCTGTGATTATAATTCATTTTCATGATGACTAATTCTTCCCTGAAACTCACCTGTTTATACATATATGCTCTATTTTTATTTGAACTTTTTATATAAAAATGAGGTTCAAGTATTGTCAATTACTTTCCACCCCTTCTTTCTTGTTTGTATAGACTTCCAATTATATACCCTAATTAAGTGAGATAATTTTCTTCCCTACTTTCTCTTTAGCATATTAAATTCCCTTTCACATGCCTTTGCTGTTTAAAGATATTTAAAAAAAATAAAAATCACTTACTGGATTTGCAAATTCCAATTTGCAAATTGAATTCCAAAACACTTTTCACACAAATAAAATCAGATTTAAACATGTGGAAAAGCATCACTTCTAGAAGGCTGGGCCAATATGATAAAGATAACAATTCTACCTAATTTACTTATTCACTGTCATAACACTCAAAGTACCAAAATTATTTGTTAGAAGGAGAAAAATAAAAATAAAATGCATTTAGAAGGAACAAAAGGTCAAGAATATCCATGGAATTAATGGAAAAAATAAAAGCAAAACAGCCAAATGATACCAGATCTCAAATAATATTATAAAGTAGTAATCATTAAAGCTATCAGATACTGGTTAAGGAATAGAGTGATGAATCAGTGGAACTGATTAGGTATACAAGATACAGTAGGACATGACCATAATATTATAGTATTGACAAACCCAAAGATCCCTTTGTGATGATAACTCACTATTTGACAAAAACTATTCAGAAAACTAGAAAACAATAAGATACAAATTAAGTATAAACCAACACCTCACACCACATACCAAGATAATGTTAAAATAGGTACATTATATGTAAACAAAAGGTGACATTATCAGCAAATTAGAAAAACAAACCAAAAAATGTCTACCTGTCACATCTATGGGAATGGGAAGTATTCATGACTAACAAGAATAAAGAGCATTACAAAATGTAATAATTTTATTGTATTTTAATAAAAAGGTTGTTATAAAAACAAAAACAGTGCAACCTTGACTAGAAAGAAAGCAGAAAGTTGGGAAACAATCTTTATAGCAAATATCTCTGATAAAGACCTCCTTTTTAAAAGAATATAAGCTATTTACCTATTGACAATTTGTCAAGGATATGAACAGGCAATACTTATTTATACTTATTTTGCAAAATTGCTTTCATCTTTACTAAATGGCAAAATTATATGTATACTAAAGAATTGTTTTAAAATACATTTCTTTATGATTTCTTATCAATAAATATTTTATTTTAATACCTAGTTTATATACCTATATCGATAAAAATAAATGGGGTTGCATTCAAATTTCTTGGGTGAAAAAGTGGAAAAATTTTAAGAAGCCCTGCTCTAAATCACTATTGACTAGAGAAATGCAAATTAAAAAACAACAACAACAACAACAACAACTCTGAGTTACTATCTCACTTCTATCAGATTAACTAATATGACCAAAAAATGAAAATGATAAATGTTGGAGAGGATTAGGGAAAATCGGGGCTCTAATATTGCATTGTTAGTGGAGTTGTGACCAGATGCAATCATTCTGGAGAACAATTAAGAGCTATGTCCTCCAAAGGAAATCCAAACTGTGTATACCTTCTATCCCTCAAAACCACTAGTAAGTTGTATCCAAAAAAAATCATAAAAAAGGGAAAAGGACCTATATGTGCAAAATTATTTATAGTAGCCCTCTTTGCTGTGGAGTAATATTGTTAATCGAAGGAATGCTCATCAGTTGGGGAATGGTTAAACAAGCTGTGCTAGATGAAGATAATAAAATATGATTGTTCAGTAGTAAATGAAGAGGCAGATTTCAAAAACACTTGGAAAGCCTTTACTGAGAAAAGCAAAATATTGTACACAGTATCAACCACATTATGTGATGGTCAGCTATGAATGATTCAGTTCTTAGCAACACAATGGCCCAAGACAAGGATGAAATCTGACAAGGGAAAATACTATCTACACCTAGATATAAAACCATTGGACTCAATATAAATTGAAGCATTTTTTCATTTTTTTCTTTTTAATTTTGAATCTTTTTCTTCCTTTGCTGTTACTAATAGGAAATGTTTTACAGGATAGCATATGTATAATCTGTATCAAATTACCTACAATTTTTGGAAGAGTGAAAGGGAAGGAGAAAGAAATTTGGAATTCAAAATCTTTTAAAATGAATGCTAATATTGATTTGACATAATTGGGAGAAAATGGTGTTGAAAAGTAAAATATATAGCAATGAAACAATGACAAGGTAGCATCCCATAGGATAGAGAATAATTAGCAATGAAGATCCAATGATTGAAGGTTTGGCACAAGGCAAAAGCTATTAAGATATTCTCATAATGGAGAATTCAGAGTGAAGTCAAAGGAAATTTCACATGTGGTCAGAATATTTAAATTTCTTGTAAACAAATTTTTCTCCTATTCACTGATACCTTTCCCTGCAAAATTGTTTTTTGCACAGCATTCCTGTGGTCATTTTATTTTTAATAGAATATCAAACTAGGAGCTAGGAAACCACCATGACTCCTTTCAGCCATTAAGTTCCATGTTAGTTCAATCTGCTCAAAGGGAAAATTGAATAAATAATTTTCTTTTTTTTTGAAGGTTATTTTTAGGATAATCTACTTTTTATAAGGACTTTGAAAAAAAGTTCAAGTCACTATAGATAAAGCTAGATTTCATTTTCATTTTAAATTATTTTTCTGATAATTTTTATTAATTTCAACTACTGTTATCTAACAGTAATTTAATCATTTAAATCAATCAACCAGTATATTTAGACAACTATTTTTATTGGGCTATGTCTTGGGGATACAACCACAAAGAATGAAATAAATACTACTTTCAAAGAACTGACATTCCTATAGAAGATTTAATAAGCACTAAATAAGTTGTGCTATATGATTGTCTGTGATATAAGAAATATGATCTCAGTGATCTTGGGAAAAACATGGAAAGATTTGCATTAAATAATTATTACTGAATTGAACAGAAGAAAAAGCGGCAGTGATATTTTAAAGAATTATTTGAGTGAATAATTTGTTTTGTCTATTATAAATATCCAAATTAATTATAAAGGACCTATGAAGAAAGATGGTATGCAGAGAAAGAACTCATAAAAAGAAGCATATATAGAATGATTTCATATATATATATGTATCTATCTGCTTATCTATCTATCATCTATCTGCCTATCTGTCTATTATCTATCAGCCTGTCTATCTATCTATCTATCATCTATCTGCCTATCTGTTTGTCTGTCTATATATTTATCTATATCATCTACCTATAATTATATTTGACCTCAAAGACCCATGGAAAATATCCTGGGAGCCCAGGGATCACACTTTCAGAATATTCATTACAGATTAAGAATATAAAAATAAATCACTGATAAATAAAAACTTATATTACACTAAATTTTGAAATGAAATGGTTGTGGATCTCTCAAGTCAAATTCATACAGAATTTGGAAAAAAATTCATGGAATATTATTGTTTTCTTAGGCTAATATAACAAATCCCATTCAAAAAGTGGAATATAAACTTATCACATCTTCAGTGTTAAGTGACTTGTGATAAACTGCAGCAAATATACTAACAGAAATTACACTCACAATCTTCTAATCTAATTTTTAATCTTTTATTTCTATTAAGATAGTTTTCTTAAGCATAAAAGACATATATATTTCTCTTTCTCTATAAAACCTAGAGATTTTGCTGAAATTTTCCCTTTTTAAAAATACTAGGTAAAACTGATTTATTATTCTTCAATATCCAAACAATAATGCTATACTTCAATTCACTCTAAAATATAATTTATTGCTTCTTATCTATATCATGTTCCAAATGAATAAACTAGGATAAACCAGGGGTGGGTCTTTCATCTAACTTTACAGAGGAAAGCTCAGAATCTGTTTTAACCATGATATTTCTTGTCTCCCTAGGAAATTTATATTAATATCCCAATTTACTTTTTGGTTTTCTTTAATGAAGTTTATTTTATAGTTCAGAATTAAGATATTTTAAAATGCAATTGACTGAAAACTGAACTTTCCACTTTCATGCAAGCCATTGTTTTCCCCGTGGGCGGGGGGGGGGTAACTCAGTGAATAAAGGAATATGGAAAAAATGGAAAGTTATCAGTAAAAATAAGATTTTAAAAATAGCAAAACAAACAAGCCCAGAAAATAAAAACAACTGTCATGCAGGCATTTGATTCCTAAAGGCTCAAATGATCTTAGATCATATCATTAACATAGTGACATTTTCTCTTTTGGTATTGTGTTTATAGCTTAAAATTATGACAGCTGGGAAAGTGTACAGATAATTCAACTGTCATACTGTTACCAGTATGGGAATCTTATTTCCATGTTAAAGAATCAAGATTCAAGTAGTAGTTACAGAATGATCCCAAAAGATCTAAATACTTACAATTAAATGTTTATTTTGAAATTTATTTGTAGAATTTCATTTTCTATGAGAAACCTTGTATTGCCTCATGGAGAAGATTTTAGAACCTCAGATATAATGGAGAAAAGAAATTTCACATATCAAAATAAAAATATTATTATACACACTTTTTTTTTTAACAATTTGGGCATGTTAATTATTTTTTGGTAAACATTTTTCTTGACCTTGAAGATACTTTTTGGCAAATGTTGAAATTTAGGAGGGAGTTTTTTAAAAAAGCTACATAGTATAGTGGAAGAACATTTTATATTTAAGTCAAAGGATCCTACTTTAAATTCTAACTTTTGCTCTTTACTACATATGGAACTTTGGGCAATCTGATTTTCTGAGTTTTAGTGATGTCATCAATAACATCAGGTTCAGAGTAAATATTCTTTCTGGTATGAACCAAGTTGAAATGCAAAGATCCTATAAGATAAAATGACTTCTAAAAGCTAGCTAGAATGAAAATTTAGTGTGTGTGTAGCACAAGAGATGTATAATTTGAGCTAAGTGACAATAGCTGTCTAGGAATTCAACAGGCAGCTATGGAGGAAGATGCATCTTAAGCACAGGCATATTCAGCAAATGTACTTGGTGGAAAAACTTAGAATGAATGTAGGAAAATGTTATTGGTCCAGGTTGATTCCTCAAAGAATTCAAGAAGGAAACTAGTGTGAGATAATAGGAAAAAGTAGCAGGTTTGTGGCTAGATTACAGGTCATTGCAATAAATCCCTTTGACTTTTTGGAATTTTAAGAAAAGGAACACTGAATTATATTATATCTGTAATTTCTAATTGTAGATAATTGCCTGAACCTGGAAGAAATTAAATGATTTGCCCTTAATCTCATTGCTAGTTAGTGTCAGAAATGGAATTTGAACAAGAAGTTGGATTCCTGACTATCTACTACTATACAGAAACATAGGAAATTAAATTAAATTTCTTCAATTAGAGCAATGATATGACCAGAACTAAGAACAAATAATGCTAAAGAGTATTATTTGTTTTAAGTGATAGTTCTCTCAAAAGATAATGAGCAAGAAGTATATTTGAAAAAGGTGTTAAAATTATATATTGAGAGGTGGCACCAAGATGGCAGAGTAAAGTCAGGGAACTGCCTTAAACCCTTCCAAATACCTTTAAAATATAACTCTAAACAAATTTTAGAATGTCAGAACTCACAGAATATAGAGTGAAGCAATTTTCCATCCAAAGACAACTTGGAAGTTAAGCAAAAAGGTCTCTTGCTTCAGGATGAGAGTAGAATTCAATTCATTGCTAGGGCTAACACAGCCCTAGAAAAACAAGAGGCACTGAATCATCAGGTACAGCACTGATGGTAACTTTTGGAGGTTTCAGTCCACAAATGGGAAGGGTTTCAACAGCTTGTCAGAAGGAGATTGCAGTACTGAGGCAGGACTCTGTGGTTTTGCCCTTACTCAGATCTTGGTTTATGGTCCCAGGATGAGCAGTATCACAAGTATATTAGAGCTTGCACACCTAGTGGAGTAGGGACTCTCTTCATAGTTCCAGGATAGAACTATTATATCTGTATTCAGATATAATATTTATATATTTATATATTTATAATATAAATATATATATATTTATATGTATAAAATATATTTATATATATATATATATACACACACACAGTATATATATATCTGTATATATATATATATATATATATATATATACAGATATAAATGTGTTCAATCATAGACAAGAGCACAGACCAAGAGATTGATCACACTATCTTGGAAGAACTTAAAATTTATAGCTTCCTCTGAAAACAGCTACATAAAATCCCTGAAGCTTGGAATATTACAACCTCCATCCTGTAAATATAACCCAATTTTTAAAGAATTAAAAATCAAGTAATAGGCTGGGAAAATAAAAAAAAAAAAAATAGAAAAAGATTTTAACCACAGAAACTTACTATGGTTACAAGGAAGATCAAAACACAGACAGAAGTGAACGAGATGAGGTGAGATCTTTCAAGACAGTTGTGAAAATCAAGTAAGGCTTCCATCTATTTCAAAGTTTGAGTAGGCCTGAAGGACTTTAAGCATCAAGTCAAGGGCATACTTAAATCCCCTTGTTATCCTCCTATGACATCAGTGTCTTTCTGTTAGGTCAAAAATGGGCAACTATGTACTTTTTGGTCAAGTTCAATTTCTTGGGTAGTTCCCGAGTTTAGAATGTAAGATCCTCAGCCAATAAGGATGAGGGACAGTGGTGGGAGGGGGTATTTGCGTTAGGGATAAAAAGTGTTGACCCTGCCCCCTACGGTGCTTCCTCCCTTCCATTGTCTGCTTGATGGGTGGGACACCCAATTCTGGAGAACATATAATAAACTTCGCTTTGCTTCTAGATATCTCTCCAGCTTTTTTATTAAATGCTGTACCACACAGAAGGACATAACAACATCAAAACTACTAAATCCAAAGTCTTCAAGAAAAATAGGAATTGACCTTTGGTATGGAAAAGTTCAAAAGAAATTTTGAAAATCAAGTAAAAGAGGGATAGCTAAGTGGTGCAGTAAATAGACCACCAGCCCTGATGTCAGGAGGACCTAATGTCAAATCTGGTCTCAGACACTTAACACTTCCTAGCTGTTCAATTGCCTCAGCAAAAAATAAAAATAAAAATAAATCAAATAAGAGTTAGAGAAAAAATTGGGAAGAGAAATGAGAGTGATGAAAAAGGAAGTACAAAAGCTAATGAGGAGATGAATGTCTTAAACATTTGAACTGAGCAAATGAAAGGAAATGATTTTATGAAAAAGCAAGAAATAATAAAGGAAAATAACAAAAAATGAAAAGAAGAAAACAATATGAAATATCTCAATGGAAAAACAACTGACTGAAAAATAGAACCAAAAGAGATAATTTAAAGATTATTGGACTATGTGACAATCATGATAAAAAAAAAAAGAACCTAGATATCATCTTTCAAGAAATTAACAAAGAAAACTGTTCTGATATTTTAGAATCAGAGGGTAAAAATAGAAACTGAAAGACTTCACTCATCACCTCCTGAAAGAGATCCCAAAAGGAAAATTCCCAAAATTATTATAGCCAAATTCCAGAATTCCTAGATCAAAAATAAAATATTGCTAGGATCCAGAAAGAAACAATTCAAGTTTAATGGAGCCACAGTCATGATAACACAAGATTTAGAAGCTTTTATGTTAAAAGATCAGAGAACTTTGGGATATGATATTCTGGAGAGCAAAAGGGCTAGAATTAAAATAAAGAATCACCTACCCAGAAAAACTGAGTATATTCCTTCAGGGGGAAAATAAACGATTAATGAAATAGAGGACTTTAAAGCATTTGTGTTGAAGAGACCAGAGTTGAATAGAAAATTTGACTTTCAAAAATAAGACTCAAATAAGCATAAATGTGTAAACAAGGAAAGGGAAATCCTAAATCATAAAAAAAGTTTAACCTGTGTGTATTTCTATGCTGGAAGTTGATACTTTTAATTTATAAGAACTTTCTAATTATTAGAGCAATTAAAAGGAATATATATGTTGAAAAATTACCCATGCATATATATCTATAAGCAGAGGACACAGTTGTGAGTAAGGATGAAGAGATAATTTCTAAAAATTAAATAAACTGGTGATAGAGGAATATGCTCAGAGCAAGGGAAAGAGAAAGATAGAATAATATTAATTATCTACCATAAAAAAGTAAGAAAAAGCTTTTAATCAGAGGGGAAGAGGAAGACAGAAGGGGAAGTAAGTGAACCTTATTCTCATTCAGAATTGGCTCAAGGAGGGGATAGCAAATACATTCAATTGATATATAAAACTATCTTACCCTGAAGGAATGTAAAAGGAAAGTAAAAAGTAAAACAAGAAGCGTGGAGGGTGACAGAAAGGAGAACATAATGCAGGAAATGACTATCAGTCAGAAGTAAAACACTTTTTGAGGAGGGCAGGACAAATGTTGATAGAGAATGGAATAAATGGGGGGGGGGTTCAGTTAGCAATAGTAATAATGAAATGAATTTTGAAGTAAGTTTCTCTGATAAAGGCCTCATTTCTCAGACTTATAGGGAACTGAGTCAAGTTTATTAAAAAAAATTAGAGCCATTTCTTAATTGAGAAAAGATCAAATTATTAAAAAGTTTTTAGATCGTGTAGTCAAAACTATTGATACTCATATATGATAGCAAATACTTTAAAGCTAATCATACCACTACGAGGTATGTAACCCAAAAGAAATTTTAAAAAGAAAAAATGATTTATTTATAAAATATCACCTATTTCTCAAGGCAAAGAATTAGAATAGAGGAAATTCCCATCAATTAGGGAATGACTAAATAAATTGTGGTATGTGATTATGAGGGAATATTATTGTAATATAAGAAATGCTGAGCAGAATGCTCTTAAAAAACCTGGAAAGACTTCCATGAGCTCTTGCAAAGTGAAATGCACCTTACACAAAGTAACATTAATATTGTAAGATTATCAGCTGTGAATAACTGCTATTTTTAGCAATATAATGATCCAAGACATCTTTTGAAAAATGGCATTCATATCCAGAGAAAGTACTGATTGTGTCTGAATACAGATTGAAGCATACCTTTTTTTCACCTATTTTTTTTTTATTTTTTATTTTTTATTTTTTTTTTGTGGAAGGGAATTCTATGTTTTCTTTCACAACATGACTTTTATATCAATGTTTTGCATAACCTCACATATGCCTTCTTAGTAAGGTATAGGGCCTATATGAGGAAGAGAAATATATGAAACTCAAAGTTTTAAAAACAAATATAAAAATTGTTTTATGTACAAATGGAGAAAAATACTAAATTAAAAAAATAAAAATTGTTTAGAAAGTAAAAAAGATACACACATATGCATATATGTATAGTAAATATACATACACATATATAGAAAGATGACTGGAGCCAGGATATTATTTTCTATGCACTTAAAATATCTCAACTTAAATTAATTTTGTTGCTCTCTGAAATCTCCAGCATTAGCAACAATGATTGAGGTCTGGAAAAAATGCCATTCATTTTGACAAAATATCTCAATGCTTAAATGTTAACAGAATATTGAGTATTCTACCTTTTTCCACCCTGAATTTGTGCTTGCACTGTAGCTCTTCAGTTCATATAAAAACAATACTGTATTTTCATCCTTCCACATTACCTCATGATTTATAAATCGTTTTTTGACATTCACATGCACTGCTTGTAGCTGTGTGGCTGATGGCTACTTTGAAAGACACATGCAAGTCACATTTAAAAAACGTGTGGTCACAGCAGGGAAAAAAAAAAAAAAAAAAAAAAAAAAAAACTTACCAGGTATTCTGTTGTGGCCCATTAAGAATATATGTAACAATAGTATGCGCATATTGAATTCATGCTTCACCACAGTCAATATTTGGTTCTTGGGTCATTAAGTCTTTATGCTCATCTCAGTACATGCCAATATCTTCTTTTAGTTACTACCAAATAATGTATAATGTATGTGAAGCTACCATATAAAAAGGTATTTTACAAAACATTTTCCCTTAGTCCATTAAACAGGGAAGTTACAGTTGAGATAGAAGTGAGTTTTATTAAGGTGACATCAGAAATGCTCTTTCACGAATCTTGTCTTAAATTCTTTCTCTAGAGGTTTCAAAATTCAGATAATATTAACCTGGATTATATTTTAGATGTTCATGGAAATTCTTTCTAATTTAAGAATTTGGACTGAATTTGCCATGGTGTCTTTTGGCTTATAGTTGCATAAATCTCAAGGAGATACTATAAGGCTAGATTATACTACTTCCACATGCTCATTTACACCCCTAATCTTGGGATGTGGTCCCTACATTGCTGTTTTCTTATTATTCTTTTCACTTCTTTAAAGTATTGGTTAAGTATTCAGGTTGATTATGCACATGAGAATATCAATAGAACCACTAAAAGAATATTAAAATAGGCAACAGCTGGGTATTTAAAAATCAAATTGAATTCTTCTTTCTTCATAGGTATCAAATCATCTTTCTTGAGTGTAGAAAGGAAATACAAGAGAAAAATGGAAACAAAAATTGGTCCTATTAATCATTAACACAGTTTTGACTCTAATCATGTTTCTTTTACATATTGATGTGTAATCTATCCAATTTGTCACACTGTAACATAAATTATGAAAAACAAAAATATACACACATAACAGGCTGTTGCTGTTAGCATCATATGTGTGTATATATATATATATATGTATATATAAACATGTTAGAATATCATAAATCATTGATACCAAAATGTTCTCACACTTTTAACACTATGGAAACAAATGGGACCAATTGAGGAAGCAAGAAAAGAGCTATTTTTTCCTTCTTGAGAAGGATAGTATCATGAAGATATTTACATTATACGAGAGGAATATAACACTTATTTATATCAGAAAGAGAATAAGTGGTAAGAGCATGTTTTTGATTTTCTTTGAATTCCCAGTGCTTGATACAATAAACACTTACCAATGATTCTTGATTGATTATAATCAGCCCTAGAAAAGAGTGGGAATCTCTCTATTTCCAGTGAAACCATTGCCAATGGCCGTGCTATTATCCCCTTTATGGGAGGAAGATATAATTTCTAGGTATTTTTAGTGTTTCTTTCCAATTCCTCCTAATTCTAGCATTTTTCCTCTGATGATTATTTCTGAGTTATTTTACACAACTTGTTTGTACATAGTTGTTTATGTATTATGTCCCCCCATGAGACTGAGCTTCTTTAAAGCCTTCTTTTGTTTCCTAAGCATTTAGCATGGTAACCACTTCATAAATGATTATTGACTAATTGACTGACCTAACTATGTATGATACTAAAGTGAAGTGATATCCTGACAGAAAGAAGCATTTGTAAATATTATCAATACAAAAACAAAATTGGTGACTGAATATACACTGTTCTGAAGGATGTTGTAATTGTATTTTCTTTTTTTTATGGAGGCAAATACTACCCCCTTCCCCATCAATTCATGAAAGTCATTATGAATGAACAGGTAACCAATCTTTTATTATATTCTACCCAATGTCTCTGATAGGGCTCAACTACTTTTTGTTGTTATTGTTTCTCCAATCTGTTCCCATTTCTTTTTTTCCTGGGGCAACATCATCATCATCATCATCAGGATCATCAACAACAATAACAAAAAACACTTTTTTTTTTTTTTTACCTTTGATAGTATTCCCTAATTCTGTAACCCTATTAACTAAAGATGCCTGAATATCCAGAATATTAACATGCCAGTGTTTGGGGGCCATGTATACAGAAGGACCTTCTATGGAATGCTTTTCTTATAACACTAATTATGAAAAGGACAGAAATAAGAAGGAAATATATAGTATCTACTATATGCCATGTAAGGATGATGATGATGATGATGATTTTTATTATTATTAATTTTTTTTTTTGTTGTGCCTTTTGTATATAAGTGACTTGCCCAGGATCACATAGCCAGGAAGTATTGTGTCTGATGCCAGATTTGAACTCAGGTCCTTCTGACTTCAGGACTGGTGCTCTATCCATTGCGCTACCTAGCTGCCCCTATGCTAAAGATTTTTCAAAAATCATTTTATCTTTACAACCAGCCTGCAAAATAGATACTGTTATTATCCCCATTTTATAGCTGAGGAATCTGAGGCAAACAAATTTAAGTAACTTTGCTTAGTGTCACAAAGCTAGCTAGTTTTTCAAATAATATTCTCTGTATTGTGCCACTTAATTATCTCCAGTTTACCAGCAGAAATATGAACAAAGTTAATAACAAATTGACTTGGTGTGTTTATATGAAGAGAGGGAATTTTAAAAGAAGCCATCTTTTTGTATTTAAAATAATCTTAGGAGGAATTCAAATAGAAATGTTGTTATTTTGGGAATAAAATATGAATACACTATACTTGAATAAAAACCCATAGTGTAGGAAGAAATTTTTGTTTTATTTTATTAGAAATTTTATTTGATGTTACTGAAACTTCTTTGCTATTGAAATTACCAAAAATGCAAGTTCAATTTAGTAATATTTGTAAAATAAACCCAAACTTTTGTAATGGCTACATAAATCAAAGAAACTAAATTAAAAATTCCCCCTCTCCACTAAAAATAGCCACCTTAAATGTGACTTCTAATAGTTGTTTTTATTGTACATTAACATTGGGTATGAAATCAAAATATGGATTACCCTGAGCTCCATGGGAACTCTTTGCACACAGATAAATAAATCTTCAAATAATGGATATGCATCCATACATGTGCTCATGCGCACATGCACAATAGTCAGTTTCTGTTCAATTAATTTTTTTTTTCAAGCAGGGAGACCTCATTATGTCAATCTCACAACACACACACACACACCCACACACCCAGACATATATGAAATGTAAACATAGTTGGAGAAGGTTTATGTATAAATGTGCACCAGTAAAATTTATTTATGACTGGTGATAAATAAAACTATCATAAATTAGCAAGCATTCACTAATTTTCTTTTACTGTAAGTATAAAACGTTGTGCTAGGCAAAGGGTTAAATATAAAATGTAAATTATAAGCTACCTGTTTTCATGAAGTTTATAATATAATATAATATAACTATCCTTTAATTATGAGGTTGATATTAATGAACATTATAAATTAATTACACATATATGGGCATATATATATATATGTAATACAATATATATAATATGTATGTATCAATCTATCTTCTTCACAAAGTCCAACAAATACTATGATTTCTCTAAACCCATGTGTAAATTTTATATGCAAATATTTCACATTGAAAATGATAAAAGCATTATTATTAATCATAACACATTTAACTGTAGTTTATAACAAATTGAATATTTTCTTCTCTGAAGTATATAGGTATAAAATTTCTCCTGATTCACATATACACTCATATATGTGTCAACCAGCTTCATTATAGTTCTAGAAGATTATAAGTACATGAGGGAAAAAAATCATTACAAATATACCTGTGATTTTGGTTAGCATTGTTGAAGTTCCCCTCACCCAATGAACTTTTTATTATGACTTGGAGGTTATAAAAAACCACCAAACTTATTATTGAGGAAAATATTTGTAATAAAATTTGATTGTGGACTATGATTTAATATGACAAAATTCAGACTGGGAGAACTTTTTTTATAACCTGAATTATAGGCTCTTATAAAACAAGATTTTATTAAGAGGAAATGACACATCAACAGTCTTGATGTCAAAGTCATGTCTCTTGATTTATAATATTAAAAAAGTGAAAATAAAATTTAGTATTCCTTTGTATTCTAAAAGTAAAGTTTTACCCTTCCCCAAGGCCAATATCTTTGGAAAGTGAAGATAAGGCAGAAAAGAAGTTAAGTCATTAAAGCCAAATGTTTCCTTTGGCCTTTTTGTGTATACCATAGGAAATAAAAGAAAAATAGTTAAGGTTATTATATTCTCTGTCCACCTCAATCATTTTAACAACTTTCCTACAGCTGAAAGTTAGCTGAAGATCTAAAAGACAGACTAAAGAAATAGTAGAGTTAATAGCTTTTCTAGGCATTTCACATTGGACTTGCCAAATGCATGGACAATGCAGAGACGGGAAATATGTGAAGATATTGGTTAAACTCATATTCTGATACTTATTGAGCTTCATTGATCTTCTAATTTTCAGGAAGGCATAAATAATTTTTTAATGAATAAAATAAGTGTTATACTGACAGTGTCC
The DNA here is from genome assembly GCF_902635505.1 of Sarcophilus harrisii. Classification (NCBI taxonomy): domain Eukaryota; kingdom Metazoa; phylum Chordata; class Mammalia; order Dasyuromorphia; family Dasyuridae; genus Sarcophilus; species Sarcophilus harrisii. The sequence goes on along the minus strand of NC_045428.1, from coordinate 93,895,173 downwards.
TGCCAGATGAACTTGACTATTCAAATTCTGCAGTTAATTGGTAGGATTGAAGCAGGGAAGAAGAATGCTTAATGAGAAGAGAAGATCATATGTGATAGATAGAATGTATTGCCTTCCTTACTGCCTATAATTTGACTATATCAGATATTGTCAGATAATAGAATTTATAAAATTTCACCAGTTGTCATAATATTCATAGGATTTCCTAGACATTTTATAGGAAAAGAGTAATATTTCCATAAACTAATTTCAACTTTTTATATAACTTTTTTACATTTAAAAATATTAAAGCTTTTTATTTAAAAACATATGCATGGGTAATTTTTCAGCATTGACCCCTGCAAAACATTCTGTTCCAAATTTTCCCCTCCTTGTTCCCACCCACTCCCTTAGTTGCTATATGACTTTTTAAAAAATATATTTTTCATATTTTAGACTTGCAGACTTGTCAGAGGCTGATATTACATCTATATCTAACTCAAGTGCATAACTATGGAACCTCAGCTAATCATTTGTTGAATATATAGATGACCAAAGATAAACAAAATTAAAATTTGCATAAGAATAAAAGCAAGAATGTTCCCGTTTGAGTAAGGTCACATTTAATTGTCTCATTTCAAGTAAAAGAGAAAAAAGAAACAAAGCTCATACTGTACTTAGGTAATAAAATAAAGATTAATAATACTATAGAAAACCAATGCCAATTAAACTTATTTGTAGCTGGAACACAAATGAATTCAACTAAATCTATCATTAGATTAACAGAAATGAAATCATTATAGAATATTTAGTCTCAGAATGTCTTTGAAAATAAACATTTCAGCTTTGCCTGCACATTTATTTTCCATAAATGCTGCTACTTTTCTTTTCATTTATATAGCAACAGGAAGCCATCGTCCTGTGACAATGATCTATTTAAGTCACATTATCTCTTAAAAAACCAGATGCCATTTTAATGAACATTCCAAAGAGACTTCCTCTTTCTCTCCTTCAACTAACAGACATCTATTTTCTTATCTTAAAAGTTTTTATAAAAAGTTATTTTCAATTAATTCATTTTGCTGTGCCAAGGTACCTCAACAAAGACAGTATTTAGTAATAATACTGTTAGCTCCTTCAGATAGTGGCTATCCATGCCAAAAACTATTCTTTATACTTTCAAGATATTGGTGGTATTCCTAGTTGATGACATCCTCATGTTATCATCAGAAATAGACAATGCATACAGTGAGATACATAAAACATATTTTGACAATAATTGCTACAATTATTATTCATATGTTTTATTTTACTACTACACAATAATCTTTCTGACACTGATATATTTAAAAAGCTCAACTTTATGCCGTCTAATGAAGAAAATGCACAAATAATGACCAAAGAAAGGATTCATGAACTTGTTTATTTTCTTTTGTTTAAGCAGAGAAATTATGAACTATACAATAAACTGTTTTATTATTTTTTAAGCCAAACTTACATTAAGTAGAATTGTGAAGGAAGGAAGAAGATAATTTATGGAAAGTGTTTTTTTAAATCTCAAAATGCTGAACAACTTTTTTTCACCATTAAGATCAACATCAATGAGACTGTCATCACCTTAATAGTCAAATGATATGAGCAGACAATTTTCAGATGATTAAATTAAATTAATCTATAGTTATAAGAAAAATGTTCTAAATCATTATTGATTCCGAAAATGAAATTAAAACAACTCTGAGCTACCACCTCACTTCTCTAAGATGGGCTAAAATAAGAGGAAAAGATAATGATAAATATTAAAGGGGAAGTGGGGTATCTGGAACATTAATATATTGTTAGTGGAATTGTGAAATGATTCAATCATTCTGGAAAACCATCTGGGACTATAATGAAAGTGTAATAAACCTGGGTTTACCCTTTAACTCAGCAGTGTGACTGAGTCTGTATTCCAAGGAAATCATAAATGAGGGGAAAGGATCAACCTGTGCAAAAAAACTGTTTGTAGTGGTATTTTTGTGATACCATAGAACTGGAAAATGAGAAGGTGCACATCAATTGGGTTATGGCTAAACAAATGGTATATCAAAGTAATGGAATATTATTGTTCTATAAAAATTATGAACAAATTGATTTTAGGAAGTCCTGGAAAAATTTACATGAACTGATGCTGAGTAAAACGTGCACAACTAGTGAAACATGGAGAATTTACATAATAACAGCAAGAATATGTCATGATCAACTATAAAAGACTTGATTCTTCTCAGTGATCCAAAACAATCCCAATACACTTTGGACAGAAAATATCATCTGTATCCAGAAAAAGAACTACAGAGACTGAATATAAAACAACACATGCTATGTTGATTTCCTTTTTCTGTTTTTTTTTCCCTCTCTTATGATCTCCCCCTTTTGCTCAATTTGTTTTCTCCCAACATGCTTCATAAAGCAATGTGTATTAAAATAAATAAAATTACTCAAAATAAAAAGAATTACCTCACCAATTTCCCTAGCAAAAATGCATTTAAGTTATTTATTTTATATTTAACTAATGCACTAATTTAAAAAAAGACTTATCATCATTATAAGTTCTCTCTATATATTTTCTTTTCCATAGAAAATATCACTAGTTTCTAGGCTATTTTCCTTTCATCATGTCATTCCTCCTTTGATGAATGTGCTCCCAAGTTTATGAAAGTATTTTTTCCTCTGAAATATGACATTCAGCTTGTGGTTATTCATAGAACAGAGCACAAGCCATGAGAAGAGTAAACATCTCTTGTTAGATCATATCACATTGGAAGAATGGAGAACTTACAGGTCCTTAGGAATATTTCTGCAGCTGCACAAAAAATCCTGAAGCTTTGGACAGTGAACCTTCCTACTCTGGAAGCAGACATCTACTTTACCAAAGAGTTAAAAGTCAAGTACTAGACTGGCAAAAATCAGCAAATAACAAAAAATAAATAAATATATCTGACCATATAAAGTTATTGTGGTGACAAGGAATGTTAAATCATACACTGAAAAGAAGATAGCAAAATCAAAGTGGATCCACAAGTTGGTCTCAGGTCATGGAAAAGCTCCAGAAGAATTTTGAAAATGAAATAAATAAATCAAAATAGAGGGGAAAGGGAAAGGAAATGAAAATGATGAAAGAAAAATATGAAAAGAGTCACAGAGAAAATACAAAAAGGTAATGAAAAGATTTTTTAAAAGAATAAGTCAAATGGAAAGAAAATCACAAAAATTCACTGAAGAACAAAAAAAAAAAATCCTTCAAAAGTAAAATTGGGGTAGTGGAGCCTAAGTGGCAAAAAGTAGACAAATCTTTATCTGAGCTATTTCTGGTGTCACTCAGAACAACACCAGAACAAGCCTCTGAACTGGAATTAGAGTGACAGAACCCACAAATATTTGGAGTATAATAAATTTCCACCAGAAGATATTTCAGAAGTACTTCAAAGAGTTCTGTTTTAATTACCCATGGGACAAGGGAGTGAAGGAGGCAGCTGAGCACAGATCCACCTCGGGGACTCAGGGCTATGTGCTCTCCTCACATTGGGGGAATTTCCCAGAAGGCTCTTAGCCAAAATGCAGCAGCATCAGCATTGACTATTATGTCCTAGTTACAAGCTGGTGTATCAGCAGATTAGCTGTGAAACATCCAACACAAATATAAAAAACAAATGGTGAGCTTCTGAACCCAGCATAACACTCAACATGGCCATGCCACCTAGCACCAGAAGGAAGTCAGCAGCACCAGCCCAGAGTAGTGTTAAAGTTCTGTCACTTGTAAAGAAAGCATAAGAAAATCTCATCTTTGCCTTAATAGCATACCTCAACCTTTTAAAAATGAACAAAACAGCAAAAACAACTCTGATCATATATAACTTTTATGGAGACAGAGAAGAACAAATCTCAAACTCTGAGGACAACAAAAAACAAATCATGTTCAGATGAAGCCCCAAAGAATGATATGAGTTGGTCCACATCTGACAGGGCTCTCTTAGAAGAATTCAAAAAGAATTTTAAAAGATAAGTAGAATAAAAATGGCGAAGAGGAATGAGAACTTTGCATAAGAGTTTGGAAAAGGAAACATGTTATTTGAATAAAATTCCTTAGAAAATGAATTTAGTGAAATGGAAAAATCATATAACTCCTTTCAAAATAGATCTGAAGACATGGGTAAAGTACATGACTTCTTACATAATAAATTTGAAAAAGAAACTAACTCATTGTAATACAAAATTTGTGAAATGGGGAAAAAAAAAAAAAACCCATGAACAAAATAACTAATTTAAAAGTTCAAATGGTCAAATGCAAAAGAAGATAAAAATAGATAACTGAAGAAAATAATTCACTAAGTATTAGAAATGAACAAATGGAAGTGAATCACTCAGTGAGACTTCAAGAATCATACAAAATTAAAAAGAAATGAAAAAACAAAAAAAAAAATGTAAAATACCTCATTGGAAAAATAATTGACCTGGAAAAGAGATCTAGGAGAGACAATCTAAGAATTACTGGACTTTGTAAAAAACACAATGAAAAAATCTTTCTAGACATCATCTTTCAGGAAATCATCAAGGAAAAATGATTTGATATTCTAGAATCAGATGGTAAAATAGCCATTAAAAGACCACTTATCTTTTGGTTTAAGAGTTCACTATCTGAAAAAAAAATTGCTGAGAAAGTTGGAAATTAGTATGGCAGGAAGTAGGCATTGACCCACACACACAACACCATATACCAAGATAAGGTTGAAATGAATTTATGATATAGGGATAAAGAATGATGCTATAAACAAATTAGAAGAACATAGGATAGTAGTCTGCCTTTCAGAATTGTGGACAAGGAAAGAATGTGTGACAATGAAGAAGAAGAGGTCATTATTGATCACAAAATAGATAAATTTGATTATATTAAGTTAAAAAGTTTTTGTACAAATAAAACTAATGCAGGACAGATTAGAAGGGAAGCAATAAACTGAAAACATTTTTTTTACATTCAAAGGTTCTGATAAAGGCATCATTTCTAAAATATATAGAGCATTGACTTAACTTTATAAGAATTCAAACCATTCTCCAATTGATAAATAGTCAAAGAATATGAACAGACAATTTTGAGATGAAGAAATTGAAACTATTTCAAATCAGAATGAAAAGGTGTTCCAAATCACTATTGATCAAAGAAATACAAATTAAGACTACTCTGAGATATCACTACACATCTCTTGGATTGGTTAAGATGACAGGAAAAGATAATAATGAATGTTGGAGGGATGTGGGAAAGCTGGGGCACTAATCCATTGTTGGTGGAACTGTGAATGGATCCAATCATTCTGGGGACCAATTTGGAACTATACTCAAAAAGTTATCAAAACTGTGCAAACCCTTTTACCCAGCAGTTTTTCTCCTGGGCTTATATCCCAAAGAGATCTTAAAGGAGGGAAAGGGGCTGACTTGTGCAAAAATGTTTGTGGTAGCCAAACTGTGAAGTAAGCTATCACATGAAGGGAACACATTTTGGGAATTTAGGAAAGCTTGAGAAAAGAATACCTACTATATGCTAAACTCTAGGAATACATATATAGATACACACATACATATATGTATGTATGTATAAAAAAACTTTGTCCTCAAAGAACCCAATAATATTTTGAAGAATTAACATGTTCTCGGGGAAGTAATTAGGTATAGGATGCTTTTTCTGCATCTATTGAGCTTTCATATTTTTAAAAAAATTTGATTATTGACATAGTCAATCATGCTAATAGTTTCCCTAATATTGAACCAGCCTTGCATGCCTGTTATAAATTCTGCTTGGTAAGTAGTGTATTATCCTGGGGATGATTTTTTGTAATCTTTTTGCCAATATTTTACTTAAGAATTTTGCATCAATATTCATTAGGGAGATTGGTGTACAATTTTCCTTCTCTGTTTTCATCCTACCTGGTTTAGGTATCAGTACCATGTTTGTGTCATAAAAGGAATTTGGTAGAAGTCCTTAATTCCCTATTTTTTCAAATAGTTTATATAGTATTGAAGTTAATTGTTCTTTAAGTATTTGGTAGAATTCACATGTAAATCCATCTGGTCCTGGAGATTTTTTCTTAGGGGGTTGATTAATAGCTTGTTCTATTTCTTGCAATGATCTCATTTGATTTCCCCATTTTTCTTCTAACTCTCTTTTAAGATATTTTATGCAATCTTAGAAGAAAACCTTATGAAATGGGGAACAGCTTATGTCTCTCTTTGGGGCAAGAAAGAATGGAAAATAGCATATAATGACTTACAATAGAGAGATGAAAAAGACACCAATTCACTGAAGAAAAAATTTGTGAAATGGAAAAAGAATCCAAAAAAATACAATTGGCCAACTGCAAAAGGGGCTAGAAAAGGTAACTGAGGAACTATATAAATAATTTATTTCTTCTTCTGTTATTCTGGGAAATCTATATTTTTGTAGGTATTCCTCCATTTCACTAGGCTTATCAAATTTATTGGCCAAAGTTGGGCAAAGTAACTGTTAATTATTGCTCTGTTTTCCTCTTCATTGGTGGAAAGTTCTTCCTTTTCGTTTTTGAGACTAACAATTTGATTTTCCTCTTTCCTTTTTTAATCAAATTAACTAAAAATTTATCTCTTTTGTTGTTTTTTTTTTCAAAAATTTATTCTTAATTCAATCATTTTTTTAAATTCCAATTTTATTAATCTCTCCTTTTATTTTTAGAATTTCAAGTTTGGTTTTGATTGGGGGGAGGTTAATTTGTTCTTTTTCTAGGTTTTTTAGTTGCAAGCCCAATTCATTGATTTTCTCTTTCTCTATTTTATGCAAGTAAGCATCTAGAGATATGTAATTTCCCTTTATTACCATTTTGGCTGCATCCCACAAATTTTGTTATGTTGTATTCTTATTGTCATTCTCTTTGATGAAATTATTAATTGTGTCTATGATTTGCTGTTTCACTCATTCATTCTTTTGGATGATATTATTTAGTTTCCAATTAATTTTTGGTCTATTTTCTCCTGGCCTTATATTATATGGCCTTATATTATATGTTTTTTTTCAATCATGATCTGAAAAAAATGCATTACTACTTCTGCCTTTCTGCATTTGCTTTTGAGGTTTTTATGCTCTAATACATAGTAAATTTTTGGATAAGTTTTTGTATAAGTTACATGAACCTCTGAGAAAAAAGTTAACTCCTTTTTGTCTCCATTCAATTTTCTCCAAAGATCTATCATACTTAATTTTTCCAACTTTTCTAATATTTTGTTTACCTCCTTAACTTCTTTCATATGTGTGTGTATGTATGTATGTATATATACATACATACATAATATAATACATACATAATAATAATAAAACATTTAGAATATATATATATATATATATATATATATATATATATATATATATATATTCAATATTTTTTTTTTACCCATGGCTTTCAGGAAGTCCAAAAATGGTTAGATTGTGTCTCTTAGATCTTTTTTCTAGATCAATTGTTTTTCCTAGAAGATATTTCATATTTTCTTTCTTTTTTCTTTTCGGTTTTGGTTTGACTGATTATTAAAGTCTTATTGAGTCATTCACTTCCATTTATTCAGTACTAAATTTTAGTGTATTACATTCCTCAGTTACCTTTTCTAGCCCCTTTTGCAGTTGGCCAATTGTATTTTTTTGGATTCTTTTTCCATTTCACAAATTTTTTCTTCAGTGAATTGTGTCTTTTTCATCTCTCTATTGTAAGGCATTATATGCTATTTTCCATTCTTTCTTGCAATGATCTCATTTGATTTCCCCATTTTTCTTCTAACTCTCTTTTAAGATATTTTATGCAATCTTAGAAGAAAACCTTATGAAATGGGGAACAGCTTATGTCTCTCTTTGGGGCTTCATCTTGAGTTGCTTTGCCTTTAGGAACCTCAGAATTTGAGGTCTGTTCTCTGTCTTTATAAAAGCTGTCTATGATGAGAATTCCTTTCGGATTTCATTTTTTTAATACTTGAGGTCTGTTCAATGCAAAGAAGCAACAGTTATTTTAATTTGCCCTGGGGCAGTTGTGCTGATTGATTTCCAGTGCTGGGTAATGGCTGTTAGGTCCAGTGTTCTTTCAGGGCTCAGTAATTTATAATTTGCCTTTTACAAAATACAAATCTGCCAAACCACCTGCTTGCAACCACAGCAGAGTGGCCTAAGAGGCTCACAGAAGATTCACACGTGTGTGGAAGATACAAAGCTCTGATTCCCAGTCTTAGCTTCTTGCCCCTGGCTTACTGTGCTGTGGTTTGGGCTTGGCAGACTTTCCCCTTTCTCATTAGAAACAGACCTGTTCTGAATTCTTCCAAGGTATCTTATTCTAGAAATGTGTAGTACTCCAAATATTTGTATTTTTTTAAACTCCAAAACCACTTTAGAGGCTTAATCTGCTGCTGAAGGTCAGAGGAGGTCACAGAGTCATGTTTACCCTCAGCCATCTTGGCTCTACTGCCTGAAAGTCCATGCCTATAGTTTAAAAAAAAAAAAAAAAAAATTTGATTCTTTCCAAAGTAATTATTTTAGATCCAACTACTCTTTTAAAAATTTCTTTAAATTTTTTCTTTTTAAAAGACTCTAGTTTCTTTCCCACTCTACTGTATTCATCTGTAATACTCTATTGAATTTATAAGCAATTTAAAAGATTCTCAAGATAAATCTTGACTTTATGAGATCTTTGCCTTGTTTGCTAACTTGATTCTACTCTATAGAAATAAATCTAAATTCTAAGGGTTTGAGGTAACTTCAATTTAATAACTAAGAAAGTCAGGAAAGATATCTTGAGGGAGATTTTCTTTAAATGAGCCTTGAAAGGATTTAGGGGTTCTAGGAGATTGAAGTGAGGAGAGAAATCAGGCGGTCTTATTTTACTTGTGCAAAGACTCAAAACCAGGAAAGGATAGTAGAATACATGAAATTACCCATGCCTTTTAGTAGCACTCATTACTTTAATCAGATTTTCACTATTTGTTCTGGTAATCTATTATATTGTTTTTTAGGGTAAGAAGAGGGAATTTTTATTTTAAATTCATAATTCCTATTCTAATTTCTATTTTTATGTCTCTATGTAATGATTTTAATGGACATTTAAATCACTTTAGACATTCTTGTAAATATGCTCTATTATCTCTTGAAAAGATGTAAATGTTTCTATTTAATCTCTTTTTTTCCCCTAAGGTTTCCTTTTATCTATTTTTAAACTATCTTTCAATCTATACCATTTGTTGGTAACATAAAAAAATAAACAATTCAGGGGCAGATAGGTGGCACAGTAGATGGAGCACTAGCCTTGAATTTAGAAGGAATCTGAGTTCAAATCCGTTCTTACGTAATACTTCTCAGCTATGTGTTCCAGGGCAAGTCACTTAACCCCAATTGTCTCAGGGAAAAAAAAATCATTTAAGTTTGCTAAATTTCTTTTGTTGAATCTTATGTCTCTTTCTGTCAATCTGCATCTATCTCTCTGTCCATCTCCCCCCCTCTTTCTCATAACACACATACACACACACACACACACACACACACACACAAACACACACTTTTTGTTCTTTTTTATTTCATATAGTTGATGTTTTGTGATGATGAAAGGAGAGGAAATCAAACATTATTACTCATTCAAGCATCTTGCTAGCAGTTATTATATCTTGAATGAAATTCTTCCTCTTTCTTAATTCAGGGCTCTTTACACTATGCCTTAAATCTATTCAATTATCAAATGAGATTTTTTTCAAAAGTTTCCATACTTCTTTCTACTTCTGATATGGGAAGAGTAAAATCTTAAAGTTAAAGCAGAGTTCAGGGATCATCATTTTCCAAAATGGATATTAGAAAATAAAGTACAATTATGTTCACAACTCATTTAGATATATTTATTATGGACACTGTATAGAGTGACTGAAAATTTTTCCAGGAAATGATGTTTCTTGTTGCCTTTGAGCTCAAGATGAAATCATTCTGTCAGCTCCTTTATTTGCTTTTATGAGGAAAAACTCTGAGCCATCATTATATTTAGCTATATCTACTTCATGTCTTCTGTTTTCTATTATAATGGGACTTGCATTATGGACATAGGTCTTTCAGTAGTGAATGAATCAGCTTGCTGTGCACAGATAAAGATCAAACGTTAGAGTTACGAAATTTAAATTATTTATATTCTAAGAATTGTATGATTCTGCTATTTATTCTACTATTATCCTATCCTTACTGCAGAAGCATAGAGTGTATAGTTGTGTCTGTTTTAAGTATCATTATTTCCTTAATCTTATTTCTCGCTATTATACAAAAAAAAAAAAAAAAAAATTGTCCCGTTGTCAAACTTCTGCTCATGAATATCTCTGTACTTAGCAAGGTTCCTTCATGGATAGTAGACCCAATCTGTTACTGGGCCAATTTCAAACCTTACCAGTTTGATGAAATCCACTATAGTTTTCATTATGCCTTAAAAGCTTTCAATTATGTCACTACAGTGTCACTGTGTCACTACATTATAATGAGGCATCAGTGTGAGTTGTTTTTGTAAAATAATTCAAATATAGTTAGTTTTTTGTGTAAGTTAATTATGCTGATAAAATAATTGTAATAGGTCACTTAGTGTAAAGGGATTAATTGTCTAATTATGTTCTTTTTTGCTTTATTTGGTTATTTTTATGTTGAACAAGCTATTCCAGTGTTTATTTGTTTTTGCTTTTTTTTTTTTGTTGTTTTTTGTTTTTTTGGTTTTTTTGCTTTTTTGGATATCTTTTTAGTCTTTGTTTGTTCTGTCACATTTTCTTTTTCATGACCATAAAATGGAAGTGATTTTAGTTCCATTAAATAGTTTCTTTAGGAGATCTTTAATTTGAAGTTGCAGAATGTTTTCCTCACTAACTCCTTGTTGGTGAAATAGTTTAATACTATTAGAAATAAAGAAACAAGAGTTTCTGATATTACTCAAAGTTTCTTATTAAGTTTGAAGCCCCCAAAAGCCCTTAGTCTTAAAGGTCATAGGTCTAATAACTGATATAATAAAGATTCAAATATATACAAAGAAGGATTGATTGGTAGATAAATAGATATACATTCCAATTCCAATGACCTTTTCACTATACCAAACTCTATTTCATTATACCACATTAGTGATTTTATATTGAAACATATGACACATATATTGAAAAAAAAATATATGTATATATATATATATTAAATATATAACATATTGAAAATATGATGCAAGGGAAAAGACAATGAATTTGTAGCTAGAAAACTGCTTAAAACCTCAGTTCTAGATTTCCATCCAAGAGAGATGGGAGCACCATGGATAGAGCATCATAACTAGAATCACAAAGATTTGAATTCAAATCTAGTCCCATATGCTTACTAGGTACATGACTTTGGATTGCTTAACATCTATCTGCCTTAATTTCCTCATATGTAATAAAGAAATGATAATATTACCTCCCTCCAGGGCTGTAGTAAAGATAAAATGAAAACCCTTAAAACATTAAATGCTAGGTATTGACTGTGATAGTTGGGAATCAATCTCATGATGCCAAATCAATATTTAAAATGGCTATTTTGTAAAATAAAAGGTTAATTCACAGTCAATCTCAGCTTCTTTCTTCACTTTCCTCCATTGCCCAGAAAATCCATCATCAGCAAGTTATTTTCATTTGATAATTAGTTGAATCTCAATTCTTATGAAACTGCATATTTCATGGTTTAATTTATCATTATTTTCCATTCTATCATCTTTTCCAAAGTGCTGTACTTTTTCTTTAACATGTTTGTTATCTAAACATATTTGGTGTTATAGATACAGATACAGGTGCTGATACTAAAACCAGGTAGGGTGAAAACAGAGTAAGAAAATTATAGACCAGTTTCACAAATGAATATTGATGCACAATTTTAAATAAAATATTAGCATACAGATTATAGCAAATTATTTTCAGAATAATACGAAGTGACCAAGTAGTTTTTATAATAGGAATACAGGGCTGGTTCAATAATAGAAAATTATAAGCATAATTGACTATATCAATAACCAAACTAACAAAAATTATATAATTATCTCAATAGATGCAGAAAAGGCAGTTGACAAAATTCAACACCCATTTCCTATTAAAAACCATAGAGATTATAGGAATAAATTGAATTTTCCTTGAAATGGTCAGTAGCATCTATTTAAAACCATGAGCAAGCGTCATATGTAATGGGGAGAAAATAGATCCATTCCCAGTGAACTCAAGGGTAAAACAAGGTTGCCCACTATCCCATTACTATTCAATATTGTATGAGAAATGTTAATTTTGGCAATAGAAGAAGAAAAAGAGATTAAAGAAATTAGAGTAGATAATGAGGAAACCAAATTATAAATCTTTTTAGATGATATGATGGTATTCTTAGAGAATCCTAGAGAATCAACTTTAAAAACAACTAGAAACAATTCACAACATTAACAAAGTTGCAGAATAGAAAATAAATCCACATAAATCATCATCAATTGTTATATTACCAAGAAAGTCCCACAGCAAGAGATACAAACTGAAATTCTATTTAAAATAAGTGTAGATATGGGCTTATATCCCAAAGAGATCATAAAGAAGGGAAAGGGACCTGTATGTGCATGAATGTTTGTGCAGCCCTCTTTGTAGTAGCCAGAAACTGGAAACTGAGTGCATGCCCATCAATTGGAGAATGGTTGAATAAATTGTGGTATATGAATATTAAGGAATATTATTGTTCTTTAAGAAATGACCAACAGGATGATTTCAGAAAGGCCTGGAGAGACTTACATGAATTGATTCTGAGTGAAATGAGCAGGGCCAAGAGATCATTATATACTTCAACAACAATACTATATGATGACCAATTCTGATGGACCTGGCCATCCTCAGAAATAAGATGAACCAAATCAGTTCCAATGGAGCAGTAATGAACTGAACCAGATATGCCCAGCGAAAAAATTCTGGGAGATGACTAAAAACCATTACATTGAATTACCAATCTCTATATTTTTGCCCACCTGCATTTTTGATTTCCTTCACAGGCTAATTGTACAGTATTTCAGAGTCTGATTCTTTTTGTACAGCAAAATAACGGTTTGGTTATGTATGCTTATTTGTATCTAATTTATATTTTAATATATTTGACATCTACTGGTCATCCTACCATCTGGTTGAGGGAGTTGGGGGAAGGAGGGGAAAAATTGGAACAAGAGGTTTGGCAATTGTCAATGCTGTAAAGTTACCCATACATATGACCTGTAAATAAAAGGCTATTAAAAATAAATAAATAAATAAAACAAATTTTACAATAAATAAATAAATAAAATAAGTGTAGATAATATAAAACATTTGGGAGTCTAGCTGCCAAGACAAAATCAGCAACTGTATGAATACAACTACAAAACACTTACCACACAAATAAAATCAGATATAATCAATTGGAAAAATATCAAGATCTCATGAGTAGGCCAAGCAAATATAATAAAAATGACAGTACTACCTAAGTACTTATTCAATGCCATAGCAATCAAACTCCCAAGAAATTATTTTGCATATTAAAAAAAATTAACAAAGTTCATGTGGAAAAATAAAAGGTCAAGATTTACAAGGGAATTAATGAAAAAAATATAAATGAAGATGGCCTAGCTGTACCAAACCAAAAACTATATAATAAAGCAGTGGTCATCAAAACCATTTGGTATTGTGATACTAGCTAAGAAACAGAGTGGTAACTCAGTGGAAAATTTAGGTTCACAGGAAAAAATACTCAGTGACTATAGTAATTTAGTGTTTGACAAACCCAAAGATCCCAGGCTATTAGCCAAGCTGTCACTATTGCAAACAACTGCTGACGAAACTGGAAATTAGTATGGCAGAAACTAGACATTAACCCATACCTAACAGTATATACCAAGATGAGGTCAAAATCGATTCAAGATTTAGATATAAGATGTGATATTATAAGCAAATTAAAAAAGCAAAGGATAGTTTCTCTCTCAGATCTGTGGAAAAGGAAGTAATTCGTGGCCAAAGAAGAACTGGAGTTCATTATTGTACACAAAATAATGATTTTGATTATATTAAGTTGAAAGGTTTTTGAACAAACAAAACCACTGTAAACAAGATTAGAAGGGAAAATTTTTTCTATATTTAATCGTTCTAATAAAAATATATGGATAACTGACTCAAATTTATAAGGATCCAAGCCATTCTCCAACTGATAAATGATCAAAGACATGAACAAACAATTTTCAGATGAAGAAATTGAAACTATTTCTAGTTATATGAAAAGGGGCTGCAAATCATTATTGATCAGAGAAATGCAAATTAAGACAACTCTCAAATACCACTACACACTTCTCAGATTGGCTAGGATAACAGGAAAAGATAATCATGAATGTTGGAGGGAATGTTGAAAAAAACCAAGACACTAATACATTGTTGGTAATTTGTGAACTGATCTAGCCATTTTAGAGAACAGTTTGGAATTATGCCCAAAGGGATATCAAACTGTGCATGTGCTTTTATCCAGCACTGTTTCTACTCTGCTTGTATCCTAAAGAGATCATAAAGGAGGGAAAGGGACCCCCTTTTGCAAAAATATTTGTGGCAACTCTTTTTGCCATGTCAAGAAATTGGAAACTGATTGGATGTCCATAAATTGGAGAATGGCTGAAGAAGTTATGGTATATGGATATTAATTATTGTTCTATAAGAAACAATTAGCAGGATGATTTCAGAGAGGCTTGGAGAGACTTACATGAACTAATGCTAAGTGAAATAAGCAAAATGAGGAGATCATTGTACATGGCGACAGGAAGATTATATAATCATTAGCTTTGTTGGATGTGTCTCTTTTCAACAATGAGATGATTGAGGCCAGTAACAATGATCAAAATTTGGAAAGCAAGGTTTTGTAAGCTTCAGTGTTGAAAAATTATCCATGCACATATTTTGAAAAAAACCTTTAAGAAAAAAAATGGACAAAATATGTGTAAATATTGAGGGAAATGTTATTTACCCTGGGAACAAGAGAGATAAGTAATAAAAATGGCTAAATTGAAAAAAAAAGATATTTGTTAATCTTTTGCATCATTTTCTTATTGGGTAATTTTGGAAAAAACAAACAAACTACATTTTAATCACCTCTATGACTATGACAATTTAAGCAATATATTGATACCTAGAAGACATGTGGAAGAGGGCAACCAGGATGGCTTATTAAATTCAAATCATACAAGCAAGGGTCAAAGATAATGTAAATTTTTTTAACTAATGGAGAGAAATCAAAAATGTAAATGATAGATTTTCATTAGATATCTGAATGTTTATTAAGTAGAAGATAGAATGGTCTTGACTTGTTTTGCTTCAGAAGGGTTAACTAGGAAGAATGTTTAGAAATGATGTAGAGATAAAAAAAAAAAACACCTTAATTCAAACTTTTCAAAAGTGGAGTAACTGTTTTGGGATTTACTGGGTTCCTCTTCATAAGAGGTCTTTAAGTAGATAATGGAAGATCTGTTAGATAGGTAATAGTATTTCTTTGAGCTATGGCATAGATCAGAACACTTTTGGCTTGTCATAATCTAATTTTGTTGGGACTCACAACAAACTCACAACATAATCTAAAATTCTCACTCATTATTATTCTTCATTTGGCTTTTGCAATAAAGAGTTGTGAGAGCATTTGCCAATATATGTATGGGTTACCAGAGACTGATTGGCTTGAGATGCTACATTATTGATTCACACAGTTAGAAAGTAGCATTTATGATAATAGTGATTTTTAGAGGCTTATTTTCATAATTTATGCAATAAAGAAACTATACTGATGCAAAGCTATTTTTTGAAAATAGTATGCAATTCTTAATCAAATGGAATGATTAATGTTAATAGGTCATACTTTTATTAAAGTAAATCTACAGTATTTGAATCAAATTACTATCACTAAGATTATTTTTAAAATGCCCAAATGCAAAATATACTGGATTATCTTTCTATCACATAGAAAGATAGGCTTTATGAAATTTCTATGCATATAGACATTAATGCTTAAATTTGATTCAGTACAATAAAATTTCAACAATTTAAACACTGTGATTTGAGAATTCATAGTTCATATGATGCAAGATAATACTGAGAGGGGAAAAAAGTTCTTCTAAGGAAGATTTTAGCACAAAATAGAGAGAGAGAACACAACTACCCATGGCTCGTTATTTAAATTACAGTTTCCTCTCTCCCTCCCTCTCTCCCTCCCCTGCCTTCCTCCCTTCTTCCTTCCCTATCTCTCACTTTCTCTCTCTCTCTTTACATCTACACCCACAGTTTCTGGGCACTTTAGTAAAAGGCAGAATTATTGTCACATACAACATATGTCTAGCATAGTGACATTTTCATAGTAGACACTCAAGAGTTTTTGAAGGAATAAATGAATAAGTTACAAATTCTTTCCTCCTTTGGCACATAGTAACACTCCTCAACCACTGGTTTATAATACAATATTATCTTAAAGTAATGAAAACAAAAGTTACATTCCTATCCAAAAATTTCCCTTATCAAGTTATGTCCATAATCCTTAACAGTTTCTCAGTCTTTCCAGATTGATATTACTTTACTCCCTATCGTGTACTTCAAAACCCAAATAATTCAATAGAACTGGGATGGAGAATACCAATCACACCCAGAGAGAGAATTATGGAGACAACTGACTGTGGATAGAAGCATAGTATTTTCACCTGTTTGTTTCTTTGTTTCTATCTTGTTTTTTTTTTTTTCATTTTGATCTGATTTTTCCTGTGCAACAAGACAAATATGAAAATATGCTTAAAAGGATTACACATGTTTAATCTATATTAGAGTGTTTTCTGTCTTGGGGACTGGGGGAAGTAAGGAACGAATGGGGAAAAATTTAAAACATAGCTTTACAGAAATGAGTGTTGAATACTATTTTTAAGTGTATTTGGAAAAAAATATTATTAAAGAGTAGAAAAAACATAGCTAGCCAAACTAGCCTGCTTTTTATTTCAAGAGAAATTCCATTTCCTCCCTCCATGTGGCACAATATTTCACTAAGACTAGATGTTCTCTTTTCACATCATATTCTGGTAATATTTCTAACTCCTTTCAAGACTTAATTAAAACCCCATCTTCCCTACAAGGGCCTTCTTGTGTCTCCCAAGTGTTATGCTATTTCCATTACATGAAATTCTTATGGATTTTATTTCCATATATTTTATATCAACTTATGTTTATGTGTTGTAAATGGAAGTTAATGTAAAGAATGTTTTTTTTCCCAAATTGATAAATGGTCAAAGGATATGTACAGACAATTTTTAGGTGATGAAATTAAACATCTCTAGTCATAATTAAAAGTGCTTCAAAACACTGGTTAGAGAAATGCTAATTAAAACAACTCTGAGGTAACACCTTACACCTCTCAAATTGGCTAAGATGACAAGCAAGGAGAATGATAAATGTTGGAGGGGATGTGGGAAAACTTATTGGTGGATCAAACCATGGATACAGCTATTCTGGAGAGCAATCTGGAATTATGCCCAAAAGACTATAAAACTGTGCATACCCTTTCGCACAGCCATGCCATTATTGGATCTTTGTCCAAGGGAATTATAAAGCAGGGGAAAAGACCCACATGTGCAAAAATGTTTGTAGCAGTCCTTTTTGTGGTGGCAAAGAATTGGAAAAATAGTAGATGCCCTTTAGCTGGGGAATGACTGAACAAGTTGTGGTATAATGAAGGGAATGTATAGAGGGTCATCAATAGTGGGGGATCTCTGGGTGAGGTATAAGACTTTCTAGGCCATCAAGGGAACCTGTTGACTTGTCTGGTTTAGCTCTCCATTGCCCTTGGGGATCTTGCCCATTTCTGAAAAATTAGGGGGCATGATAACCTGTTTTGTATTTAAAGCAGAATGGCAAGGAAACATCTGCACACAATAGTAAGTTGTTTATGTGGTCCTGCATGTACAGTATACAGTTAGCACATGCATAATGTGCTATAGTTATGTAAGTATCTTAGGGTATATAAGGCTGAGAAAATTTTAAATTACAGACTCCTCTTTGTTGACCATCTGCGTGAATACTGTCCCTTCCTTCCTCACTCATGATCAGGATTTGGGCTGGTACCAAAATCCTTCAGTGAGCAGTTCCAGACAATTGGCATTCAACATAGGGGCTCTGCAAAGCAGGGCACACAGCAACTCAGTGTGAATTCAGGCGAGGAGTCCTATAATCCAGGGTAGGGTAAGTTTAAAAAGAAAAGGCAAGTGGGAGGATTTGGTAAGGGCTAATCTAATCACTTTGATTTTTTCAGCCAAATGGGACAAGTGCTGACAAGAGAGCTTCCCCCTCAAGGGAAGTATGAAGAATGATTAGTTCAGTTAATAAAAGAATGAGGTTTTTTAGGGACTCATAAGTAGATCACTGAGTTTTTGGATGTTGTGGAATGTACATCTCTATGGCTCTCTGAGGAGGAGAGGTTGGAGCCTGAGATGTGGAAGTAGTGGGAGAATAATTAACTGAATATACCAGGTTATGGGTCCTGACTCAATTCCCGAGGACACATTGCTTATGTACATGGTAATAAAATTGGCTGTAAGAAACCCCACATATAAGAAAAAGAACACTTTTAGCTAGGATGTCAAACAAAGAAGTATAAGGAGAACAGACAGGGGGATGAGGACAGCCCCAGTGGGTAAGGTGCTTGGGGGTGGGGATGGAGAGAAATACTGAGAGGAGAAGTTTGAGGGCCTTGACTCTTTTCTATTTCTTGACCTGCCTTCACTATGCTTCACTATGCTCAAGTGGGATATTCTCCACTTCCTGATCCTCCTCCCTTAACTTCTCTTTCTTGAGTGAGAAGGAGAAGTGGGAGAGTTAATTCCAACACTGCAGTTTTACCTTCCTCCTATGTCCAACTATAAGAGTCATTAGTTAAACAAGGGAGGAGGGATGGCTACCTTTGGATTGAGATGGAAATCTGAAGATAAAACAGGAATGTTTACCCCTTCTTTAGAAAAAAATAAACCCGTCCATCTGTGGGAAAGAAACATTTCACAGCAGTTGGGATTACAATTGAGCACTTCTGCTTTTTAGGCAGGGCCGCCTGCCAGCCCTTACATCTATCCCAATCTAATGAAAAGTTAATGCATCTGTTTGGGTAGCCCTTAACCAGTGAAAAAATCCAGGCCTTATTAAATATACTACAGAAACAACTTGACCACAGACACCTACAACCTTCTCTAAGTCCTTGGAATTCCCCTGTATTTGCTACTAAAAAATATCTGGAAAATGGAGGATGTTGACTGATTTGAGGAAAGTGAATGAACACTGGAAATAAGGCGAACTCTTCAGCCTGGGCTTCCATACTCAATTAACTAGAGAATGGGCTCTTTATAGACATTAAGTATTGTTTCTATTCTATCCCTCTAGATAAAGAGGATATGAAAAGATTTTCCTTTTCAGTGCCCAGCATTAACTTAGCTGAGCCATATAAAAGATATGAATGGAAAACTTTGCAACAGGGAATGAAAACCAGCCCTACCATGTGTCAAATGTATGTGGCTGCTGCTCTTACTTCAGTAAGACAAGCATTTCCAAAAGTTATGTTATTATACTTCATGGATGATATAGTGTGGCCCTTGAAAAGCAATTTAGAAGCATGCCAACAAAAGACCATAGAAACACAAAGGAACTACTGACTGTATATAGCCACAGAAAAAATTCAAAGACATGCTCCTCTTCAATATTTAGGATATGAAGTATACCCAAAGATACTTATGGTATAAAAACTTTCTTTAAGAATAGAGAAATTGAACACCTTAAATGACTTTCAGAAATTGATAGGAGATATCCAATGGATGTATCCAGAGTTAGGCTTAACTAGTTATTATCACAACCATTGTATGACATCTTCAGGGGAGACACTGCTTTAGACTCACCCTGCCAGCTTACAAAAGAAGCCCAAGAAGTTCTGAGAGAGGTTGAATTGGCTTTATCCAATGTGGTTGAAAGAGTCACTCAAAAATGTTTGGAAATATCAATTTTTGCCATAAAAGCGGAACCCACAGCAGTCCTTCATTAAGGAGACAGTGTGATCCAGTGGATGACCCTCCTAGCACAACCGGATCAAAGCCTTATTCCTTACCCAGTGCTTGTGGCTAGAATTTTTTTAAAGGCTATTAAATGATAAATACAATTATCTAGAATAGGACCTGACAAGATATACACCTTTTATACCAATGTACAAATTAATATATGCAAATGTACAAATTAATTGTCAAATTAATATAATAAATAAATGTACAAATATATTAATATATCCCAGAATGGCAAATTTTATTAGGCACAGCTCCAAATTTTATACATGGATCCCACTTAAAGAGAGTCCTACTATTGCATAACTGGCCGTGGGTTCTTGAAGAAAAGGTTTCCAAGATCCCTCTTAAAGGAACAACATTCTTTACAGAATGTCCAAACATAACATTTGTGCTATATATTCTCCTGACTTAGCTATAAAAAGAGTAGTCAGGATTTCCTTTCAGTCCACTCATCAGAATGAGTTGTATGCAATTATGCTAGCTCTTACTCATTACCCAGGAGATGCAAATATAATATCTGATTCGGCTTATTCAGTAAGTGTAGTACAAAGAATTGCCAAAGCCCAAATAAAATTTGTAGTGTCACATTTAGGGTTAGGGATGACCTTTGCAGTCATGAGTGTGCCACAAATAAAACAGATAATGGACCTGCATATACTTCCAAACATTTTGCACACTTTTGTGCACAGTATCAAATTTCACACACCACTGGCTACCCTTCAATCCTCAAGGAGAGTTAGAGAAACAGAGACACCAAGATGCTCCTCGAGGAATAACAGAGAGGGGGAGTCACAATTAACCCTAGGGAACTTCTAAATTTAACCCTTTATACTATTAATTTTTTGATTTTTGATGAAGATGCACTGGCTCCAGCAGACAGGTTTTATAACCCACCACAAAGGCAGTGTCCAGTGTGAGCAGCTCTGGTATCTCTAGATAATTACCAGCTGATGTGAAGAGATCCAAAGAGAGGTAAATGAAAGGGACCAGATAGGTTAACTGCTTGGGGCAGAGGTTTTGCTTGTGTCTCTATAGATGGAGAAGGAATCCAGTGGGCACCAATAAGCTGTTTCTACCTTATCCATTGAAGAGAGATGGAAAAAGAGAAGACCCTTGAAATGAAGGAGAATACTCAAGAAACATCTGGTGGTTCCATCTCTGACTACTTCAGCAAATGAAGAAGGAATATGATGGGTGCTGACACACTATGTCTGCATTGTCCATTCAAGACAGAAAAATAGAAGACCCTCAAAACAAAGAAGACCCAAGAAACATCATGTTGTTCCTTCTCTGACTTACATCCACCAGTGAAAGAGCATGGCAGTTGCCTCTATGTGTATAGCAATTAACTAATGAACATCATAGTAACCATAAAAATAATTGCTAAAGAGACTGATGCAGGACTTCAAAACCTGCAGGAATCATTGAATTCCCTGACACATGAAGTGTTAGACAATAGAATGGCTTTCAACCATTTCTTGACTGCTGAAGAAAACATATGTGTAATTATGAATTAATAGTTATTTTCTATACCTTCCTTCTGGGATTCATGGAAGTCTTTTATTGTATCTTGTTTATTCATATTGTTTGTTATATTACCACTTGCCTTTGTGATATGATTACTTGCCTGTGTAATTCTTCTCATGCTGATGGATTTAACTACTGATATATACCTGCTTCAATTAAAAGAAGAGAAAGCAGGAGATGTAGAAGGTCACAGATAGTGGGGGAAATCTGGGTGAGGTAAGATCCTCCAGCCAAGCAAGGGAACCTGTTAACATGTCTGATTTAGCTCCCCATCTCCCCTAGGGGTATCTCAGGCTTCCTGAGAAGTCAGGGTGCATGACAACCTGTGTTGTAATTAAAGCAGAATTATACAAAGTGGTAAGGAAACAACTGCACAAAATATCAAGTTGTTTATGTGATCCCACATGTACAGTATATATTTAGCACATGCATGGTTTGCTATAGTTTTGTAAGTGTATCAGGGTATATAAGGCTGAGAAAGTTTTCAATAAATGGACTCCTGTTTTGACCACCGTTATAAGTTCTACCCCTTTACTCATCACCCATGATCAGGATTTGGGCTGTTACCAAAATCTTCCAATGAGCAGGTCCACACAGAAATGGAATATTATTGTTCTTTAAAATATAAATGAAAAAGCTGATTTTAGAGAGGCCTGGAAAGATTTCCTTGAACTGATACTGAAAAAAAACAAAAAGAACCAGCCATACATAGTACAGAGTAACATCAATATTATGTGATGATCAACTATGAAAGACTTGCATCTTCTCAGTGGTTCAATGATCCAAGGCAATATCAATGGCATTCTGAGAGAGAATTATGGAGACTGAATGTAAATCTACACATGATTTGTACACTTTTTTCTTTATCTTATGCTTTTTTCTTGTTTTTTCCTTTTTGTTCTGATTTTTTTCTCCCAACATGATGCATAAAGGAATGTGCATTAAAAATTATGTACATGTATAACTAGAAAAAAAAGAAAATAATAAAATAAAAATAAAAATAATAGCTTTGTTTTCTTCTGTAACTCTTAATTCCTAGAATGATTCCAGTTATATGACTAGTTGTTAATAAACATTTATTGAAATTAATGCTTTAATCACCAATGAATAAACTGAGTTTTCCTTACATGTAAAACAATAATTAAGGAAAATTTGGTCAATGTGCAAAGTATAAATATGGCAATCCTATTCCAAAGATTTCTAATCTTTAATTCCTAAAAATACAAAAGACATATGGTGCATGGGAAATAATAATGACTAAAGGGTAGACCCTTTGGATTCCAGTAGAATATGTAATTCATTAGTTCTCTGGTTTTAAGCAATTTGTCACTTCCTTTTGTTTCAGTTCTCTATCATTAAACTGAGTGGGTCAGACTCTGTGAGCTCTTAGTTCTTCTTATCTAAAGTTTTAAGATTTTATTATTTGGTGCCCCACATTTCAGTAGATTAGTATAATATGATCAATTATTCAGATTTTTTAAAATTTCTGCAGACTCATATCATAACCGCTACCTTAAAGGAACCTAAAGATTATTAAGAAATATAAAACTAGTAAGAAAATGTAAAGTGATAAATGCTATGAGAAGTTAAAATCTAAATTTCTCTAATATCTCTATCTAAGAGAGCTTCAAGATAGAGGTGCCATTCAGTTTGAGTTTTGAAGTGGAAAGATTAGTGACATTTTGACAAATTAAAATAAGAAATGGAGAGACTTCAACCTGGCAAATTGGCAGATTGAGGCACAAACCTCTTGGAGCCCTCCCACATTTCCCTTCAAATAACTTGAAAATTACCTGATTTAGGTAGTTTGGAAGTAGATTACCAGTTTAGCAGGAAAGGACTGTCGCATTGGGATGGGAGGGGAATAACATTTGAGGCAACAGCCCCCCACCTAAAAGCAGGGGGATAGCAGCAAGATTTCAATCTCCAGAGAAATCAACAAACAAGATTCCACTGTGTTGTAAACTAGCAATTCCAGAGGCAAGCTAGTAGTTTGTACAGCAGAGCAAAGTCCTCACCTCGCTTCATCTCTCCACACCCTTACCAAAGTATCTCAACCCTCAGCCTGTGACTGAGGGTTTGTTTTGTTCCTAGGGCTTCCCAATAATAAAATCATTCCCCTAAAACCAGCCAAAGAAAAGGAGAGATTTTGTTTCCCTGGCAATCCAGCAGCAATAAACTAGCAATTCCAGAGGCAAGCTAGTAGTTTGTACAGCAGAGCAAAGTCCTCACCTCACTTCATCTCTCCACACCCTTACCAAAGTACCTCAACCCTCAGCCTGTGACTGAGGGTTTGTTTTGTTCCTAGGGCTTCCCAATAATAAAATCATTCCCCTAAAACCAGCAAAAGAAAAGGAGAGATTTTGTTTCCCTGGCAATCCAGCAGCAAGATTCACCTTTTGGGAGGGTCAACAGCAAAACCTCACAAATAAGGGAAGCCAAAAGAGAAATAGACCCCAGTATAAGTCAGCAGGAAGACACTCACAACCAGTGCAAGCCAACAGCTAGGTACTGAGCCCCAGCACAAGAAACTTTGTAACAGTGCACTGCTAAAAGAGCTTAACAGACAATTTGTTAGAAAGACACTCTATACACTAAAAATAAGATATGGAGGGAAATTTATTAAAGAATAATCTTAAGGGATTGTAAAATTTCTAGCCAGAAGAGAGCCCTTCTTCTCTCCAAGAAGAGGGAGTTCTGAACAAGAAGTGAGAGAAGTTTTATTCTTGTTAGCTCAGTTTTGTCCCTCCTTTTGGAGAATGAATTAGTTCATTCTTTCTGATACACCCATTAAGTATTTCTCCATATATATATAAACATGTTCCCCCTCCCTCATCATACATCCCTGTAAAGGGCTGAAACTATGAAAAGATGTATTTGAATCAGACAACCCAACACATAAGGCTAATTACTATGTGAGACAGTGACTCTATTAGCACTTATTTTGGATAAATGGCTCTTCTCACTGTTTGGTATTTACTCAATGTTTGATGTTAAGATAATCATAGGCAAGGATTAGAAGGTGGAGTGAGACAGGCCAGAGTCACTTGGCCACAGGACAAGGAGGAAAGAAGTTGGTAACGTTGGAATCAAAAATCCAGGAGAGATCATTGGCAAGCCTCATGGCATTTTGTCTGTTTCCTTCACTTTTCCCCCTAAAGACCAAGGACTTTTGCTTATCCTGACTCTGGCTAATCCTGAGGCCTCCAGGGAGCTAGCCCTGGACTTGACACTTTGGCGTCCAATGTGAGAATCAAGGACCTATGACTGAAAAGTTCCTGGTGACCAGGAAATAGGGTGAATATTTTAATAGACAAACAGGGAACTTACTTTGTTAAAGGCTAAACTAGTAACTATTGTTTTTTGGCTGAAGTGGGGCAGATATTAGGAAAAGATTCTCCCCCACCCCCACCCCCAACCCCAACTCCAATCCCGAGGGAGTTCTACAGAAAGCATACTCAGACTAATAAAGAGAGAGGATTTGATTGTAACTTGGGAATAGATTGATGGACTCATGGATACATTAGAATGCATGTCCTCTTGGTTCTTCAAGGAAGAAGAAATAGAGGCAGGTAATTGGAAACTAGTAGGAGATCAACTATGTGAATATTACAATGATAAAGGTCTTGTTTCATTTCTAAGGAAACATTCTATATGTACAACTTAATACAATTGCCCTTAAAGAATCCTGCAAGTTATACAAAAAAGAAAAGTTTTAAGAACAGCCAGATGAGGAAGTGTGAGGAGAAAGAGGAAATAGTCAAAGTGGAGTTAATAACTAACTAAACTAACAGGTGCATGTTCTTATGCAGATACTTCAATACAGATTAATTACTCCATAGCAACATATGAGCAAATTGCTTCTGCTATTATCAAAGTATGGGGTTTTATCCCAAGTAAACAGACAGAGGAGAAGCCTTCACAAAAATAGCACAAGGGCCAAATAATCCCTTTTCTGATTTTGTGGGACATCTGCAGACAGCTGTCATAGGAACTATTGGTGAAAATGCAGCAACAGAAATTATGATAAGGCAATTTGCTAAAGGAAATAATAATGAGATTTGTAGAAGAATTATACTAGGACTGCACAAGGATGCTCCTTTAGAGGAGATCATAAGTAGCTATGCCTCAGTGGGCACAAATATCTTTTGTAGCCAGACTATGATGCAGACTTCCCAAGATCCAGACATGGGAAGACAGGGTCCCTTTTGGCAAGGGACTTCCAGAGAGACTCATCAATGCTTTCAATGTGGTAAAGTAGGGCATCTGAAAGTTCAACGTTGACATAGAGCAGAATGAGAAAATAGGGTGGGAGAACAAGACCCAAAACCCCATGTCCAAAATAGTGGACAGATTGAGGCACAAACTTCTTGGAGCCCTCCCACATTTCCCTTCAAATAACTTGAAAATTACCTGATTTAAGTAGTTTGGAAGTAGATTACCAGTTTAGCAGGAAAGGACTGTCGCATTGGGATGGGAGGGGAATAACATTTGAGGCAGAGGCAAGAGCCCCCCCACCTAAAAGCAAGGGGATAGCAGCAAGATTTCAATCTCCAGAGAAATCAACAAACAAGATTCCACTGTGTTGTAAACTAGCAATTCCAGAGGCAAGCTAGTAGTTTGTATTATACAGCAAAGTCCTCACCTCACTTCATCTCTCCACACCCTTACCAAAGTACCTCAACCCTCAGCCTGTGACTAAGGGTTTGTTTTGTTCCTGGGGCTTCCCAATAATAAAATCCCCATGTCCAAAATAGTGGAAACAGAGGCTTCCACTGGCATCAGAATGTAGACTGATTCAGGGAAATGGCATGGGGGGTCCAATCCTAGGGCCTAAAACTAAAAAAATACTTGGGGCAGGATGGCAGACGATGCTACACCCAGAGAGCCTTTAGAAGTTCAATACTCAGACATGACCAATCAGCCAGGAAACAACCTAATGGGAGAAAGGGATTACAACTGGGGAGAGTAGAATTGTATGTAGCTGGGACAACTGAGATACCCTCTGGAGAGAAGAAATCTGTTCTTCTCTAGCCTATGGATCCCTTGCCTCTGGGCAGAGTAGGCTTGACCATTTCACCTCATGAGAGTTCTTACAAAACAGTATCCATCCATACACTGATGTGGGAAACTGGGAATGTGTAGATAATATCCCAGTCACTAGTACAGGTAGACAATGTGTGACTTATCAACCAGGAGAAGTAGTAGCATCAGGTTTACTGATACAGACTCCTAACAGGCAACCTGGTGATATTTGCCCAGATTTTGACTCCAAGAAACAGAATCCAGGAATATTCTGGACTGCAGCAATTACAGTTGGCCATCCTATGCTCACTATCTCTATAAATGGCATAATATTGGAAGAATTGGTAGATACAGGTGCAGATCATGTAGTCATTAGAGATGCCAGTTGGCCCAGTCACTGACCAAAGATTAAGGAAGACATCTTCATGTCTGGCATAGGAGGATCAATAGCAGCTGAAGTTAGTGCTACCCCTTTGAGATGGATTTTTGAAGGTGAAACAGGAGTTTTTACTCCTTTTATAATTGAAAAAATCCCCATCAATCTGTGGGGAAGAAACATTTTACAACAATTAAGATTACAAATGAGTACTTTGATTTTGTAGGCAGGGCTTTTGTTGAAAGCCTACCAACATATTCACCTGTTCCTATCCAATGAAAAACCGATACACCAGTGTGGATAGAGCAGTACCCTTAGCCAAAGATAAAATCCAGGCCTTATTAGATATAGTACAGGAGCAATTTGACCAAGGACACTTGGCAACCTTCTCTAAATCTTCGCATTTCCTCTGTATTTGTTGTAAGAAAGAAATCTGGAAAATAGAGGATGTTGATTGATTTAAGAAAAGGAAATGAACAGATGCAAACTATGAGAACTCTTCAGCATGGACTTCCATCTCCTACTCATTTACTTAGAGAATGGCCTCTTAGAGTTATAGACATTAAGGATTGTTTCTATTCTGTTCTTCTAGGTAAGGAGAATATGAAAAGATTTGCTTTTTTAGTGCCCAGTGTTAACTTAGCTGAACCTTATAAAAGATATCAATGGGCAGTTTTGCCATAGGGAATTAAAAACAGTTGTACTATGTGTCAATGTATGTTGCTGCTGCTCTTACTCCCATAAGAAAAGCATTTCCAAAAGTAATATTATTACATTACATGAAAGATATATTGGGATGTGTACCTGAGGAATAAATGTTAGAAGCATGTCTACAAAAGACCATAGAAATACTAAGGAACTAGAAATTGCATATAACTTCAGAAAAAATTCAAAGGCATGCTCCTTTCCAATATTTAGGATATGAAATATATCCTTAGGTGCTTACAGTACAAAAACTTTTGTTTTGAACAGAAAAGCTAAACACCTCAGATGACTTTCAGAAATTGATAGGAGATATCTAATGGATTCTGTTAGGTTTGACTACCTATCAATTGCAACTATTGTATCACATTTTAAGGGGACACAGTGCTTTAAACTCACTACACCAACTTACAAAAGAAGCTCAAGAGAGTTTGAGAGAACTTGAACTGGCTTTATCCAATGTGGTTGAAAGAATCACTCAAAAACCCTTGGAAATAATTGTTTGCATTTTTGTTTTTCTTCCCAGGTTATTTTTACCTTCTGAATCCAATTCTCCCTGTGCAACAAGAGAACTGTTTCGTTCTGCACACATATATTGTATCTAGGATATATTCAACATATGTAGGACTGCTTGCCATCTAGGGGAGGAGGTGGAGGGAGAGAGGGGAAAAATCGGAACAGAAATGAGTACAATGGATAATGTTGTAAAAAAACTATCCTGGCATGGGTTCTGTCAATAAAAAGTTATTATAATTTAAAAAACCCTTGGAAATTTAAGTTTTTGCTACAAAAGAGACCTACAGCAGTCCTTCATCAAGGAGATAGTATAATAGAGTGGGTGAACCTCCTAGCCCAACCCAGAACAAAGCCTTACTCCTTACCCAGTGCTTGTGGCTAGAATTTTATTTAAGGCCATTAAGCAAGTGGTACAATTATTTGGAATAATATCTGACAAGGTATACACCTTTTATACTAATGCACAAATTAATATATGCTGTGTAACCATTCCAGAGTGGCAAATTTAACTGGCCACAGCTCCAAATTTTACACACGGGTCTCCATTAAAGATAACCAGACTATTACATAATTGGCAATGGATTTTGAAGAAAAGATTTCTAAAGTTCCTCTTAAAGGATCAATTACCTTTATAGATGCATCCAAACATAATATTTGTGCTGTATACTCTCGTGACTAAACTATAAAGAGAGTAGCCAGAACTTCTTTTCAGTCCATTCAGCAGAATGAATTGTATGCAATCATGCTAGCTCTTACTTATTATCCAGGAGATATAAACATAATATCTGATTAGGCCTATTCAGTAGGTGTGGTAAAAAGAATTGCTACAGCCCAAAGAAAATTTGTAGCTTCCAATATATATCAACTCTTTAAGGAACTTCAAGAGCAAGTGAGAAAGTATCCAGGTAAGATTTATATCTTGCATATCCATGCTCATAGTGGACTTTCAGGTCCTATTTTTGATGGTAATTCAAAAGCAGATATCCTTCTAACCATGTTGGCCAATACTCCTTTATTTCAGGCAGTCCAAGAATCTCATTCTAAATATCATCAGGCTACTCAAGCTTTACATTTACAATTTGGAATAACAAGAGAGGAAGCTAGGAGCATAGTAAAAACCTGTATAGCTTGCCTTCCTTTCCACATGCCTATGGTCCCTCCAGGGAAGAACCCTTGTGGTTTGAGAACCAATGAAATCTGGCAAATGGATGTGACCCATTATAAATCTTTTGGTCCTCTGTCTTTTAGATGTTGTGATAGATACCTTTTCAGGATTCACTTTTGCAATACTAGCAGCAAGACACAGCTTGAGTGGTCACCAAATTCTTTATACAAGCATTTCCAATTATGGCTGTGCCACTAGCAATAAAAACAGATTATGAACCTGCATATAATTATAAAGATTTTGAACACTTTTGTGCACATTATAAGATTTTTACACACCACTGGCATACCCTTTAATCCTCAAGGACAGGCAATAGTAGAGAGGAAAAACAGAGACATTAAGACACTCCTCCAAAAACAAAAGAAACGGGGAACCAAAGGTAACCCTAGAGAACTTCTAAATTTACCTCTTTTTTGCAATTAACTTCTTGATTTTTGACAAAGATGCACTGGCTCTGGCAGACAAGTTTATAACCCACTAGAAGGGCAGTGTCCTATGCGAGCAGCTCCACTATCTTTAGATAATTGCTAGGTGATGTGGAGAGATTCAGAAAGTGGAGAATTGAAGGCACCAGATAGGTTAACTGCTTGGGGAATAGGGTTTGCTTTTATCTCTACAAATGGAGAAGGAATCAGATGGGTGCCAATGAGCCGTATTCATCTTGTTCATTAGAGAGAGAGATGAAGCAGACCCTTGAAACAAAGGAGAAGACTCAAGAAACATCAGGTGGTTCCATCACTGATTGTGCTCACCACTGAAAGAGTATGGCAGTTATGGCAATTGACTCATGGGCATCAAAAATTGTTAATGAGACTGATACAGGACTTGACAGCCCTCAGGAATCACTGGAATCCCTAAGACATGATAAGATTTTTTAGGACTTGAAAACCCTCAGGAATCATTGGATTCTCTGAGACATGATAAGATTTTTGTAGGACTTGAAAACCCTCAGGAATCATTGGATTCCCTAACACATAAAAAGACTGTTACAGGATTTTAAAAACTTGCGGGGATCATTGGATTCCTTGACACATGAAGTAATGGACAATAGATTGCTTATGGGCTATCTCTTGGTAGGTGAAGGAGGTGTATGTGTGATTGTTTTACATACCCTCCTTCTAGGATTTCTGGAAATCTTTTACAATACCATGTTGATTCATATCGTTTGTTATATCACTATTTGCATGTACAATTCATGTTTGTTACACCACATTGAGTCTGCACTGGCTGTGGGGAGAGTGATCACTGCTAGCTTGTGCTTTATTACTATGTGCTTGTGTAATACCTCCCATGCTGATGGGTTTGTGCTACCTGTTTCTAGTAAGATCCTTCAGCCCAGAAACCCACTAGCAATATCTGATTGGACTCCCCAATTTCCTTTGGTGTTTTTCTTCTCTCTTCCTGAGAAGTCAGGGAGGGCATGATCATCTACTTTTTGGGGTTCTCACCTCCCTGAGAAATCAAGGATGGGTGACCACCTGTGTTCTAAAGCAAAAGAAAGTGGGAGATGTAAAGGGCTGAAACTATGAAAAGGTGTATTTGAATTAGACAACCCAGCACTTATGGCTAATTACCTATTCTATGTGAGAGACAACGACTCTATTAGCATATGTTTTGGATAAATGGCTTTTGTCACTGTTTGGTGCTTACTCAATGTTTGGTGTTAAGATAATCATAGGCAAGAATTTGAGAGTGGGTTAAGATAGGCCAGAGTCCCTTTGGGGCAGGATGAGGAGCAGAGAAGTTGGTGACACTGGACTAGAGAATCCAGGATACATCATTGGCAAGCCTCATGGAAGTTTGTCTGTCTCCTTCATTTCTTCCCCTAATCATCACAGACTTTTACTTATCCTGACTCTGGTTGGTTCTGAAGCCTCCAGGGAGCTAGCCTGGACTTAATACATCTCATGTCCAAAAATGGCAGAAAACACCTCCTAAGGGGTGTGTTGGTTGATGTTCATTTAGCTTATTAAATTGGCACGGTAATTATTTGGTCAAGTAAGATCACTGACTCCAACTAGTTTGGGATGGATCTGCTATTATCTTAAATTTATTTTTTTTTTCAAAACCACAAGACTTTCTAATTGGCTGAATCCAACTGTGCTCCCAATTCCTTGTTTGCTCAAGACTTCTCTTTATCACTTTATTATTCTGTAAAATCTCCATTCGGAAAACCTCTTGGTCAGTGGTACCCATTATTCTACACTATCTGGAAGGTGGCAGCACTCTGTGGAAACCCAACTTTTCAGAATTTCTCACAGGATTTAAAAAGAAAAAAACTCCACAAATTAGAGAATAAAAAAATTGAGAAAGAAATAATAGTAATGCAAGACTATCATTAAAATGAGTCAACAACATGGGAAAATACACACAACTTCACTGAAGAAAATAATTTGTTAAAAAATAAATTTGATAAAAAAGAATAAATGGAAGCTAATGACTTCCTGAGACATCAAGATATGCTAAAACAAAATAAAAGAAAGAAAAAAGGAAAGAAATTTTAAACTTTTTCACTAGGAAAAATATAAAGAATATGGAAATAGATCCAGAAGAGATTATTGAAGAAATATTGGAATAAGGGGTGGAACCAAGATGGCAGAGAGTACACAGCTATTAATCTGAGCTCTTCCTGGCTTCCCTAAGATCAACACCATATCAAGCCTCTGAATGGGTTATGGAGAGACAGAAGCCACAAATATTTGGAATTTAACAAATTTTCAGCACAAGATATTCTGGAAGAACTTCAGTAAAGGACTGTATCAATCAGTCATTGGGAAGGGAGGTGGCTGAGAAGAGATGCAGTGTGGGGAGACCTAGGGTGGAGAGGACTTTATATACTGGGGAATTTTAGTGGGAGGTTCATAGCAAAAACACAGTAGCATTTGTTATTCTGTCCTGGTTTAAAAGCTAAAGAATTAGCAGACTAGCTGTGAAACATCCAACACAATCAAAGAAGGCAAAAAGCCCCAGAACTTCACCATAATGAGGGACTTGGCCATTCCCTATTAGCATCAGAAGGATGCTTGCAATACTAACCCCCAAGGCAAGATGAAGCCATTCTTGTCTATAGAGGGACCTTGGGACAATGTCCACTTTGCCCTAACAGCAGACCTCAATCTTTAAAAATAGAGCAAAAAGCCAAAACATTCTTTGACCATAGATAGCTATTATGGAAACACAGAAGAACAGACCTCAAATCCTAAGAAAAAGCAAAAATCTCTACATGAAGCCTCAAAAGGTGATATAAGTTGATTTCCATCTCACAAGACTCTCTTGGAAGAATTCAAAAAAGATCACAAAAAAATTTAGAAAAAATGGGGAAAGGAAATGGCAGCTCTGAAAAAGGAAAGAGAAATTATCTGAAAAAAGTAACTCCTTAAAATAGCCTCAGACAATTAACACTTCCTAGCTGTGTGACCCTGGGCAAGCCACTTAGCCCCAATTAATTCAGGAAAAAATTGTTTTGGTGAAATGCAAAAGAAAGAAAGAAAGAAAAGAAAAGAAGAACAAAAAGAAATGAAAAAATAGGAGAAAATGTAAAATACCTCATTAGAAAAAAAAAAACCAAAAACATTTAACCTGGAAAAAAACATCCAGGAGAGATGATCTAAGAATTATTGCACTACCTAAAAAGAAGATGAAAAAAAGAGCCTTATACAACATAGACAGCAACTTTCACGAAATCATCAACGAAAACTGCCTTGAGGTTCTAGAATCTGAAGGGAACTTAGTCATTTAAAGAATTCACCAATCACCTCCTGAAAGGGACCTCAAAATGAAAACTCCAAGGAATATCATGGCTAACTTTCAGAACTATCAGACAAAGGGAAATCTCTCTCTCTCTCTCTCTCTCTCTCTCTCTCATATATATATATATATATATATATATATATATATATACATACATACACACACACACACACACACAACACACACACACACACATATATATATATATATATATCCCAGTTCTGCTCATTTCACTCATGATCAGTTCGTGTAAGTCTCTCAAGGTTTTTCTGAAATCATCCTGCTAGTCATTTCTTACAGAACAATAATATTCCATAACATTCATATACCACAATTTATTCAGCCATTCTCCAATTGATGGGCATCCATTCATTTTCCAGTTTCTAGCCACTACCAAAAGGGCTGCCACAAACATTTTTGCACATACAGCTCCCTTTCCCTCCTTTAAGATCTGTTTGGGATATGATAGTATATTTGGAGAATCCTAGACAATCAACTAAAATTAAATAAAAAATATATGAACTAATTAACAACTTTAGCCAAGTTTCAGTATATAAATAAGCCCACATAAATAATTAGCATTTCTATATCTTACCAAAAAAGACCATTGGGCAAAAGATAGAAAGAGGAATTTCATTTAAAATAACTACAGACAATATAAAATACTTCAGAGTCTAGTGCCAAAATAACCCTGGAACTGTATGAACACAGTTACAAAATACTTTTCACACAAATAAAATAGATCTAAACAACTGGAAAATATTAATTGCCCATGAATAGTTTGAGTCAATAAAATGAATATATCAACTCTACTTATATTTATCTATTTATTCTGTGCCTACCTATGAAACTTCCCCAAAATTATTTTGTACAGCTAGAATAAATATTAAAAATAAAGTTCATTTGGGAAAACTAAAGGTCAATGATAATAAGGGAACAACTGAAAGAAAATATGAAGGAAGATCTAGTCATACTAGATCTCAAACTATATTATAAAGCAGTTATAATGAAAACAATCTTTTACTAGCTAATAAATAGGATGGTGGCATAGTATATATAGTATAGTACTATATATAGTACTAGTATATATAGTATAGGTACATACAACATTATGGTAAATGATTATAATAATCTAGTATATAATAAATCCAAAGATTCCAGCTTTTAGAACAAAAATTCATTATTTGATAATAACTGTTCAGAAGAAGAGAAAAAAAAGTGTTTGGCAAAACCTGGGTATAGACCATCATTTCATAAAGAATATCAATATAAAGTCAAAATATGATTCATCCATAAAAGAGTAAATCATAAGCAAATTAGGATGAGCATAGAATAGTTAGTTCACTTGTCAGATCTATCAATAAGAGAAGTTGCATCTTACTTCCTCATCATTATGTTATTCCTGCTGTAAGGCTGCTGAAAAGTAATATTTTTCTGCCTTCCCCAATGCCCACCCCAACCTCCTGCACTTCCAGCATAGGAAGTACTCTAGGAGACTACCTTCTTTAAAAGACAGATAACAAATGCCCAGATGATAAAAGTTAAATACAATAGACTGTAGTGAGGAAGTGTCACAGATACTTTAGACATTGAAGTTGATGTTAGTCATTATGACACAATTGAAGGACTACATTCTTTTGAATATGAACTATATGTCTAAACCCAACTTCTAACCCAAGTCATTTTGTTTAGAACTGTTTAGTTGTTCAGGATTGTTTTCTTTGACTTTAGAGGCAAACATTTCCTCATTTCTATAACCTCTTTACATCTTTGATCATCTCTAATAAAATACACTGAACAATAAAAATTACATTTCTAGAGAAAATTGTAAAGTAGGTAGTTGCATTTGGTGGGACATCCTTCCTTTGCTAATCATGTTTTTCTATTCTGACACCCCTTCCCATTCAAGGAATCTCATTTGAAGCTCCTTACTATCATCTCAGAAGGCACAAGTGACCCAAAGAATTCATTCACTGAAAGTGTTTAAAAAGTTAATGCGTCCCACTTTCAAAGTACATTTGTAAAGGTAATGGGTGGAGAGGGATTGCTTAACACTGAGGAATTAATTGTGAATGGTGGAATTTCAAGCATCAGTGAAAGTAATACTGTTTGAATGTCAGTTGATTTGTTTCTCCTGAAATCCCTAAATATAGATGACTGTGTATTTTATTGCCACATAAATTCAATTCTGAATGCTATCTTTTCTGACCATATTTTCTGTCTTGGTGAAGTCTTCTAATGTAAAAATCTCATTAATGTCCAAATAAAAATGTATACTAATAAATAACTAAATTATTTAATATATACCAAATAAATTAATATTTAGTATGTAGTAAATAAATAAATATTTTAAAATATATTTTTATTTATTTAGTATATTATACTAAATAAATTGTATATTTATTTAGTATATTAAGTATTTATTCACCAAATAAATATTTAGTATACTATTAAATAACTAAATTAAATAACTGTTTAGTAATGTTTATTACTAAATAAAAAAACAGTAATAAATCTACTAAGATCATAGTTTTAATGCTAAAAGCAACCTGAAAGATCATCTTGTTCAATCCCTTAATTTTATAGATGAATATATGAGGAGAGTGTAAGTGATTCATTTAATGTCACATAGGAAATGTGTATCATATCATAGGCTCGTGTTGAACCCATGTCTTCAGATTCCAGAAAAAAAGAGCCTTCTTTATTCTATTGTATTGACTTCAATTTATTCTAAGATTGTGTCCATTAGTACAATTTTATATCTTGGATGGTTACATAGGGTTCCCACAGGTGTAGTAACCACCCAGATTCAGGAGAATCATAGTTTCAATAGATTTTATAGGTATTTTAACTGCTTGCTTTAATCTATTTAGAACTGTCTGGGGAATTACAAAATTCCCTAGTCTTTTCTGCTTTTCAGGTTAACCATTCATTGGTTCAAAGGTGAGTCTATTTAAAGTAATTACCCTCCATACACACACAAACACACACACTGAGTTTTAACTTTGAAAAAACTAAAGGCTGTGCTTTTTGATACCTATCCACTTAATTATAAATTTGAAGCACTTTATTTGTATGTGACCATTTATTTGTTGTGAGAAGATAATTCCTAAAATATGTTCTTGTGCACCACAAATGCCACTAGAGATTGAATTCTCTCCATAAGCCAATTCTCTCTTAGAAACAATTATCTCTAGGTTTTATAATGTTGATCCTATTCAGAAATGGAAAGAGGCTGCCCTATCAGAATGATTTGGGAAAATATACTCCTCTTCATTATATTCATTTCAAAAAGAAAGAAGGGATGCATTTCTGTATGCATTCATTTTCTTATGTAAAATATTTTGTTGTTGTTATAGAAAAGAATATGGTGTCAAAATTGGACAGTCATCAATTTTGAGATAGTTTACATGCTGTAATTCAGAACTAGAAAAAAAGTAAAACGTATACTAGAAGAGAAAATTAGACTAATATATTTAACAAGAATGTCTAAGACCAACCTATAGTCAAGGTTTACAATTTCAAAGAATGTCATCAATCATTTCTTTGGTGTATCTTTTAAGGTTAAAACATTGTATCGGCATGATAGCTCTTTATATTCCTTGAAATGTGCACAAAACCTATCATTGACAGACCTCTAAATCTAGAGTTAGGAATAACTGAGATCAAATATGATCTCAGGCATTTAATAACTATTTCACCTCTGTTTGTCTCAGTTTCATCATTGTAAATTGAGGATAATAACAATACATTCCCCATAAAGTTGTTGTGTGGGTCAAATGAGATAATAATTTTAAAGTATTAATACAATGCCTACCTAGCACATTTTAGGGGTTTCCTCCCCTTGTCATTTTAAAAATAGTATTTTAACTATTTCTGAAGTTAGGTGTCTGAATATAAATAAAATAATAAGATGTTTTATATACTTGTAATAAAATCATAAATTTTAATAAAAGAGACAATTATGTTTATATATAATTATCATCATATTAAAAGTGTAATATAATTAGATATTTAACAGCAAGTCTAGTCATAATAATTTTCCAGTAGTGATGTGAATAATCAATACTGCAAGATATCTGCCACAATGATATGATATGAAAAAAAAAACCTGTGATTTCTATTAGTGACAAAATCAGACATTTGTTATTGAAGGAAATAGCAAATTTCATTTAGCACTTAATGAAAATAATTATTTTTATTTTTTCCATTCAAGTTCAAAGAATCTTTGGTAAAGAACAAATGCTTTACATAGTAATGGTGTTCCACATACTGATGTCACATTATATTTTAAAATTTTTATTTTAAAATATTTTTAGTTTTCAAAAGTTACTTTTATAAGATTTTGATGTCTACTTTTTCTCCTCCCTTCCTTCTCTTCTTACTTTACCAAGATGGCAATCAATCTGGCTATAAATGTACAATCATATTAACCTTATTTCCATATTATTCATGTTGTGATAGAAGAATCAGAATAAAAGTGAAAAATCACAGAAAAACAAAAGCAAAAAACAACAACAAAAAAAGTGAAAATAGTATATACTTCCATCTTCATTCAGACGCCATAGTTCTTTCTCCGGATTTGGATAGCATTTCCCATTCTTTTTGAATTGTCTTAATTCATTGTATTGCTGAAAAGAGCAAAAACTATACAAATTTATTATCTACAAGATGTTGCTATTACTCTTTTGGTTTTTCTCACTTCATTCCATCTATTCATATAGGTCTTTCCAAGTTTTTTCTGAAATCTGCTCTCTAATTATTTTTATCAAACAATAGTATTCCATTATATTCATAAACCAGAATTTATTATTTATAATTCTTTTGGAATAGATCCAAATTGCTCTCAAGAATGCATGGATTAGTTTACAATTTCACAAACAGAACATTAGTATTCATATTTTCTCATACCCCTTTAACATCTATCCTATTCCTTTTCTGTCATATTAGTCAATCTCATAGGTGATAGGTGGTAACTCAAGAGTTGTTTTGATTTGGATTTCTCTAATCAATAGTGATTTAGATCAATTTTTCCATATGACTATAGCTTTAATTGCTTCCTCTAAAAACGGCCTGTTCATATTCTTTGACCTTTATCAATTATGGAATGAATTGTTTTCTTATAATCTCTACATGTTTTAGAAATGATTCATATATTAGAATCATTGAATGTAAAAATTGTTTCCCAGTTTTCTATTTGTAATCTTGGTTACATTGGATTTGTTCATACAAAAAATGTTTAATTTAATGTAATCAAATTTATCCATCTTGCATTTTATAATGTTTTTTATCTCCTGTTTGGTTATAAAATTTTCCCTTCTCTATAGATCTACCAGATAAATAATTCTTTGTTCTCTTAATTTACTTTTGGTATAACGATTTATATATAAATCATGTATGCAATTTGACCTTATTTTGGTATAAGGTGTGGTATATTGGTCAAAACCAGGTCATTGTCAGATTATTTTTTCACTTATTTCAGCAGCTTTTGTCAAATTGTAGGTTCTTACCTCAGAAACAGGAGTCTTTGTGTTTACCAAACAGGAGATCACAATAATCAATGACCTTTTGGTTTTCTACATGTTCTTCTATTTTGTCTAGTTCTATAACATTTTGGGGTATTTTGATTAGTATGACGCTCTAAAGATA
The DNA here is from genome assembly GCF_902635505.1 of Sarcophilus harrisii. NCBI lineage: Eukaryota > Metazoa > Chordata > Mammalia > Dasyuromorphia > Dasyuridae > Sarcophilus > Sarcophilus harrisii. The sequence goes on along the minus strand of NC_045428.1, from coordinate 93,856,340 downwards.
TAATTTAATGAAGGAAAAATTAGAAGAAGGCAAAGAAAAAGGGACAAGGAAGACAATGGGAGGAGAAAGAAAGGAGATAGAGAGGAAAGGAAGGCTAGGGGAAGGAAATTATGAAAGAAAAGAGGAAATGAAGAGAGGGAAGAAAGAAAGAATAAAAAAGAGGAATAAAGGAAAGAAAGTAAAGGAAAATGTAAAAAAGGAAAAATTTAAAAACCTAACTACTAAGCCAGCATACAAAGATAAAAAAAATGCTATAAGGATAGTATGAATGGGTGTTGGTAGAATTTGCTATTATACATTGAATTTTCTTTTGAAAATAACTCCTGGCTAGTATCCTTAAGTGATAAGAGGGGTCAAGGGTTCCTGTAACAATGTGCCTTGTGCCTTTTTTCTCTTGCTAGGAAGACTATGTCTCCTGGGGGAAGGCATCAAGGGAATTGGCCAGGTGTCTTACATCTGCCTAAAAGGAACTTATTTTTGTCACTGAAATTCAGGTTATATTTGACTTATTTAGGAGAAACCTCTCACCCAGAGCTGGAAGACTGGGGGTATGTTACAGGTCTTACACACAATTTAGGTACCATAACATTTTATTCTTTCTTATAGGCGTTAGTTATTCTCCTGAAGATCCACCATAATACAGACAACCATTTTCATTCATATTTTTCTGAACATTTTTATCAATAAGAAAGAAAATTATTTGTGTAGAAACTTGAAACTGTATAATAATACACCCGAAAAGAATATCAAATCCATGAATCATTGTTTAGACATTTTTATTATCTGAATAATTACTTGTTGGTTAAAGAAAACTGTTTCTTGGTACTAGAATTCTATACATGGACATTTCATGAGAACATTTATTTTTGCTTTTAAATGAAAGAAATTGAACTGAACTCACTTAGGGAAGAGAGAGACAAGTCCATCACGTTGGTCTTCATATAATCTTGTTACTATGTACAATGTTTTCCTAGTTCTGTTTATTTCACTCAGAATCAGTTCATGTAAACAACTCCAGGCTTTTCTGAAATTAGCCTGCTCATAATTTTTTATAGAAAAATAATATTCCATAAAATTCATATAACATAACTTATTCAACCATTCCCCAACTGATTGGCATCCATATAATTTGTCATTACAAAAAGGGTTGCTACAAACATTTTTGCAGTTGTTGGTCCTTTTCTGTCTTTGATGATCTCTTTGGGATACAAACCCAGTAGAGACTCTGCTGGACCAAAGAATATGCACAGTTTTATGGCTCTTTGTATAGTTATATAGTTTCAAGTTGTTCTCCAGAATGGTTGGATCAGTTCTCAAGTCCACCAACAATGTATTAGTGTCCCAGTTTTTCCAAATTCTCTCCAAAAGTTATAATTATCTTTTCCTGTCATCTTAGTCAATCTAAGAAATGTGAAGTGGTAGCTCAGAGTTGTGCTAATTTGTATTTCTCTAATCAATAGTGATTTAGAAGATTAAAAAAAAATCCTTATTTAAAATGAGAAGGCCTGATATTAATTCTCAGAGATATATTCGCAGCTCATCTGTGGTAGAAAAAGGAAGTAAACAGACAATAATAAACTACATGTTTTTTTTTTATTTAATTATAACAATTATATGTCTCACCTGCCATTTTCACACTTAGAAATTAGGACCTTCTTGATGATACAGAAAACAAAGTGATATACTTGAAATTATTGAAAATTTGAAGAAAAGAATCTCTTGCACTGGATTTTAAATAAGAATATCATTTTAGTGTTGGATGGATTTGACAGGAGATAAATAATTGTTCCTGAGGTGCCTAAAGCTGAGTTGAACAATTGTGTACTTTGTGAATGCATTGTTATTGCTGTCATGTTAAATTCTTTGTGAATCCCACATGATGTTGGCTATAAACTAAGGATGAAACTCCTTTTGTAGTTCCAAAGAATGCAAATGATTCACCATTTCTTTTAGATGCAAATTCTTTCCTTTTTTTTTTTTTAAACTGGATTCAATTGTAGCCAGATCATTAAGATTTATATGATTCAACAACTCTAGCATTAGATCAACGAATTGATCATTAGGCAGAGATTTCACATCTATTATTTTTTGTCAAAATATATTTCTTAATTTGGTCTTTTTCTAGCTTTTTAAGTTGCAAGCTCAATTCATTGACTTTCTCTTTCTCTATTTTGTTCAAGTAAGCCTCTAAGGATATAAAATTTCCCCTTATTACCACTTTGGCTGCATCCCACAAATTTTGGTATGATGTCTCACTGTTGTCATTATCTTGAGTGAAATTATTAATTTTGTCTATAATTTGCTGTTTCACCCAATCATTCTTTAAGATGATATTATTTCATTTCCAATTACTTTTTGATCTATTTACACCTAACTTTTTGTTGAATGTAGTTTTTATTACACAAAATATATTTCTTACTATTTGTTTATACCTTATGCTACTCTCTCCACAACTCTACTATTGTTATCAAAAAAGAAGGGAAATGGAAGACTGAGAGCCATTATTTGTTGATTTATTTATATATATTTAATTACTTGCTATATATAAAAATAAACTAAATGCATTGCTAGATTGTTATTGATGATTGCCTCTCTACCAAAGTAGAATTCTTCATATATAACCTGATTCAGTATATTGCTGGAATTATCCAAGGAGCTTCCATTATATTAAAATGGGCATTGTCACACAGGATGAGGCATAAGAGCAGAGATTTGTGGTGGAATTAAAAGACTGTAGAAATAATCCTTCAATAAAACATGTGAAGTTGAGTCATTGTGAGTAACTAAATCTCAGTACCAATTTCATAAATTGTATGTTTATCTGCATCAAAACATTATTTATACAGACTATATTATACAGACAGGTATTTATATACATGTTTATATACACACACATATATGAAAATGACAAATTGGAAACATCTATACAATTTTTTCACTGATATAGTACAATTGGATATTATGATAATTCTAGGGTAACAGAGTTTTTGTGGTCACTTAAAGGATATTAAGGACTTTGTTCTAAATTTTAAAAAAACAGATGGCGCACTGGAAATTGTAACTTCAGGAGAACTGTGCACCTGCTCACAATCCTAGGACTAGAAGCAGTCCATGAGTTCATGGTTAAGGGGGAAATCAGGTGTGAAAACCTTCCTGTGTGATGTAATGACCAAGAGAATAGTGACACATATGCCTTTAGTTCAAACCATCTTGGAAACACTGAAAACCTACAGATACCAGGTAAAGGTTAGAAAATAAAATGGCATGAATAACCTGTATTTTGGGATAATCCCTTTCTATCTCAGAAATAGAGAATGAATTTAATATAAAAGAAACACTAAAGAAATAGCCTGGAAAAATGAGTAAAGAAAAAAAAAAGCATGTGAGCATAACAAGTTACTATGCTAACAGCAAAGAACAAGACACAAATGCAGAAGAAATCATAAAGGTTCAATTGTGAACTATTTACAAACCCAACAATTATTCCAGGAAGTACACAAAGAGGGTTGTAAAAACCAATGTAAAAGAGGTAGAAGAAAAACTTAAAAAAAAATGAGAGGAATGCAAAAATATTAAGAAATTCAATAGCTTGGTAAAAGAGGCACAAAATAATAAAGAAAATAACTCCTTAAAAACAGAATTGGGAAGAGACGATTCTGAAAACATAGCAGAGTAGATTGTAAATTTTCAAGCTCTCCTGATTTTCCCCACAAAGAGAACAAATTTGCTCCTCAGGCTGAACAAAGACTGTTGAAAAATCAAGAAGATTTGGGGCAGAACCAGGATACTCCAGATACAATCCCAGAATATGCGGAGAAAAATCTCAAGCTGGGTATTAGCCTGTCTGTGCAAATACCTCTGTTCTAGCTTTGCAGAACATCAAGTGGGGACCCACTAGGGTGAGCTGGGACCTCAGCAGGAACCATAGAGACTTTCACCTACCAGATTGTTTGTCCCTGTTTGAATCCAGGAGGATTGAGTGAACCTGGGCTGATTAGGAATTCCAGGCAAAGCTGTGATGTTGAGAGGTAGCCCTGGGCAAGAAGGAACCAGCACCAGATGAGGACAGATGCAGTGGGGCAGGGATGCTGATTGCTGTGACAACTTGCAGGAGAGTAGAACTCTTGGTTTGTAGTTCCTGCTCAGAAAGGAGAGCTGAACGGAAGCTTAAGGAACCATTCCCCCCCCCCCCCCCCGACCCCACGATTAGAGATGGTTAAACTAATACTTCTTATTTTAAAAAAGTGAAAAAAAAAGAAAGAACCCAATAATAGAAACATACTAGAAGAACAATGAAGATGGGAGTTGATCTTCAGAGAAGAACACTTATTTTAAAAAAGCTTCTACCCCCCCAAAATAATGTGAAATGGCTCCTTGCCCAAAGAGAAGAACTCAGTTTATAGAAAAACTTAAAAGAGAATTTAAAAATCAAATAAGAGACATTGAGGAAAAACTAAAATAAAAATGAAAATTATCCACTAAAAACAAGAAGATTATGGAGAAAATGTTAAACAATTAGAAAAGGAAGTATAAAAACTCAAAAATGAAAATAATTATTTGAAAATTAGAATTGGGCAAGGGGAAGGCAGTGAAGTTAGGAGAAGCCAAGAAATAACAAAACATATTATAAAGAATGACAAAATAGAACAGAAAGTGAAACATCTTATAAGAAAAAGGACAGATATTGAGAACAGACTAAGAAAAGGAAATATAAAAATAATTGTACTGCCAGAAAGTTGTGACCAAAAAGAGAACTTTGGCACAATAATGCAGAAAGTACAAGAAAATTGTCCTGGAGTGATAGAAGATGAGGGCAACATAAAAATAGAAAAAAATCCATTAATCACCACCTTAAAGTGTTCCTTTGTGTAAAAGATAAAAGGAATATTTTTGCCAAATTTTGAAACCCTCAGATCAAAGAGAAAATTTTGCAAGAAATAAGAAAAAAAATATTCAGGTACCACAAATAGAATTGTGAAAGACATCAGCACCCACAATAAAAAAAAAATTCTGGACTCATATCTACCAATAATCAGAAGAACTAGGCCTGTAGCCTAAAATATCATATCTAGGAAAATTATGTACAATTTTGAATGACAAAAAAATGGACATTTAATGAATTTGCAGATTTTCAAGATTTTCTATCAACTAAAACTGAACTTACCAGAAAATTTAACATGTAAAAGCCAATATCAAAGATCAGTTTTAAGAAAGTCAAATAGACAAACTGTTTAAACATGGGAAAATTGTATGTTTTTTTTTTTTTTAACATGGAAAATGTAGACTATCTGTTTAAGATTCACATCAACAATAGTAGTTCAAAAGAAAGACTGTCAGATTAAGGTAATAATAGTAATCATGCTATACAAATGAGATACAGAAAAAGAATTGACAAAGAGGCATTAGAAGGAGGAGGGCTCATAGTTCTGAAAACTTACTTTCATTGAAAATAGGTTAAATAGGCAATACTACATTTATATATATATATATATATATATATATATATATATATATATATTTTTTTTTTTTTTTTTTCCCTATACGATGAAGAGTATGGGATCCTCCAAAATCGAGCGGGGAAGGGGGAACCAACGGGAGGGATGGGTAGATGGGAAAGCAGTAGGTGAGGGAAAAAGAAAGGGAGGGATGCTTGGGAGGAGGAGGTTAAGTAATAGCAAGGCAAATTATGGAGCAGAATTAAATTAAAAAGTCAGCAGGGATAGGAAATAGTTGTGTACATGTGAGTCTGTGTGTGCGTGTGTGTATGTGTGTGTGTGTGTGTGTGTGTGTGAAAGAGAGAAAGAGAGAGAAAGAGAGAGAGATTGTGTGAATATATACTATCTATACACACATACACATATATACACACACAAATACATTTTCTTAACTGTAGTTTTCTTGAGAATTGGTGTGGGAATAAAAGGGGGAACAAAGAAGAAAGTAAATAAGGTGCACAGCAGAGATCCAAAGAACAATTTACAAGGAAGTGAAGAAAAACTGAACATTGATGAATATAATTTCTTCTACACACACACACACACACACACACACACACACACACACACATATATATATATATATATATATATATATATATATATATATATATATATCTTTATACTTTCTTGATCTGGTAATTTTTTCTTATATATTTTGAATCCTCCCTGATATTCTGCTGGATATATGACTCTCCTTTGTTTTGTTTTATTTTGTTTTGTATTCCTTTTCTATTTTTCTTATTTTTTTCAAATAAAATAAAGAAACAGAATTGACAGAATGATAATAAAGGGAAAAATATCCTCAAGAGAAGAATTCCTTTAAAAGAACTAAAAATGGGAAAAGAGGTATAAAATTTCTTGAAGAAAAAAAATAAGCAATATGACTGGCCAAATGAAAAAAAAAAAGAAAGAGATCCAAAAACTCACTGAAGAAAATAATTCTTCAAAAATTAGAATTGGGGAAAGTAAAGAAGCCATAGGAATAATAATGTTTTTAAATCAAAGGAATGAAGAAAATAGAAGAAAATATATAATATTTTGCTGATTAAATAAAACCACTTACCTAGAAAATAGATTGATGAGAGATAATGTAATATTTCTTGGACTACTTCAAAGCCAAAAAAAAAAAAAAAAAGACTGTGCCCATCATAGTTCAAGAAATTATCAAGAAAAACTTTTCCAATATGCTAGAATGAAAGACTGAAATACAAAATTTAAATATTTGCCAATGTCTTTTAAAAGAGATCCCAACATGAAAATTCCCAGGAAAATAATAGCCAAATTCTAGAATTTCCAGGTCTTGGAGAAAACATCAGATGAAGCCAAAGGCAAGAGTTGGGGCAGAGGCAATTTCCATGTCTTGGAGTCACAGTCAAGATAACATTTAGCATTTCTCAGATGAAGATCTTTTACTTAAAAAATACAAGAACTTTGTCAGATTTATAAGAATATGACATTCCCCAATTGATAAATGATCAAAATGTATGAATAAGTAGATTTGTTATAAAGAAATCAAAACTATCTATAGTCATATAAAATGTTCTAAACCCTTATCAATTAGAGAAATTAAAAGTAAAACAATTTTGAGATATAAACAATTAGTAATTTCATTAAAGAGAATATCAGCAGTGAGACAAAATACTAAAATTCATGAGATGCAGAGAAAGCAGTACTTATGTGGAAATTTACATCAATAAAAAGAAAACTAGGTCAACATATTTGGCATGCAAATAAAAATTAAATGGAAAAAAGAACAAATTCAAGATGTCCATTTAAAAACAAAATCAGAAATTCTGAAAATCAAAGGAGAGATCAATAAAATTTAATGTTTGAAAATTGAATTAGTAATAAAACTAAGTGATTTTATGTCAAAATGCAAAGTAGATAAAAGTATGATTAATTTGAATAAAAAAGAAAGAAGAAAACCAAATTGTTAGTATCAAAAATGAACAAGGAGAATTCACTACCAAAAAAGAGAAGGTTGACAATGACTCTGAAAACCTATGAGAAATTGATGAATATTTAGAAAAATATAAATTGCCCAAATGTGCAGAAAAGAAAATAGAATAATTAAAAAATCCTGTTATACACACAGAAATTGAATAAGCCATGATTGATTTCTGAGAGAATTTCCTCAAGAACAGATGGATTCACAAGTGAATTCTATCAAACATTTAAATAACAATTAATTCTGATAACATATAAACTATTTGGCAAAACAGGCAAAGAAATAATCCTCCCAAATACCTTTTATGTCACAAATATAGTACTTATTCCTAATTCAGGAAAACAAAAAGAAAGAAAAGTGCATATCAATTTCTCTTATGAATATTCATGCAAAAATTTTAAAGAAGTAAATAACAAGGGTATTACATTAATATGTCACAAACATCATACAATATGACCCAATGGAGTTTATACCAGGAATATGGGAGTGATTCAGTACCAGGAAAATTATCAGCATAATAGACCATATCAAAAATAAATCCAATAGAAATCACATGATTATCCCAACAGATGCAGGAATTTTTTTTTTAAATAAAATACATCATTCTTACTAATAACACTAGAAAGCATAGGAATAAATGGAGCTTTCCTTGAAATGATACATAGTATCCTTTGAAGTAGCAAGTGTTTTCTATAACTAGGATAAACCAGAAGCTCTTACAATAATTTCAGGATATATCAATGATGACTTTTCTCTACTATTCAATATTGTAGTACTATACCAAAGGAATTCAAGAGTATCAACTGAAAAAAAACAACTAGTTGAAATAATTAACAACTTCAGCAAAGTTCCTGTGTAAGATATAATATAATCCTTCTTCCATGTGAGAGCCAATGATGTCCGTCTTTGCGTTCTTAAAAATCCCTTACTTGATTTTTCTGTCTGCTCGAATGATTGCCCTTTATTTCTTTTTTTTTTTTCCTTTTGTGACTATATAAGAAAATTCTCTACTATAAGTGTCCCAAATTTCTCTCTTCTCCCTCTACCTACTATTTAATCTATAACCTCACAAAACTATCCTCCTCTAAGGTATTTATAATTTCTTACTTGTCAAAACCAATCAATTTTGTCAATTCTCATTTTTTCTTGACTGTTCTGTAATATTAGACTCTCTTGGTCAGTCTAATCTACTTAATATTCTTTTCTCAGTGGTTCTCTTTTACTTGCTAAAGGCTAATATAGGTCATGTTCTCAAACCTTGGCACTCTGTCCTGTCCCTCTGTTTCTTCATTCTCTATGTTATTTCTATATCATTAATCTTATCAGTTCCCATGGATTTAATTAATTTCTTTGCTGATGATTTTTATATCACCTATCTTGCCCTGATTTCTCTGATGACCTTCAATCTTTCATCTCTAATTTATGTCTATTCATCTCAAACTGGCTATCCATTTGATATCTTAAATTCAATCCTGAGTTCACTAAATTTCTCTCAAAAACCTACCCCTCCAAACTTCCCTATTACTTTGAAAGGCAGTCAGTCTACGAGTATAGTCATTTAGTTCTCATATTAGACTTCTCATTATCTCTCACACCTCCCCATGCCTTCTGATGCCAAGGTTGGTGATTTTACCTTTGCAACATTTCTCACATGAGCCTCATTCTCTCCTGTGATACTGTCACCATTCTAGTACAAGTCTTCATTCATCTTATACCTCAACTTACACAATAACCTGCAAGGGGATCTCTTATTTCATGTTTCTTCTTACTTGGTTAGATCAATCATCCTTTATGTCACTTAAAGTAATTTTTTTTAAAGTACAGATCTGACCATACCATCTTCTTGCTTAATAAGATCCAATGGCTACCTAACACCTCCAGGTGTTAGGCAAAATCCTATCATCATAAATTAAATTAGATTATGAACCTTTTGGGTGCACAAATACAACCTTGAAGAATTTGGAGATTAACTAAGACAGATTCTACTATTCTTAGGAAATGTAAAAAAATCAAGTCTTCAGAGAAAAAAGGAGAATTAATCACCTTTTTCCTATGTTATTTTAGTACTCCTCTACTTTGTATTTATGCCCTTTTTAACCTACCCCACCCCCACCTTTCCAGTCTTCTTATACCTTACTCCCCATTATGCACTCTTCTATTAAGTGACATTTATCTCCTTGCTGTTCCATATAAGAGAAATTCCATCTTTTGACTTGGAACATTTTCATTGGATGTTCCTGGTACTTGAAATGCTTTCCCTTCCCATCTCTGCCTACTTGATTAATTTGACTGCCTTTAAGTTTGAACTAACATTTCTTCCTTGGCCGAGTGCCTTAATTCTAGTTCCTTCTTTTTATAAATTATTTCTTATTTATGTTATATATAATATGCTGTACATATATTTATTTGCATATTTTCTACTCCATTACATTGTCAGCTGCTTGAGGTTGGGGACTACCTCTTTTTTTTTTTTAATATATATATTTGGTGTTTAATTTAGCACCAAGCACCTAACAAATGTTCATTAAAAGCTTATTGACTGACTAGTTAACTTTTGGACATGTGGTCAGGAAGATCTGATTTGAAATGTGACTTTAAAATGCAATAGCTGCGTGACTCTTAACCTCTATTTCCTCTATTTGCCTGTTTTCTCAAATATAAAATAGACATAATAAAATATATATACTTCCATATTTTTCCAAGAAAAGAGAAGACTCAGAGAAGATAGTCTGTCTTCCATTGTTAGAAAAAAGTGTCATAGGGAAGAAGAATTATAATTGTTGGATTTGATCTCAAAGGGTAATAGTTTGAAATTAGGAAATAGGTTTGATGTCAAGGAAAAAAAGAAAGCAAAACACAGCAAACAAAAACCAAAAACTTCTTAAAACAACTGTCTAAAAGTGAGATGAATTACTTCAATAGGCTAACATGATATGAGTTTCCCCTCTTAAATCATTTTCTAAGAGAGATTAAATGACTCTTTGTTGGCTTTGTTGGAGAAGGCATTACTTTTTAGTTATTGCTTCAACTATATGGATGCTAAGTTTCCTTCCAACTGATAATTTCTGTAAGAAAGGTACACATAATAGATTAAAATAATAATTCTTTTGATAATATCTAGCTTTTTGTTATCCTTGCTTAGGACCCAAATTGTGTAAGGGTTTATTTATAATTGGACAATTTATTACTTCATCAGGAAGATCTACCTGATGAACTATTAGACCTACCCATACACAACTGCAGCTATTTTTGGGGAGAATTTGCTAATCATCTTAAAATTAGAAACATGAGGTAATATGTGAAGACTATTCATGCTGGAAGTTTTTGGGGTATGGGTGGGTACAGCCACGTCCTTCATTAATGCAGATCAATAGCCATTCTTCAAATTGTAAACTTAAACAGTTTATTGGAAGTATTATCAAAAGTTTATAGGCTTCTCCAAGCATCCAAAATTCAATGTTTTAAAGGACAGACTTAAATTTTTCACTTCTTCACTGAGGGCAGTTTTCTCTGTTACCACTATTGTACTGCCTCTCTTGGTAAGAGATTAAGTTGAATAACTGTTCAAAATTCAAGAGGGTTAAGGAATAGCCCAACTGTATTCTTAAGCAAAGAATTGAAGAGATTTTAACTATTAGTAGCAATGACAGAATCAATAGGAAAACAGAATCTTGGCATATTTTGATGTCTGATTTCAATTTCTGTTATCATGAATTAAGTTAGATTATGCACCTTTTGGATGTACAAATACAACCTTGAAGAATATGGAGATTAACTAAGACAGATTCTACTTTTCTTAAGAAATGTAAAAAAATCAGGTCTTCAGAGAAAAAAAAAGGAGAATTAGTCACCTTTTTTCCTATGTTATTTTAATACTCATCATTTTATTCATTATCAGAACAGAAATAAATAATGGATGATCTTCCCAATACTTGGGATCATTTGACTTGACCTCTCTCACCTAATTATTAGGACTAGAGCAAACAAGATCTAGTTAGGACAGTTCCCATATTGATTGATGCAAGCTATTAAACAATCAATACCAAAGGAATTATTGAGCAATTTAATGAGCAATCCATTATGTTAGCCATCACACCCATCCCTAAGCCAATTTCTGGTGAGAAGAGGACAGAACCAGCCTTAACATCATTAACATTCAACCCATGTCAGCAATAAACTAAGAAGTCTCAATAAATCTCTAATAAATCATCTGCTTTTACTCATTGTTGTCATGCATCGCCCATAATGCCAATTGCCATATGTACATACAATTTTCAATATCTAAAAAAAATTGCATATTAAGAAAGAAGGAATGGAATTTTAAAATTGGATTTCAATTTTGTAATACGTGTACATTTATGAACAAGTGATGGCATTGAATTGTAGATTCAAATATTTAGGACCTGAAGAACCAGAGAAATCATATATTTCAATCCTATTTTATTCAGTGGAGAAAACTGAGGTCTCAAGAATCTAATTACTTTGCTTAATGTCACACAGGTAGTTAGAGGTAGAGTCAGTATTTAAATTTATGTTCTTTAAACCAAGATGCAAAATTCTGTACATAAATGCCCTTTCCCCCTTCCTCCCTCCTTCTTTCCTTCCTTCCTATTTTCCTTTCTTTTTCTCCTCCTTCTTTCATTCCCTCCCTCATTCCTTGCATCCTTTCTTTGCTAATGTGAATGGTAAAGAACTAGTTTCTTTCTGGATTTCCATTTATCTGAGATGTAGGGGGGAAATGTCATCCCTAGAGTAAAGTAGCATATTGTTTAAATTAATAAACACTTGTCAAAATGTACCAAGAAATATATTAAACTTATTAAAAGTAAGTGGCAAACTTTACAAAGCAGAGAAATTGCTCTTTGAAAATATAGTCGGTGATTCTTTCATTAAAAAGAAATAATTCTAAATTCTTTGAAGATACAATTCTCTTTGTCTTTAAAAAAATAGAAGCATGCATGTTTTAAAAATTATTTCTACAATTTCTATTTTTATTGAAATAACATTACAAAGTATGGATTTTTCAGAAGTCATTATTTTGCCAAGATTCAATCTTTTAAGTCTTTTGAAGTACAGAGAGAAAGAAAAAAAATTGTCTTCTGCACTCAGGGATTTACTCTCAGATAAAAGAATATGCAAGGAAGTTAGGTTTAAAGAAGTAGGAGTGATAAATTTCAGAAAGGTAATCAAAAAATATAAATATATATGCAAGTATCTATATGTATATATCCATGTATGTATGTATTCATGCATAAATGTGAATGTGTATGTATAGCTGACATATGAACATATATCCAACACATGTTTATATACATTTATAGTATGTACATATATATGTACATAGGCTGAAGTTTCTTGCCTACTCTGAGAATTGTCATGTGCTAATTTCTGATAAATTATTTATAATTGCATGGCTTTTGAATAAAAGAATTTCAGACAGGATTCTCAATAGTTAAACTGGTCTAATCTGCATCTAAACAAAAATGTAACAATAATCATGTAGTAATGGAAAACTTTTACATGAGACATGCAATTTTGCTTTTGAATCATGTTATTTATCAATTTTTTTTCCATTTATAAAGTCAAAGTTCTTCCTTTTTACTACCTCCATTGATTACTCTGGGTCCTGGTGTCTAAGATGAAAAAAAAAATCTATGATTTTCATATCATAGCTATCTTATTTCCACTAAATCTTCTTTTATCCAAATTGAAGAATCATAGCTCTTTCCAAAATTCTCATGTGCATTTGTGTCTTGAGATCTATCTATTGTAATCATTCCCACAGGGATATATGCCAAATGTGATTTAAAAAGAAGAGGCTTTTTTGGCATGAAAAAAACCCTAAATGATGGAAAACAGAATTTTAATATTATAGGCTAAGGTGTTATTAGTTTTCTTTTTGAAGTCCTAATGTTATTCTGTTATTCTGCTTAGAATGTTTAGCTCATTTAAATCTAATGTAATTTTTAAAAATACATTTATATTAATGCCTCTTACATCATTAATTTAATTACCTGTTTTTAAAAATATATGTGGAAAACTTTACATAGTTCCAAATTATGGTTTACCATATTCTAATCAGCCCAATTTTATCTTGGCTTTTAATATTCTTATTCTGTTCCATATACTATCATTCACAGATTTGTGCCATCTATAAATGATAAGGCTAGAATTCCACAAATATTAATCCAAGTTTTTGGAAAAATATTAGACAATATATAATGAGATTAAATCCAGAGGCAGCTTTTACATTTGAAAGAGACATTTTTCATCTGGACCCCATGAACCTGCTTAAAAAATTAACAATATTTCAACATAATTGGATCTTTGAAGGCCTATGGATTTTATTTTAAGCATTTAAAATATTTTTTCTGAGAAGGGGTCCATAGGCTTCATTAGTTTGCCCTAGATGTCCATTTCAAAAATTTATTTTTTTTTCTTTCTTATAAAATTTTCTCTTTGATCTGGAAGTTTCAAAACGTTGGCCATAATATTCTTATATGTTTTTCACACAAGATCTCTGAGGTGCTGATTAGTGAATATTTTTTTTTCCCATTTTTACTTTCACCTCATGTTCTATCATTCCAGGACAATTTTCTTGGATTATTTCCTCCATTACTGTGTTCAGATTCTTTTTTTGGCCTCTGTTTTCAGGTACTCCAATCATGCTTATATTTTCTCATATTTAACTGTTCTCCAAATCTGTTGTTTTTCTTTTAAGATGTTTGAAATGTTGTTCTAATTTTTTCATTCTTTATATTCTGTTTTGTTATTTCTTGTTTTCTAATAGTTTCATTGGTTTTCCCCTTTCCCAATTCTAATTTTCAAAGAGTTATTTTTGTCTTTAAGACTGTATCTTCTTTTCTTAATTAGAAAAAGAAAACCTCTTTTTCTCATAGTCTTGTTTTTTCTTGCATGGTTTTTATTTCATTTATTAGATTTTCCTCAATGTTTCTTATCTCATTTAATTTTTAAATTTTTTGAGTTCTATAAATTCTCTCTGAATAGGGAACCATTTAAGATTACTCTTTGGGGTAGAAGAACCTTTTTTTTTTTAACTTCACTATCCTCTTCTAAATATAACTCCTAACTTCCCTATCCCTATAGTAAGTTTGTATAGTTGGGTTCTTTGTTCTTAGCCTGTTCATTTTCTTAAAGAACTATTACTTTTTTTTAAATAATTTTTTATTGACAGAACCCATGCCAGGGTAATTTTTTACAACATTATCCCTTGAACTCACTTTTGTTCTGATTTTTCTCCTCCCTCCCTCCACCCCCTCCCCCAGAGAACTATTACTTTTAACACCTCTAATTATGGGGTGAGGGGATGGTGCTTCCAGTTTCACTGCAGCTCTTTCCTCTGATCCAAATCCAAAATTCCCTGCTCCTGAAAGTTCCTACAATCAGCATCCTCCCTGTCTCCCTGCCTCTGTACTCTTGATATGCTGTTCCTTCTCACTCAGATCCTCAACTCTGTAGCATAGCTGAGTCCCTGAATCAGGACGTGGGCTCCTTAGGCAGGAAAGTGAAAGTTCTTGTGATTCTTGCTGAAGCTCCAGCCAAACCCAGCCAGCCCCAGGGTGACCCATGTGGTGTTTCAGTGGAGGAGTTTGCACTTCATATGTGCTAATCCCCAGAGTTTCTTGGGTTTTTCTTGGGGTGTCCTAGGAGGCCTCTGTTTTGCTCCAAGTATTATTAATTTTTCACTAGTCTATGTTCAACCATGAAGTGCAAATTAGTTAAGTTTATGGGGGGAATCTGGAAAACTTGAAATTTACTGATTACTCCATCATCTTTGACCATATGTCAAAATGTTAGGAAACTCTGTTTTAGATATTATCTAATTAGCCCTTCAGTTTCATACTGACCATTGTTCTTCTCGTAATAATAATCGACCAATTCTAAAATTTTTTAAACATATTACAATTTAGCTTTCCAAAGTTCATCTTGTTCATTGATTATTTAATAATGTTGATTAAATAATCATTGATTAAAATATTTATCACCTACCTTGCTGAAATGAAATATCATTACTCTAGAACTCATCTGATTCAATAGTATAGTGACCAATGTAGAAATAAAGATGTTAAATCATTTTGATATACTTTGTTCTTGGGGAAGCCACACTAGTTCAGGGCAATCATCTCTTTTCTTTACCAACCCTTAAAATTAATCTTCTTTTGAACATTAGCCAAGAGAGAGATATTTTATAAACATATTAATCATATTTGTTCATCAAACGAGCATATTTTCACATAGGAATATAATTTGTAACTGAAATATTTTATAAAAATATTATTTTGTCAAAAATAAAATATGATTTTGTTTTAATAAAGTAAAATATTTTATTAGAATAAATGTGTCATTAAGCCATAAAAATGGCTAGTTAAATATTTAACTAGGTTATGTAATATTATCTAAGGGGGGTTGGATTTATAAGTAGAGGACATAAATTTAAAGCTCAGATTTACTATTTATTACAATAGAAGGAAGCAGTGCTAGATGTTTTATAAAGGTTCTTATATCTCTAAAACAATAATTTTGTCATTAGAATTAATTATTGCAATTTTATATGCTTATTAATATCATCATTCTAAAGAATTTAAATATATCAGATAGCTGAATTTCCACAATATCCCCCTAAGTAATTTGGTGTATATAAATGTTGGTATATAAAACATTTAGCATTTAAGAATATTCTTTAAAAAATTCAGTTCTATATATTTTAACTACCTACTATTACCTAGTTTTATGCAAATAAAAGCTATTTTGCAAATTATGGGGAGAATGTATTAGAGAAAAGAGATATTGGAAGCTTGAATTCCAATTCTTTTGCAAGAGGTAATGAAGGGCATAACTAAGATTATACCTATGCAAAGAAAAAGCAGGGAAACGATTACATGTATTCCTGTGTTCAAAAACAAAAGTTTAATAGTAATAATAAATGTTTTTATTAATTATCACTTTTCAGTCATCTTGATTCCATTACTTGATGCACTTTCCCCATAAGATCTCTTTATAGCATATAAAGATGGGTCACCTCAAATTTCAAGCACTTTATATTTGCCAGCTATATAAGCCCGCAAACATGTAGTATTTTAATTTGAATTATAACAGAATAAGGGAACATATTCCTTATTTGTCATTTTCAATGGATAAATTTGTAATATAAATATCATTTCTCTTGCATGTCTAATGCTTTTTTCCCAGGCTTTTTTAACTAATTGTGATCCTTGTGCTGAGAGTATAGATGAATGATAACCAAATTAATGTTGTTTGTCATTCTGTTGTGAAAATATTGTGTATATGTTTTTGTGGAAATAAAGTGGATATTTCACAAAAAAGATTTATATTTAGTCAGTGAAGCCAAGAATGAACTTCTCCTAAGTTTACTTGCCCAAATATCCTTTTAACCTCTTTCAATTCACTTGTAACAATAATGAAACACTTCTTTTAGAATAGATCCTGGCACAAAGAGGCCCTTTCACCACAGACCATTCATCCATTTTCTGTGCTTCCTCTTGTCAATACTTTGTCTCTATCTATAAGGTAAGTAGGTGCCATGGTTATATATAATTTATGCACACACCCAAGTAATCATGTTTAAAGCTCTGTGGATATATAATAATAGTTTTAAACTCTTGTGGGAAAAAAGTAATCAGATTTATGAGCCTATTCTTCAGATTCAAAATGATATGGTAGGTGACAGATCTCAACCCTGTGAATTTGGCAAAGTGACTACATAATATAATCATTTATTTTTTACCTATATTTTTTTAAATTAAGAGAAAAGAACATAGTATAATTTTTATAAAGCAGTTTCTGTTTCCTAAATATTTTCATATATATATATATATATATATATATATATATATATATATATAATTTACTTCTCAAAAACTCCATATGTGGTCATTAGCATTTATTAATTATTTACCATTTATTACTATTTACTACTATTATTAGTGCTATTTACTATTTATTATTTACATTTTTAAATGATGAAACTGAAGCTTAGTGAGATTAAGCAATATATACATCACATTACTAGAAAGTGACAAATTCAGGATTGTGAAAATGGGATTTTTTTCCATTAGTATTATGTCTTTTACACAGCATGAAGTTGCTTTCCTTGCTTTGCATTTTTCTGACCTCTTTCTGTCTAATCCTATTGATTTATTTCTTTTAAAATAAATTCTATTTTGAGGCTACCACATGACTGGGACACGATGACTTTTTCAAGAAATAAGACAGAGCACAGGTAAGAACATGCTTGCCCAATTTTATACATGTTATCTAACAATATGCATCATTAAATGCAAAACTATCTTATTTCCCCAATATCTTATTTAGGATATACATATTCAGGCTATATCTCTAGTATTTGATCTTTTGTGTTCTTGTTTATGATATCAATCTTACTCCTTTCTTGCCTACTTAAACTACTGAATAAGTTACAGTTTTTTCTGAAGTTCCTACCATTAGATAATGAGAATGAAGGTACTTAAGTTTTATTTTTCTTCATATTCTCATTGCCTCATAGAATGCCTAGAATATTTTGGACACTCTTTGTTGTTGCTATAAATTATACTTATGACTTTGGTTATATAGAAAATTTATATACAGGAAATTCCCTCTCTCAATCCAGGTTAGCAATGATTAACAGTTTTATTAGTTGTAGTTTTTAGAGAGTTGCCAAGTGGTACTAAGAGATTAAGTGATTCAGAATCTAAACTCAATTCTTATTGATGCCTGCTAGTACTTTACCCAATATAATTGACTGCTTGCTTTATCCAGGGGTCCTCAAACTATGGCCCCGGGGCCTGATGGAGCAGCTGAGGATGTTTATCCCCCCCACACAGAGCTATGAAGTTTCTTTACTTAAAGGTCCACAAAACAAAGTTTTTGTTTTTACTATAGTCCAGCCCTCCAACAGTATGAGGAACAGTGAACTGGCCCCCTATTTAAAAAGTTTTGAGGACCCCTGCTATACATTGGTAAATTAAGCCTAAGTATTCTTTTCAGCTGGTATTCTCTAATGATATTTCTAATTTCTTGGCAAATTTAGAATTGAAAAATTTGAGAATGTTTTTCACTGTATAACTAATTTTAAGGGATGCACTCATTACCACTTTGGGATGGAAAAAATGAAAAGCACAACTAACTCCCACTACTGTTGAGTATATTTCTTTTTTTTTTTACACTGATCATTAATTTTTCTAACATATGAAATAAAATAAATATTTCCATTACACAGTACAATGAAAAAGATAATTGTACATGAAACTACAAATGTATTATGAAGCATTCTCCATTGCTTTCAAATATACAATAAAATAATTGTAAAAAAACTTTTGTAATTTATTTCTTTCTCCTTAATGACTATCATTAACAATTCTTCTATATAACATTTCTTTCTCTGAATGAAGATATAATCACTCCTCATGTGTCCGTAATATATAATTTTGATATTTATAATAGACAGCATAACTTAGTAGCTCTAAGTAATTCTTTTATTTATTTATTTATTTAGTTGTTTTTAAAACACACTGCTTTATGAATCATGACAAAGGAAAAACTATGGGAGAGAAAAATAAAAACAGAAAAAAGTGAATATTGCATGTCTTTACATTCAATTTCCATAGTTCTTTTCCTGGATGGAGCTGGCATTTTCTATCCAATGTCTATTAGAATTGCTTTGGATGAGGGGATGGAGCCAAGATGAAGGAAAATTGACACTACTTCCTGTTATTTCTTCTGACCTTCTCTCAAATAAATACTAGATTAAGCTTCTAAACTGATTTTGGAGTCAAAGAACACACAAATATTTGGAGTACAACACATTCCCAGAAGAAGATACCTTGGAAGAATTTCAGAACAGGTTAATTAAAAACAGGCAAGGGGACAGCCCTCTGAGCCCAGACCACAGCACAGAGGAATTGAGGCAAAAATCTAGAGCAGGGAGTCAGAGCATCCAGCTTGAACAGATGTCAAGCCTTAAAAATGAGCAAAAAACTAAAAAGAACTCCCACTATAGACAGCTTTCATATATATATATATATATATATATATATATATATATATATATATATACATATGAACAGACATCAAATCCTGAGAATCCTAAAGGAAAATCAACTCCAGATGAAGCTCCAAAGGGAGATATGGGCTGGTCCCCATTTCACAAGGCTTTCTTGGAAGATTTTATAAAGGATCTTTTTTTTTTTTTTTTTTTTTTTAAATTTAATAGCCTTTTATTTACAGGTTATATGCATGGGTAACGTTACAGCGTTAACAATTGCCAAACTCTTCTTCAATTTTCACCTCTACCCCCACCCCTCCCTAGATGGCAGGATGACCAGTAGATGTTAAATACATTAAAATATAAATTAGATACACAATAAGTATACATGACCAGAACATTATTTTGCTGTATACAAAGAATCAGACTCTGAAATATTGTACAATTAGCTTGTGAAGGAAATAAAAAATGCAGGTGGGCATAAATATGGAGATTGGGAATTCAATGTAATGGTTTTTAGTCATCTCCCAGAGTTCTTTCTCTGGGCGTAGCTGGTTCAGTTCATTACTGCTCCATTAGAAAAGATTTGGTTGTTCTCGTTGCTGAGGATGGCCAAGTCCATCAGAACTGGTCATCATATAGTATTGTTGATGAAGTATATAATGATCTCCTGGTCCTGCTCATTTCACTCAGCATCAGTTCGTATAAGTCTCTCCAGGCCTTTCTGAAATCATCCTGTTGGTCATTTCTTACAGAACAGTAATATTCCATAATATTCATATACCACAATTTATTCAGCCATTCTCCAACTGATAGACATCCATTCAGTTTCCAGTTTCTAGCCACTACAAAAAGGGCTGCCACAAACATCGTGCACATACAGGTCCCTTTCCCTTCTTTAGTATCTCTTTGGGATATAAGCCCAGTAGTAACACTCCTGGATCAAAGGGTATGCACACTTTGAAAACTTTGTGAGCATAATTCCAAACTATTCTCCAAAATGGTTGGATTCGTTCACAATTCCACCAACAATGCATCAATGTCCCAGTTTTCCCACTTCCCCTCCAACAATCATCATTATTTATTCCTGTCATCTTAGCCAGTCTGACAGGTGTGTAGTGGTATCTTAGAGTGGTCTTAATTTGCATTTCTCTGAGTAATAATGACTTGGAGCATCTTTTCATATGACTAGAAATAGTTTCAATTTCTTCATCTGAGAATTGTCTGTTCATATCCTTTGACCATTTTTCAATTGGAGAATGGCTTGATTTTTTATAAATTAGAGTTAATTCTCTATATATTTTGGAAATGAGGCCTTTATCAGAACCTTTGACTGTAAAAATATTTTCCCAGTTTATTGCTTCCCTTCTAATCTTGTCTACATTAGTTTTGTTTGAACAAAAACTTTTCAGTTTGGTATAATCGAAATTTTCTATTTTGTGATCAGCAATGATGTCAAGTTCTGCTTTGGTCATAAAGTCCTTCCCCTTCCACAGGTCTGAGAGGTAAACTATCCTGTGTTCCTCTAATTTATTAATAATTTCATTCTTTATGCCTAGATCATGAACCCATTTTGACCTTATCTTGGTGTACGGTGTTAAGTGTGGATCAATGCCTAGTTTCTGCCATATTAGTTTCCAATTTTCCCAGCAATTTTTATCAAACAGTAAGTTCTTATCCCCAAAGCTGGGGTCTTTGGGTTTGTCAAAGACTAGGTAGCTATATTTGTTGACTGTTTTATCCCTTGAACCTAACCTATTCCACTGATCAACTAATCTATTCCTTAGCCAATACCATATGGTTTTGGTAACTGCTGCTCTATAATATAGTTTTAGATCTGGTACAGCTAAGCCTCCTTCATTTGATTTTTTTTTTCATTAATTCCCTTGAAATTCTTGACCTTTTGTTTTTCCATATGAATTTTGTTGTTATTTTTCTAGGTCATTAAAATAGTTTTTTGGGAGTCTGATTAGTATAGCGCTAAATAAATAGATTAGTTTAGGTAATATTGTCATCTTTATTATATTTGCTCGCCCTATCCCAGAGCATTTAATATTTTTCCAATTGGTTAGATCAGACTTAATTTGTGTGAAAAGTGGTCTGTAATTTTGCTCATAAAGTTTCTGATTTTCCCTTGGCAGATAGATTCCTAAATATTTTATATTATCAGTAGTTACTTTAAATGGAATTTCTCTTTGTAACTCTGACTGTTGGATTTTGTTAGTGATATATAAGAATGCTGATGACTTATGTGGGTTTATTTTATAACCAGCAACTTTGCTAAAGTTGTGGATTATTTCTAATAACTTTTTAGTAGAATCTCTGGGGTTCTCTAAATATACCATCATGTCATCGGCAAAGAGTAATAATTTGGTTTCCTCATTGCCTATTCTTATTCCTTTAATCTCTTTCTTAGCTCTTATTGCCAAAGCTAGTGTTTCTAATACAATATTAAGTAGTCACGGTGATAGTGGGCAACCTTGTTTCACTCCAGATCTTATTGGGAATGGTTGCAGTTTGTCTCCATTACATATGATGCTTACTGATGGTTTTAAATAGATGCTGCTGATTATTTTAAGGAAAAGTCCGTTTATTCCTATACTCTCAAGTGTTTTTAATAGGAATGGATATTAGATTTTGTCAAATGCTTTTTCTGCATCTATTGAGATGATCATATGGTTTTTGTTAATTTGGTTATTAACATGGCCAATTATATTGATAGTTTTCCTAATATTCAACCAGCCCTGCATTCCTGATATAAATCCTACTTGATCATAGTGTATTATCCTGGAGATGATTTTCTGTAGTCTTTTTGCTAATATCTTATTTAAGATTTTAGCATCAATATTCATTAGGGAGATTGGTCTATAATTTTCTTTCTCTGTCTTAAACCTACCTGGTTTAGGTATCAATACCATGTCTGTGTCATAGAAGGAATTTGGTAGGACTCCTTCATTCCCTATTTTATCAAATAATTTATATAGCATTGGGGCCAATTGTTCTTTAAATGTTTGGTAAAATTCACATGTAAATCCATCTGGTCCTGGGGATTTTTTTCTTAGGGAGTTGTTTAATTGCCTATTCTATTTCTTTTTCTGAAATGGGACTATTCAAGCAATTTACTTCCTCCTCTGTTAGTCTGGGAAGTCTATATTTTTGGAGGTAGTCATCCATTTCACTTAGGTTATCAAATTTATTGGCATAAAGTTGAGCAAAATAACTCCTTATTATTTCTCTAATTCCCTCTTCATTGGTGGAAAGTTGTCCCTTTTCATTTTTAAGACTACTAATTTCATTTTCCTCCCTCCTTTTTCTAATCAGATTTACCAAAGGCTTATCTATTTTATTGGCTTTTTCATAGACCCAACTCTTAGTTTTATTAATTAGTTCAATAGTTTTTTACTTTCAATATTTTTAATTTCTCCTTTTAATTTTAGAATGTCCAATTTAGTATTTGATTGGGGGTTTTTAATTTGGTCTTTTTTTTAGTTTTTTTAGTTGCAAACCCAATTCATTAATCTTTTCTTTCTGTGTTTTATTCAAGTAAGCATCTAAGGGTATAAAATTCCCTCTTATTACCGCTTTGGCTGCATCCCATGAATTTTGGTATGATGTCTCATCATTGTCATTATCTTGAGTGAAATTATTAATATACAATTAAAATCTATAATTTTCTGCTTCACCCAATCATTCTTTAAGATGAGATTGTTTAGTTTCCAATTACTTTTTGGTCTATTTCCCCCTAACTTTATGTTGAATGTAGTTTTTATTGCATCATGATCTGAAAAGAAAGCATTTACTATTTCTGCTTTCTTGCATTTAATTTTGAGATCTTTATGTCCTAATATATGGTCAATTTTTGAATAGGTTCCATGAACTGCTGAGAAGAAAGTATATTCCTTTCTATCTCCATTCAATTTTCTCCAAAGATCTAACATACCTAATTTTTCTAATATTCTGTTTACTTCTTTAATTTATTTATTATTTGTTTTGTTGTTTGATTTGTCTAATTCTGAGAGTGCAAGGTTGAGATCTCCCACTATTACAGTTTTGTTGTCTATTTCTTCTTGCAACTCTCTTAACTTCTCCTTTAGGAAGTTGGATGCCATACCAGTTGGTGCATATATGTTTAATATTGATATCGCTTCGTTGTTTATGCTGCCCTTTAGCAGGATGTAGTTACCTTCCTTATCTCTTTTAATTAGATCAATTTTTGCTTTTGAGTGATCTGATATAAGGATGGCTACCCTGCCTTTTTTGACTTCACCTGAAACATAATAGATTTTGCTCCAGCCTTTTACCTTTACTCTATATGTATCTCCCTGCTTTAATTGTGTTTAGTGTAAACAACATATTGTCCGGTTCTGACTTTTGATACAGTCTGCTATCTGCCTCCTCTTTATGGGAGAGTTCATCCCATTCACATTTACTGTAGAACTACTAAATCTGTATTTCCTGCCATCCTAATAACCCCAGATTATGCTTTACTTTTTCTTGCCTCCTCCAACCCTCTTTCCCCTTTTTGAACTTATGTACCCTACTTGTATCACGATGCTTACCCTCTTTAGAATCCCTGCCTCCCCGCCTTTTCCCCTTCCTTCCCTTATGACTCTTTTTCTTTTCCCTTTTCCTCTCCCCCGTTTTTAATGAGGCGAGAGAGAATTTTCTCTAAAACAAATGTCAATTATTTTTTCTTTGAGCCAACTCTGATGAGAGTAAGATTCACACAATGTTCCTCCCCCTCTCTAAATTCCCTCAGATATGATAAGTTTCCTTAGCCTCTTTGTGGGATGTGGTTTCCCTCTTTTTATCCCTCCTTCCCACCTTATTCTGCCATCATCCCTTTTCCATATCTACTTCCCTTTTTTATGTTATATCAGTACAATCAAATTATACATGTATTCTTTTTGTATATCCACAACAGAAATACAATTCTCAAGAGTTATTTTTACCTTTTCTGCATCTCTTGAGTTCTATGGTTGGAGATCAACTTTTTTATTTAGTTCTGGGTTTTTTTCAGAAACAAACGGAATTCATTTGTTTCATTAAATATCCATCTTCTTCCCTGGAAGAAAATGGTCAGCTTAGCTGGGTAGTTTATTCTTGGCTGCATCCCAAGTTCTTGTGCCTTTCGGAATATGATATTCCAGGCCCTTCTTTCCTTTAATGTAGAGGCAGCCAGATCTTGGGTGATCCTTATTGTGGCACCTCTGTATTTAAATTGTTTTTTTGTTTTTTTTGGTTTTGTCTGCTTGTAAAATTTTTTCCTTAATCTGATAGTTTTGAAATTTGGCCACAATATTCCTTGGGGTTTTTATTTTAGGGCTTCTTTCAGATGGTTTTCGATGAATTCTTTCAATGCCTATTTTACCTTCTGATTCTATTACATCTGGGCAGTTCTCTTTGATGATTTCTTGTAAAATAGTATCTAGGCTCTTTTTTTCATCATAGTTTTCAGAAAGTCCAATAATCCTCAGATTATCTCTCCTAGATCTATTTTCCAAGTCTGTCGTTTTTGCAAGTAGATAATTCATGTTTTTTTCCAGTTTGTCATTTTTTTGTTTTTGCTTGACTGATTCTTGCTGTCTCAATGAATCATTAGTTTCTATTTGTTCAGTTCTAATTTTTAAAGAATTATTTTCTTCATTAGCTTTTTTACTTCTTTCTGTATATGTCCAATTGAGTTTTTAAATGTATTGTTTTGGTCTGTGGAATTTTTTTCCATTTCACTAATTTTTTTTTTTTTTAGTGAATTATTTTCTTTTTCTAATTCACAGATCATACTTTCTTGCGTGTTCTTTGTCTTTTCCAATTCACAGATCCTACTTTCTAGTGAATTCTTTATTTTTTCCAATTCACAATTCTTACTTTCCTGAGATTTTTTTACTTTTTCCAATTCGTATTTCAGGAATTTGTTGCTCTCTTGTAAGGCTTCTCTTTCCTTTCCCCATTTATCTTCTAACTCTCTTTTGAGACTTTTCATGGTCTCTTCTATGAGAGCATCATGTAATGGAGGACAGTCTGATGCATTTTTGTTGTTTGAGCTCTCTTCAGGTTTGCTGACCTGCTCTTTTTCTGCATAGAAGCTGTTGATTGTTCTTTTCATCTTTTTATTCATGTTTTAAAGCCTTTAGGGTATGTCTCCTAGGCAAAGGGGTTACCAGCTTCTTCTGCAGAACAGGGAGAGATGTAAACCGATTTCTGGCTCTGAGGTATGGGAGTGCTCTGAGTGAGAATTTTCCCTTCCCCCAGCAGGAAGTGGATTCAGCACTGGCTGAGCTATGGAAATGCTCAGTAAGGCTGTGTGGGTTAGCGATTGCCCTTGGCTAGAGACGAAGGGGTGAAAGTGTCACTGCTCCAGGCCGAAGCCTCTTGTGGGACTGTGAGTATTAGCAGCTGACCCCAGCTGCGGATTCTACCAAACTCTGCTGGGAACTCTGCTCCAGTGTCTCTGCCTGATGCAAATTGGCCCTGGGAAAGCTCTATGGCCCCAAGCCGAGCCCCACACTGTGCAGATTGGAGGCTAACCCAGGCTGTGTCCTCCTGCCGTGCAGGATCACAGCTGCCCCAAGGAAAAGACCGGTACTGTGGGTTGGGGCTGCGCGCTTGTGCTGAGATCTGTGCCTTCACCCTCGGTTTGAGGCTCTCCTGGAACCTAATTTCTCTCCCAGTTTTCGCTGATCTCCCCCCTGGCCCCGGAACCAACCTTTTTTGGCGAGACTGTAGATTTTCTTCAGCTGGTGAGTTGTTCTACTTCTTATCTTTACGAATTGTAGCATTCATGACTATTTTTGAGGCTTGATATAATATTGATAGAGAGGGTAAGAGAAGAGCTTAGAAAGTCGCGTGTGCCTTCTCCTCCATCTTGGCTTCACCCCCTATAAAGGATCTTAAAAGAGAGTTAGAAGAAAATAGATAAAGGCAATGAGATTTTTGCAAGAAGGAATGGGAAAAACATAAACTCCTTACAAAATAGATATGAAAAAGATACCAATTTATTGAAAAACATAACTTATAAAATGGAAAAAAATGCAATGACCAAAACAATTTAATTGACCAAATACAAAAAGAGGTAAAAAAGGTAACTAAAGAAAATAATATACTAAAAATTAGAACTGAATAAATAGAAGTGAATGACTAAATAGACTTCAAGAATCAGTCAAACAAAAGCAAAAAAAATTAAAGAAAATAGAAGAAAATATGAAATACCTTGTAGGAACAAAACAACCAACAATCTAAAGATTATTGGACTTCCTGAAAGCCATGATGAAAAAAAAAAATAAAAACCTAGACATTATCTTACAGGAAATCATAAAGGAAGATTGCCTTAATGTCTTACAATCAGAAGGTAAAACAGTAATTGAAAGAATTCATCTATCACCTCCTGAAAGGGATCTCAAAATGAAAACCTAGAGAAGTATCATGGCTAAATTTGAGAATTATTGCACCAAGGAAAAGATATTGCAAACAGCTAGAAAGAAATAATTTAAATACTGAAGAGCCACAACTAGGATTACTTAGGACATAGAAGCTTCCACCTTAAAGGATCAAAGTGCCTGGAATCTGATATTCATTCTAAAAGGCAAAGGAGCTTGGGTTACAGCTAAGTATAGGTTATCCAGCTAAAATGAGCCTCATCTTTCAGTAAAGAAGATGGACATTCATTGATATTGGTGAATTTCGCCTATTTCTAATGAAATGAACAGAACTGAACAAAAAATTTAATCTCCAAACACAGAACTCAAGAGAATTATAGAAAGATAAAAAGAAAAGAACTCTTGAGAACTATATTTCTGTTATGCGTACACATAGAGACTGTGGGTAGAATTTGATTTCTTTATGATAATATGAAAAAGAAACTAGAGGTGGAAAGAGGATTGTACTGGCAAAAAGAAAAAAAGAGGTAAAATAAAGGAAATTATATCTCACAAAGAGGCAAAGAAGATCTATTATAATTGAGGGAAAGAAGGGGGGGGGGATGAGCATTGTGTGAATCCTACTGTCATCAGATATGGCTCTAAAAGAGAATATTAGACATATTTGGTTACACAGAGAAACTTATCTTACCTTATAGGGAAGTGGGAAGAAGGAAAAGAAAGAAAAATGCTAATAGAAGGAAAAACAGAAGCATTAAAGGAAAGATGTAAAAAAGGGTAAGGTCTCCAAAGGGGTGGGCTGCTTAGGAGGTCATCAAAAGCAAAATATTAGGGAGGACGAAGGGAGAAAGGAAAGAGGAAAGCATAACTTAGAGTTAATAAGACGGCAGGAAATGCAGAATTAGTTATTTTAACTGTGAATTTGAATGCGATGAACTCTCCCATAAAATGGAAGTGGACAGCAGACTGGATTAAAAGCCAGAATCCTACAATATGTTGCTTATAAGAAACACATTTAAAGCACAGTGATACATACAGAGTGAACGTTAAGAGCTAGAGCAGAATACATTGTCTTCAGGTGAAGAAAAAAGAAAAGCAGGGGTAGCTATCCTGATCTCAAATCAAGTAAAAGCAAAGATAGATCTAATTAAAAGAGATAAGGAAGGAAACTATATTTTACTAAAGGATACCATAGGTAATGAAGCAATATCAATGATATATATATATATATATATATATATATATATATATATATACACATTTAGCGTAGAGAAGTTAAGAGAGATGAAAGAAGCAATAGATAGCAAAACTATACTAGTGGGGGATCTCAATCTTGTTCTCTCAGAACAAGATAATTCTAACTACAAAAAAAAAAAAAAAAAAACCAAGAAATTAAGGAAGTAAACAGAATATTAGAAAAACTAGGTATGATAGATCTTTGGAGAAAATTGAATGGAGAAAGAAAGGAATTTATTTTTTTTCTTGGTGGTTCATGGAAGCTACATAAAAATTGACCATGTATTAGGGCATAAAATCTCAAAATCTAATACAGAAAGGAAGAAATAGTAAATGCATTTTTTTCAGGTGATGATACAATAAAAATTACGTGCAATACAAGGCCAGGAGAAAATAGACCAAAAATTAATTGGAAATTAAATAATTTAATCCTAAAGAATAAATCAATGAAACAACAAATCATAGACACAATCAGCAACTTCAACCAAATGAATGACAATAATGAGATAACATACCAGAATTTGTGGGATGCAGCCAAAGTGGTAAAAAGGGGGAGTTTTATATCTCTAGAGGAGTACTTGCATAAAATAGAGAAAGAAAAGATCTAATGAATTGGGCTCACAAGTAAAAAAAGCTAGGGAAGAAAACAAAAAAATAAAACCCTCAATTAAATACCAAATTTGAAATTCTGAAAATATAAGGGGAGATTAATAAAACTGGAGATAAGAAAACTATTGAATTAATAAATAAAATTAAGAGTTGTTTTTATGAAAAAACAAAAAAAACAAAATAGACCTTTAGTTAATTTAATTAGAAAAAGGAAAGAAGAAAATCAAATTGTTAGTCTCAAAAATGAAAAGGGAGAACTTTCCATCAATAAAGAGGAAATTAGAGCAATAATTAAGAGTTATTTTGTTCAACTATATGCCAAAAAAATTTGATAATCTAAATGTAATGGAAGAATATCTACAAAAATATAGATTGCACAGGTTCACAGAAGAGGAAATAAATTATTCAAATAGTCCCATTTTAGAAAAAGAAACAGAACAGGCTATTGATCAACTCCCTAAGGGGAAAAAAAAAAAAAAAAAACCAGGCCCAGATGGATTTACGTGTGAATTCTAGCAAACATTTAAACAACAATTAATTTCAATAATATATAAACTATTTGAAAAAATTATACAAAAATAATATTCCATTATCTTCATATACCACCACTTATTCAGCCATTGCCCAACTGATGGGCATCTACTCATTTTCTAATATTTTGTTAGCTCAAAGAGAAGTGCTCCAAACATTTTTGGACATGTGTCTTGTTTGTCCTTCTTTATGATTTCCTTGGGATACAGACCCAGTAGTAGCACTGCTGGGTCAAAGAGTATGCACAACTTTGCAGCTTTTTGGACATGGTTCCAGATTGCTCTCAAGAAAAGTTGAATCATTTCATAACTCCACCAATGATATGTTAGTGTTAAAGTTTTACAACATCCCCTCCAATATTTATCATAATCTTTTCCTGTCATTTTAGTCAATCTGAGAGGTGTGAGGTAGTAAGCCCTCAGAACTGTTTTAATTTGCATTTCTCTAATCCATAAAGATTTAAAGGTTTTTTTTTTTTTTTTTTCTATATGACTAGAGATGGCTTTCATTTACTGATCTGAAAAATTTGCATTTATAGATTTACCAATTAGGAAATGATTTATATTCTCACAAAACGGACATTTCTTCATATATTTTAGAATTGAGAAACACTGATTGTAAATATTTTTTCCAGCTTTGCACTTCCCTTTTAATCTTGTGTCTACTGGTATTGTTCGTGGGAAAAAAAAAAAAAAAAACACTATAGTTTAATGTAATCAAAATTGTCCTTTTTGCCTTTCATAATGATCTCTAGTTCTTCTTTGGTCATAAATTCCTCCTCCTTTAAAGATCTGATAGGTAAATTATCCTTTGCTCTCTTAATTTGTTTATGGTATTATTCATTACATCCAAATCATCATTTTCACCTCATTTTGGTATGGGTTTTGAGATGAGAGTCTATGCTGAGTTTCTGGCATATAATTTTCCAGTTTTTTCCAGCAATATTTATCAAATCCTGAGTTCTTATCCCATAATTTGAAGTATGAGGCTTTATCAAATACTAGATTATTATAGTCTTGATTATTTGTCCTGTGTATCTTATCTATTCCACTGATCCACCATTCCATTTCTTAATAATTTGTATTAATTTTTATTAATTTCCTTATATTCTTTACTGTTTTTTTCTTCTAGATGAATTGTTATTATTTTTCTAGTTCTATAGAATAATTTTGCTAGTTTGATTTGTATGGCATTGAGCAAATATACCAATTTAGACAGAATTGTCATTTTTATTATATTAGCTCAGCCTATCCATGAGCAATTTATATTTTTTTCAATTGTTTAGATAGACTTTATATTAGTAGTGTTTTCTAACGTGTTCATTTAGTTCTTAGGTTTTTCCTGGCAGGTAGACTCCCAAATATTTTATTTTGCCTACAATAATTTAAAATGGATTTTCTCTTTCTTTCTGTTGCCGAATAGCTTTGTCAGTAATATACAGAAATGCTGATGATTTTTGTGGATTTATTTTATGTCCTGCAACTTTACTAAAGTTGTGAATTGTTTTTAGTAGGTTTTTGGGTGACTTTCTAGGATTCTCTAAGTATATCATCATGTCATCTACAAAGATTCTAATTCCTTTAATTTCATTTTTCTTTTTTTATTGCTAAAGCCAACATTTCTTGTACAGCATTGAATAATAGTGGTGATAATGGGCATCCTTGTTTCACCCTGATCTTCAGGCGAATGATTCCAGCTTCTCTCTATTAAAAAGTGTTTCCTGTTGGTTTTAGAAATATATTGCTTATTATTTTAATAAAAGCTTCATTTATTTTCATGTTTTCTATAGTTTTTCATAAGAATGGGTTCTGTATTTGGTCAAAAAATTTTTGTGCATCTATTAAGATTATCTTATGATTTTTTGATCTTATTATTGGTATGGTTGATTATGGTAGTCTTTTTTCTTGATATTGAACCAGTCCTGCATCCATTTATAAATCCCACTTGGTTATAGTGTATTATCCTGTTAATAAAGTGTTATAATCTCTTTGCTAATATTTTATTTTAAATTTTTGAATTAATATTCATTAGGAAGATTGGTCTGCAATTTTCTTTCTCTGTTTTGGGTATTCCTGGTTTAGGTACCATATTTGTGTCAAAAAAAGAATTTGACAGCATTCTTTCCTTACTTATTTTACCAAATAATTTACATAATATTGGGATTGATTGTTTTTTTTTTAAATTTGTGGTAGAATTCACTTGTGAATTCATTTAGCTCTGGATATTTTTTCTTAGGGTATTTACAGATGGCTTGTTCAATTTCTTTTTTCTAAAATGTGGCTTTAATAATTCATTTTCTTTTTGGTTAATCTGGATAATTTATATTTTTGTGAATATTGAACCATTTTGTTTAAACTGTTCTATTAGTTGCCATTCTGTTGTGCAAAGTAGGCCCTAATTATTACTTTAATTTCTTTTTTATGGGAGATAAATTTACCTTTTTTTCATTTTGATGCTGGTAATTTTTTAATTCCCTTTCTAATTATATTCATTACAGTTTTACCTATTGTGTTGTTATTTTCTTTTAATAAAACTCTTTTTATTAATCAGTTTAATTACTTTCTTAGTCCCAATTTTATTAATTTTATTTTAGAATTTTTAAAATTCTATAATATTTTATTTTATTAGAATTCTTTTAATTTTAATTTTAATTAGAACTCTTTTATCTACATTTTGAATATAAATAGATTTGAAATTTGCAGGTGTTCTATCAGAAAGACTTCAACATTCTATAGCCTTGGAGTCTATGTTCCTACTTATATAGATATATTCATCAAAGTGTGTGATGCTTTGTGAAGATATTTTGTACTGTTTGCTTGCTAATCAAAATGGACTTTAATTTGGATTCAAGCTAATCAGCCAAAATATTATTCTTGTAACAGTGCATATAGTAATATATATGTATATATATATATATATATATATATTACAAGTGTGATATGCTTTGTTTTTTCCTTTACAGTCCTTATATATTGTTATAAATTTTCATACTAGTTTTGAGCGCTTTATTTTGTGACAATTGTATTTGAAAATTTCTTTCTTGTATGTCAGACTCTACAGGTACCTGATAGAGTGCAGTAAGAACTAAGATATTAGATAGTAGAGCTTGTTTATTGGTATAGTTCAGCATGATTGACTAAAGGCAGCTCAATATTAAATCAAGAAGAAATGTTGCAGCATTAACAAAGCCCTCAGGGTACAAAGTTGTGACTGGAGTCTTCTGATCCATGCAATTTTGGACACTTCCCAAAGGAGAATAATACCTCCCTCCTTACCCTGAGCATAGACAGATATATAGCTAAATAAAACTGGTAGCTGATGTACTCATTGATTTAAGTCTCCCTTTCTCTGAAGTATTCACATGAGTCATCATCTTACTACAGAGAGATGTGGCACATGAAGATTAAGAGGAGAGAGACAGAATCTTCAAGTAGAAAGATCCACAATGATATTGCAAGTGTTAAATGTCTCATGAAATAAAAAAGACAATATGACCAATAGCTCATGGAAGATTATTAGAAAACCATGAAACCTCTCACCCTGTATTATTTACTCAGATTATTTCCATATAAACCATGGGACAGTCGCAAAGAAGATAACATATGGTTTCTGTTCTTATGGGCAGCTAGGTGGTACAATAGATAGAGCACCAGTCCTGAAGTCAGGAGGATCTGAGTTCCAATCTGGCCTTTGACAGGTACTCTCGTGTATGTGTATATATGTATATATATATACATACATACATACATATATATGTGTACAACATATATATATATATGTATAGCATATATATATATATATATATATATATATGTCAATACCCTCCTAGCTGTGTGACACTAGGCAAGTCACTTAACCCCAATTGCCTTAGCAAAAAAATAAAAATAAAGATAAGTTCATATAGATCGAGCCGTTATAAAGAAAAATAAAGTTGGATTAATCTAATCCAATCTTCTGATTTTATATATGAGAAAAATTAGACCCAGGAAATTTAGATAATTTTCTGGAGGCAAAGAAGATAGTAAGGATCAAGATCTGATGGAATCCAGTTCTCTGACTCCTAGACAGTTCTCTTTTCATGATATCAGACACTGACACAATATAGACTGGCTTAAAAATGTAAAAGTCATTCTCAGCTCATGGGCAATACAAAAAGTAGGTGACAGGACAGATTTGGCTTGCAGACTGTAGTTTGCTGATTCCTGCTCTGAATTATGGAATTATTAGGTCTGACTTTACATGTTCCAGAAAGTTATAAAATATTGCATTTTTTTTTCAGGGAAATATATAAGCAATACCTTACTCCCTTCCAACACGTCTTTACTAAACAGCAATAGCCACTAGTTTTAGAATTTGTGATATATATGTATATATTATATCTTCCTTTATTTATTGTAAGGTAAAAAAGCCTTACAGTATACAGAAAATAGTTCTATATTGATGAGAAAATGTGTCCCAAGTAGAAAACGTATTAACTCCATGATCTTAGGCAAGTCACTTCATCTCTCAGACTTAGTTTCCTTATCTATAAGAAGTAAATTACAATACTATCATCCTAATAGAATTGTTTTCAAAGAATTGTTTTCAAAAATGCGTTTATTATTATTATTATGTTTGAAGAAGGTAAAAGAAAATTTAAAGTCAGAAATAAAGTTATGGCTAACAAGTCTTACAGAATCATTTCCTCCATTTCTGTCTTTGTAATCCATCAGGAATCAACTGTCTTCTCAGGCGACATTTCTCTCAGTGAATGGTACCTTCTCATATTGAAGCACTCTTCTGCCATTCTTGTATCCTACCATTTGTAAATTCTTTCAAAGGACACCATTTTGTACATAGATCCAGGACAGCTATAATTTATTCCTGGTTATACTTCTATTTTGAATTTAGAACACCTTTCCACTCCCTCTACCTTCCATTCTTCCAGGTTCTTATTTTATGCTTGGTTTATTGAAGTAATCTTTATTTCTCTTGTCTCAAGATTTTTTCTACTCCTCATTCAACAAATAATATTGATATTTTTAAAACAAAAGTTTGTCCACATCACATACATGTCTCCTATTCCGACTTAACAAATTCTAATTGCTCCTTATTACCTTTGGTTTGAAAAATAAAGTCATTCATTGGTATTAAAAGTGCTCCATAACATGGCTGTCTTGTTTTTCTTATATTTTATGTATATTCAAATATAATGTGATTCAGTGACACTGGCTTTCTTATTATTCTTTTCAGAAGCACTCTATGTCCCAGCTCTGGGCATGTTTACTGGTTGTTCAACACATGCTTGGAACTCCCTTTTACCTCATGTCTACCTACTAGCTTTACTGACTTCATTCATGTTCCAGCTAAAATATCAGCTTTTAAAAGAAGCTTATTAAACATATATCTTTGGTAAATGTAGTTATTTACGTGTAATCTCTCCTATAAAATTGTGAGTTTCCTGAGGGTAGGGGCTGTATTTTATCTTCATTTGTTTCTGCAACACTGGCAAATATTAGTTATTTAATAAATGCTTAATGACAGATGTACAGAAAAAGCACTTTTTAATATAAGATCCAGGAAATGTTGCAAGTCATATATCATACTCCCCTCCACATCTCTTTTCCAATTTAAATTTAATCATTAAAATTTACTCTGAATTTTCTATATTCAGTAGACTATATTAGTTACTAAATATGGCAAAATAAAATGAAAAATATCTGCCTTCAAGGGAATTATGCTCAAAAAAGTTATGTAGTCATCTACTATCTCTTTACTCATTTGTTGTTAACTTTCTTTTTAAAAGGATTGTGTTCTATACTTCTCTTTATGAGGATCATTTTTTTTTAGGAAAACAAAATAAAATTTAAAAAACAAATAACACCAAAACAAAACAGAACTGAATTGGGATATCCATAGTTCCCAAATCCATCTTTATATTTCCATCAGCTACCAAAAGAGAGTTAAGTTTTTGACCTTTCTCTTTTTTTGGCACATAGCTTAAAAATCCCCTTTTCTTTCTCTTTAGCATTTATGGGAAGCCTCAGGGCATCTGAGAATTGAGAGTAAATAATATTATTCTTGCAAGATTTCAGCATTTAAAAAAACATTTTCTTCTCAATTGCCTATCATGCCCAAATATAATTTGTGTCTTTTTAAAATGTGAGTTTAATGATTACCTCTATCTGTAGCCATTGCCTTTTCTTCCTTATTGGAATTATTTGTGAATGATTCACAAGACTACAATTTTTACAAGTAATATTTTATTTTCCCCCAATTACATGTGAAAATAAATTAAAGGCAATTTTAATTTTTGTTTCACATTCTAATTTCTCTCCCTCCTCTTCTCGTTCCCTGAGATAATTAATCTAATATAGGTGATGCAAAACAATTTCATATTAGTCATTTTGTGGAAGAAAATTTGAAAGAGAAAGAAAAAAAGAAAGGAAAGAAGAGAATGGAAAAGGAAGAAAGAAAGGAAGGAAGGATGATAACATGCGTGCTTTTGTTTTTATTCAGACATGCTCAGTTCTTTCTCTGGAGATGATGGCATATTTCATGATGAGTCCTTTGTAAGTATCTTGGATCATTACATTGAGAATAGCTGGGTAATTCATACTTGTTCATCATACAATATTTCTGTTACTGCATACAATGTTCTCTTTTCTGTTTACTTCCCTCTTCATCTATTCATACAATTATTTCCAGGTTTTTCTGGAATGATTCTGCTCATCATTTCTTATAGCACAATAATATTCCATTACTATCATAGACCTTAACTTTCAGCCATTCCTCAATTCAGGTGGATCCCCTCAATTTACTATTCTTTGTCATCACAAGAAGAGCTGAAATATATATCCTTATACAAATAGGTGATTTCACTTGGGGATCAGTACTTAGCTGCTGGCTTACAGTGGTACTGGGAACTTGCTAGTGGTCCCTTGGCATGTAACATACCCTCCACACCAGAGAGACAGACTTTTTGCTGAACCTTTAAGTTGTAATGAATAGATTAGCTGTTTTAGCACTCTAAAACTTATTCTGAAATTTTATTGCAGGGTTGTTTAGAAGGGAATTTGGAAGGGCTCAAGAAAGTCCCTGCTTCATTCTGTCATCTTTACATTGGAACCAGAATGTCACTCTTTAGAGTCATTCTATTGTCTACTCCATTTTTCTAAAGAAGTCTTTCCTTTATTTCTTCAGTCCAAGGAATTGTGTTTATATTATAGTGAAAGTTTGTAAAAATCACAATCTGGAGAGTGTTTCAGATGAAGCTCAACTCTCTCAAATCCTAAAATGGCATGATTTTCACATTCTCAGTCCATGTGCCTCTGTCTGCCCCAGTGACAGATACAGTTCTGAATAGTTATAGATATTGTTTTTCCATCTAGAAATATAAACAATTTAACCTTAAGTAATATATATATTTCCCCCCTGTTTACCATTCTATACTTCTCTTGCGTGCTGTTTATAAAGATTACATTTTCTGTTTAGTTCTAGTTTTTTTTCCAATGGAAATGATTCTACATCTCTTCACTGAAGCCCCAATATCTCTCCTGAAAGATGATGCTGAATTTAGCTAGATAATTCTTGGTTGTAACAGCAGATCCTTGGCTTCCTGGTATATGATATTATTGTAGAAACTGCCAGATCCTTAGTTATTCTGACTGCTACTCCTTGATATTTGAATTGGAGGGGGCAAGATGGCAGAGAGTAGACATGACTTTCTGTTACCTTCTCTGACCTTCTCTCAACCCAAGAGTAGATTAAGCCTCTAAACTGATTTTGGAGTCTAACAACCCATAAATATTTGGAGTACAACACATGTCCAGAAGAAAATACTTTGGAAGAACTTTAGAACCAGTCTGGTTCAAATGGGAATAGGGACAATTTGCTGAGCCCAGCCCCCAGCATGGGAGCTGAGGGAGCTGGGGTGGGGAGTTAGAGTATTAAAGCTTCCATGCATATGGGAATCTTCTGTGAGCCTCTTAGGCTACTCTGTGCTGGTTGCAAGCAGGGGATTTTGCAGATTTACTACAAAAGGCAAATGATAAACCACTGAACCCAGGAAGAACATGGGACCTAGATGTAATTATCCAGCACCTGAAGTCAATCAGCATAACTGCCCCAGGACAAATTATAGCAGCTGGTGTTCCTTTTCATTAAGAGCAGACCCCAAGCCTTCATAAAATGAAGAAAAAAAAAAGAACTCTCAATGAGTTCTTGGAGACAGAGAAGAACACACATTAAATCCTGAGGTTCCTAAAGGAAAATCAACTCTAGATGAAGCCCCAAAGAGAGGTAAAAGCTAGTCTCCATTTCACAAAGCTTTTTTGAAAGATTTCATGAAAAATCATAAAATAAATTTGGAAGAAAAATGGGGAAAGGAAATGAGAACTTTGCAAGAAGGGGTGGGAAAAGCATATAACTCCCTACAAAATGGATCTGATAAAATGGAAAAAGCGCATAACTTCTTAGAAAATAGATATAAAAGTTATACCAATTCTTTAAAAAATAAAATTTGTGAATTGGGGAAAAAATGAAATGAACAGAACAATTCAATTGGCCAAATACAAAAGAAGCTTTAAAAGGTATCTGAAGAAAAAAATACACTAAATATTAGAATTGAACAAATGAAAATGAATGACTCAATAAGACAGTAAAAAAAAATGAAAAAAAAAAAGGAAGAAAATATGAACTATCTCCTAGGAAAAACAACTTACCTGGAAAATAGATCTAGGAGAAAAAATCTGAGTATCATTGGGCTTCCTGAAAGCCACAATGAAAAAAAGAACCTACATGTTATCTTACAGGAAATTATAAAGGAAAACTGCCCTGATGTCTTAGAATCAGAAAGTAAAATAGCCATTGAAAGAATTCAATGATCACCTGCTGAAAGAGATCCCCAAATTAGAACCCGAAGAAATATTGTGGCTAAATTTCAGAACTATCACACCAAGGAAAATATATTGTAAGCAGCCAGGAAGGAACAATTTAAATACCCAAGAGCCAAAACTAGGATTATGCAGGACCTAGCAGCTTCCACCTTAAAGGATTGAAGAGCCTGGAATCTGGTATATCTCCAAAAATATAGATTGCCCAGGTTAACAAACAATTGACTAAATTATTTAACTAGTCCCATTTTAGAAAAAAAAAAATAAGGGGTATAGAGGACACATGTCTTTTTCTGAGCTCTTCCCACAGCACTCAGACTAAATAACAAATCCAGTCTCTGAATTACTTCTGGACTGACAGAACCCACAAATATTGGGAATGAAGCTAATTACCAGCAGAAGATAATTTTGAAGATCTCCAGAAAACATTTGTTGCATTTGGGCATGGAGGGAGGATGGCCAAGTGCAAGCAGGCTGAGCACATACACCCATTCAGGCAGCTTACAGTCCTGGGGTGGTGTGGACTCTGCATGCTGGAAAATCTATGAGACAGAATCTACATCAGTGTTGGCTACTCAGACTTGGTTGCAAGCCAGTAGATCAGCAGGGAAGGTATAAAACATCCAACACAAACACAAAACATTTAAATTGAACCAGAATTTCACAGGACCTGGCCTCACCCATCCAGCACTAATAGTCAGTCAGCACTGACACAGCACAGTCCTTCTATTTGTAGAGGAAATGTGGGCAATATCTTATCTTGTCAACTTTAAAAAATGATCAAAAAAGCAAAAAGAACTGTGACCATAGACATTTTTTATGTTGAAAGAGAAAAACAGATTTCAAACTCTGAGGTCATTAAAAGTAGATCGTCTTCCGATACAGCCCCAAAGGGTGATATAAATTGTTCCAAATCACAAGATCTATTGGAAAAATTTGAAAAGGATCTTGAAAGAAAGCTAGAAGAAAAATGGGGAAAAGAAATAATAATTTTGCAAGAGAGTTTGGAAAAAGAAACCGAAATTTTATGAAGAAACTCCTTACAAAATATATTTTATGAAATAGAAAAAGCATATAACACCTTATAAAATAGATTTGACTATTGAAAAAAATCAAAGTGGAAAAAGAAAACAACTCTCAAAAAAATGGAACTTGTGAAATGGGAAAAAAATTCATAGAACAAAACAACTCATCTGGGAATTCAATTAGCCAAATACAAAAAGAACTAAAAATGTAAATGAAGAAAACAATTCACTAAAAATTAGAACTGAACTAATGAAAAAGAATGATTGAATGAGACATCAGAAATCAGTTAAGGAAAACAAAAAAAAAAAAAAAAGAAGAAGAAAAAAGAAAAAAGGAAGAAAATGTAAAATATCTACTTGAGAAAACAACTGACCTGAAACATAGACCTAAGAGAGACAATCTAAAGATTATTGAATTTCTTGAAAACCATGATGAAAAAAGATCTTAGACATTATCTTACAGAATATCATCAAGCAGAATTGTCCCAGTGTCCTAGAATCAGAAGGTAAAACAGCCATTGAAATAATTTATCAATCACCTCCTGAAAAAGACAACAAAATAAAAAATCCAAGCTATATAGTGGCTAAATTTCAGAACTATCAGACCAAGGAAAAAATATTACAAGTATCCAGAGGGAAACAATTCAAATACCGAGAAGCCACAATAAGGACTACCCAGGACCTAGCAACTTCCAACTAACAGATTGAAAGGTCTGAAATTGGACATTCTGAAAGAAATTGGAATGCAGCCAAGAACAAATTACCCCATTAAACTGAGCATTTTCTTTCAGAAAGAAGATGGTCATTCAATGAAACAGGTGAATTCCATTTATTTGTAATGAAAAGACCAAAGCTAAACAAAAAATGTGACATCCACATATAGAACTCAAGAGAAGCATAAAAAGGCAAAAAGAAAAGAACTCTTGAGAATTATAAGTCTATTATGGGCAGACATAGAGAGTTCATGTATAATTTGATTTTACTGTTAGAATATAAAAACAGAGCTGGAAAGGATATTGTAATGGAAAAATCTAAAAGTGGAGGAAAATTACATCTCACTATGAGACAAAGAAGACCTATTAAAACTGAGGGAAAAAAGATAGGGAGATGAACATTCTGTGAATTTTATTCTCATCAGTTTTGGCTCAGAGAGAATATTAGACACATTTGGTTACACAGAGAAACTTCTCTTACCTTATAGGAAAATTTGAAGGGAAATGTAAAAGGAAAGGGGAAAACTAATAGAAGGGAAAAGTGAAATAGTAGGGGAAAGGTATAAGAAAGGGGGAGGGACTATGAAGGGTGAGAGCTGCTTGAGGTAAATGGAGTCATAGGCAAGATACTGAGGAGGAAGGAAAGGGGGAAAGGAAAAAGAAAAGCACAATTTATTTAAAGCATAAATAAGATGGCAAGAAATACAGAATTCTTTCTTTTAATTGGGAATGTGAATGGGGTGAACTCTCTTATAAAAAGAAGTGGATAGCAGACTGGATTAAAATCCAGAACACTACAATATATTGCTTACAAGAAACATATTTAAAGCAGAGTGATACATACAAAATAAAGGCAAAAGGTTGGAGCAGAATCCATTTTGCTTCAGGAAAAGTTAAAGAAAGGAGGGGTACCTATCATGATCTCAGATCAAGCAAAAGCAAAAATAGATCTAATTAAAAGATATAAGGAAGGAATTTTGCTAAAAGGTAACATAAATAATGAAGAAATACCAATTCTAAACATATATGCACCAAGTGGTATAACATCTAAATTCCTAAAGGAGAAGTTAGGAGAGCTGCAAGACAAAATAAATAGCAAAACTATAATAGTGGGGGATTTCAACCTTGCTCTCTCAGAATGAGATAAATTGAACCACACAATCAATAAGAAATAAGTTAAG
Source organism: Sarcophilus harrisii (assembly GCF_902635505.1). Lineage (NCBI taxonomy): Eukaryota > Metazoa > Chordata > Mammalia > Dasyuromorphia > Dasyuridae > Sarcophilus > Sarcophilus harrisii. The sequence goes on along the minus strand of NC_045428.1, from coordinate 93,815,328 downwards.
GAGGAAAATGGAATATTACATGTGATAGATCTTCAAAGAAAATTCATTAGAGATAGGAATATGCTTTTATTTTTAGCAGTTCATGGACCCTATGCAAAAACTGATGATGTAGTACAGCATAAGGACCTTAAAATCAAATGCAGAAAAGCAAAGATAGTAAATGCATTTTTTCCAGATTATCATGTAATGAATATAATATTAAATAAAAGGCCAGGAGAAAATAGACCAAAAAAATTGGAAATTAAATAATCTAATCCTAAAGAATGAATTGGTGAAACAGCAAATCATAGACACAATCAATAACCTCATCAAAGATACTGACAATAATGAGATAACATACAAGAATTTATGATATGCAGCCAAACTAGTAATAAGAGGGGATTTTATTTCTCTTGATGGAGAAAGAGAGGATCAATGAATTAGGCTTACAACTAAAAAAGCTAGAAAAAGAACAAGTTAAACTCCCCAGTCAAATACCAAACTTGAAATTCTAAAAATAAAAGGAAAGATTAATAAAATTGAAAATAAAAACATATAATTAATAAATAAAAATAAGAGTAGGTTTTATAAGAAACCAACATAATAGACAAACCATTAGTTAATTTTATTAGAAAGAGGAAAAAGCAAAATAAAATTGCTAGTCTCAAAAATGAAAAGGGAGAACTTTTTACCAATGAAGAGGAAATTAGAGCAATAATTAGGAGTTATTTTGCCCAACTTTATGCCAATAAATTTGATAAGCCAAGTGAAATATAGAAATACCTACAAAAATATAGATTGCCCAGAATAACAGAAGAGGAAATAAACTACTTAAGTAGTTCCATTTTACAAAAAAAAAAATAGAACAAGCTATTACTCAGCTCCCTAAGAAAACATCTACAGGACCAGATGGATTTACATGTGAATTCTAACAAAGATTTAAAAAACAATTAACTTCAATACTATACAAAGTATTTGAAAAAATAGGGAAAGGACTCCTACCAAATTCCTTTTATGACACAAATATGGTACTGTGTGAAAACTGAGAAAGAAAATTATAGACCAATTTTCCTAATGAATATTAATACAAAAATCTTAAATAAAATATTAGCAAAAAGATTAAGAAAGTCATCCCCTGGATAATACATGATAACCAAGTAGGATTTACACAGGAACGCAGGACTGATTTGATATTAGGAAAACTATTAGAAAAATTAACTATATCAATAACCAAACTAACAAAAAACATGTGACTATTCCAATAGATACAGAAAAAGCATTTGATAAAATGTAATACCCATTTTTATGAAAAACACCAGAGAGTATAAGAATACTTGGACTTTTCCTAAAATGATCATTAGTATCTATACTGTCAGCAAGCATGATAAGTAATGGGGATAAACTAGACCCATTCCCAATAAGATCAGGGGTGAAATAAGTTTGTCAACTATAACTATTACTATCCAATATTCTATTAGAAATATTAGCTTTGGCAAGACAAGAAGAAAAAGAGATTAAAGAAATTAGAATAGTTCATGAGGAAACCAGATTATCACTCTTTGCAGATGATGTGATGGTATATGTAGAGAAATCTAGAGAATCAACTAAAAAACTACTAGAAACAATTCACAACTTTACCAAAGTTGCAGGGCAAAAATAAATCCACATAAATCATCAGCATTTTTATACATCACTAACAAAATCCAACATCAAGAGATACAAACAGAAATTCCATTTAAAATAACTGACTTTCCCTTGGCAGATAGCTTCCCAAGGGAAGCTATCTGCCAAGGGAAAGTCAGTAACTATATGAACACAACTACAAAACACTTTCCACACAGATAATGTCAAATCTAAACAATTGGAAAAATATCAAGTACTCTTGGGCAGGTTGAGAAAAATATAATAAAGATGATAATAATACCTAAACTATTCTACTTATTTAGTGCCATACCAATCAAACTCCCAAAAAATAATTTTACAGACCTACAAAAAATAATAACAAAGTTTATCTGGAAGAACAAAATGTCAAGAATTTCAAGGGAATTAATGGAAAAAAAATGCCAATGAAGGTGGCCTAGCTGTGCCAAATCTAAAAATATATTGTAAAGCAACAGTCATCAAAATCATTTGCTACTGGCTAAGAAAGAGAATACTTGATCAGTGGAATAGCTTAGAATCATAGGACAAAATATTAAATATCTATAGCAATCTAGTGTTTGACAAACTCAAGAACCATAGCTTTTCAGGTAAGAATTCACTATGTGACAAAAAATGCAGGGAAAATTGGAAACCAGTATGGTAGAAACTAGGCATTGAGCCATACATAACACCATATATCAAGATGAAGATAAAGTAAAAATGGGTTCATGATCTAAACATAAAGAATGATATTATAAATAAATTAGAACATATAATAGTTTACCTCTCAGATCCGTGGAGGAGGAAGGAGTTTTTGAACAGAGAATAACTAGAGATCATTACTGATCACAGAATAGATAATTTTGATTATATTAAGTTAAAAAGGTTTTTGTACAAACAAAACTAAAATATATAGAGAATTGACTCAAATTTATATTACTTCAAGCCATTTTCCAATTGATAAATGGTAAAAGGATATGAACAGATAATTTTCAGATGAAGACATTAAAACCATTTCTAATAATATGGAAAAGCGCTCTGTTAAGTCCAAACTAGCTCCCTGGAGGCCTCAGGATCAGCCAGAGTCAGGATAAGTAAAAGTCCTTGGTCTTTAGAGGAAGAAGCAGGCAAACTGACAAGAGTTTTCCTAAAGATCTCTTCTAAATTCTGCAGTCCAGTATCTCCACCTTTCTCCTCCTCATCCTGCCACCAAGTGACTCTGCCCTGTCTCACCCCACCCTCTAATTCTTGCCTAGGATTATGTTAATACCAAACATTGAACCAGCATCAACTGTGAGAGCCATTTATCCAAACATGCTAATAGAGTCATTGTCTCATATTAAGTAATTAGCCTTAAGTGCTCAGTTCTCTGATTCAAGTATACCTTTTCATAGTTTCAGCCCTTTACAATGCTCTAAATCATTATTGAACAGAGAAATGAAAACTACAACTCTGAGATACCACTGTACACCTCTCAGATTGACTAAGATGACAGGAAAACATAATGATGAATGTTGGACAGGATGTGGGAACAATGAGACACTTATAGAATTTGTGAACAGATCCAACTATTCTGGAGAACAATTTGAAACTATGCCCAAAGTGTTATCAAACTGTGCATACCCTTTGATCTAGCAGTGTTTCTATTGGGCATATATATCTTAAAGGAATGAAAGGGACCCACATGTGGAAAAATGTTTGTGATTGTGGAAAAAACTGGAAACTGAGTGGCTGCCCATGGATTGGGAATGGCTGAATAAGTTATGGTATATGAATGTAAAGGGATATTATTTTTCTAAAAGAAATTATGGGCAAGATGATTTCAGAGAGGCTTGGAGAGACTTACATTAACTGATGGTAAGTGAAATGAGCAGAAGCAGGAGATCATTATACATGGCAACAACAAGATTATGCAATGATTAATTCTGATTAACATAAATATGGCTCTTTCCAACAATGAGATTATTGAAGACAGTTTCAATGTTCTTGTGATAAAGAGAGCCATCTACACTCAGAGAGAGGACTGGGAGAACTGAATGTGGATCACAACAAAACATTCTCACTCTTTTTCTTGTTCACTTGCATTTTTTTTTCTTACTCATTTTCTTTCCCTTTGATCTGTTTTTTTCTTGTGCAGCAAGAAAATATATAAATACGTTTTCACATATTGGGTTTAACATATATTTTAACATCTATAACTTATAACAATCATGGATTGTTTGCCATCTATGGGAAGAGATGGGAGAAGGAAGGGAAAATCTAAAGCACAAGGCTATGGAAGGATCAAAGTTGAAAAATTGTCTGGGCATTTGTTTTGAAAATAAAAACATTTAAAAAAGATTTTTTTTTTTTTCTGGAAGCTTGTACTTCTGGAGTTTTGCACAAGGGTTATTGGGATATTCCTTGTGGGATCTCTTCTCAAATGTGGTTGATCAATTCTTTTGACTAGTATTTCCCACTCTATTTCCAGAATATTGGAGCTCTTTTGAAGAATGCTACCCAAGCTCTTTTTTTGTCATGGTCTTCAGGTATTCCAATAATTTTAAAATATTCTCTTCCCGAATTAGTCTTCCAGGTTGGCTGTTTTTCCAATGAGGTATTTTATATTTTCTTTCATTTTTTCTTTACTTTAATTTGTTTGACTGATTCTGGATGTCTCATTAGCTTCCATTCCCCCATTCTATATTTTAATGTATGCTTTTCTTCAGTTAGCTTTTGTATCTCTTCTTCCATTTGATTAATTCTATTTTTTAAGGAGTTGTTTTTTTAATTTTTTTTCTTTTCCTTTTCCAAGCTGTTGACTCTCTCATACATACCACTCATTTTTTTCTTCTTCCTCTTTTGTCTTTTAAAGTTTTTTATAAGCATGTCCAACAACCCTCTTTGGACCTGAAACAAATTCATATCACTCACTGAGATTTCTATTGTGCACATTTTGTCCTTGTCTGAGTCTATGGTGTGTTGCCTTCAAAATTCAGGTAAAACTCCACCTCTTAGAATACATATTTTCTGATTTCTATGGTTAGTAAGGCAACCATCTACAAATTAGCATTTTTAAATATTATGTATATAGATCCTGACTTTAAATATTGACAGACATAGTTCATTCCCTTAAAATAACTCATACTTTTTTAAAGACAGGAGCTATCTTATTCTTGGATTAAGTCCCAAGGACATAGTACAATGCTTAGAACCATAGAGTGTTTAATAAATATCTTAATAAAGCTTTATTAGAAGATTGATTCTAGTTCTCTATTATTCTTTCCCTTACTTTGCTCTTCACAGATGAAGTGTTTTTCCTTAGAATGTCTTGAATGTCTCCTAGTGTTTGGCAATATCTTCAACTTCTAAGGCACAGAATTGTGTGTATGTGGTAGGAGACTTGTGGGTACAGTTGTTAAGGGGTTAAATGGGCCAGGGATTCAAACTTAATCACTGCTATTCAAGAATAGAGAATGGTTTTCCAATTCTAATTCTGAAATAAAATTATTTGGGGTAATTTTAAACTGTGAGTTTATTTGAGAACAGTCAGTTACCTTTTAAAAGTTTAAGGTTAAATTCTGTTTAAATTCTATGTTTTTCATAGTGTTTAAGTTTACCTGTTTAAATTCTGTAAAATTATTCTAGACAGATTTTAACTTATATGCTGTTTCTGCTTTATCTTGTATATTCAGTATCAGCTACTATAAATTTATCATATATTTCCTTCTTTTGAGAATGAAAAGTTGGAAAATTGTGTGGAAAAAAGATTCTACCATTTTATCTATATAAAACAAGACTCCAAATAATATTATGGAATTTTCTTAACTTGGAAGGTTTCATACATCAGTAATCTCACACTGAGTTAACTAATATTCACTAAGTTTGTTCTTAGGCTGATGCATTACAAATTTTATTAATGATAATTTAAAAATCCACAGAATAAGCACTGAATATATTGGTTCTCAAAAAGTCTAAAAATCTATATTTTGCCTCAATAGAAGTTAATTTCAATTATAGGACTCAAGGCAGAAATGCAACAATACGAAGAGAGATATATCATAAGATTTTGTATTTATATTTAATGCTGCTATAAAAACATTAAAATGTCTCAATTCTAATGCTAATAAATGTGGAAGATGTAGAATCACTGAGTTACATTTTCACATATCTGACTTTTAGGTGGGATTGCAATGAAAAGGAAGAGAAAAATATCTTTCCATTATCAGAATAATTAGTTCCATAAATTTCTTTATGTCTTATGTAAAGAACAAGGGTAATTATACTGTGAAATTTCACTTTCTGCATGTGACATATTAATTTATAAGCATGTATAATGCTTGTTTCAGAAATTTCTTCTTTGTGTACAAGTGCTTTATTATATATGAAAGTATATTACATGAATTCCGAATTCTGTGCATAATGCATGCTGTATGCATTTTTAAAAATCAGAAAATTTATTTCAGCCATTTTATTGGATTTAAACTTTCATTAAATTTGTAGTATATGACTTAAAAGAAGCGTTTTATTTGTACTCAACAAGTGAGAGTAAGTTTGCAGAAAAGCATCAAGTTCATTTGCAAAAAAGAAAGTATCGGTAATGATAACATAATTATTACTAATCATCATATGAAATTTCATATAATTGAAAATATTCGATTGTAATTCCAAGCATAACTCCATCGACTATCATGTAATTCAATGTGCCATAGCACTTTTATTTAAGGTTAACATTACATGTACCTCCCCCACTTACAAGTATCAAAGCTTTCTGTTTAAAAATAAAAATTGTTTTTTGTTTTTTTTTAGAAATTGAAATGAGGGAGTTCTTATACAGTATAACTGTTAGATAACAACAACAACAACAACAATAATAATAATAACTCCCTTAAAATGTAATTTCTTATCCATTTGTTGAGAGAGAAATGAAAAATAACAAGAATAAAAGGCAATTACGATGTAATGTGGGAGATTTTTGCTCTATGAAATCATGACAGGAGAATGGGCTGTGGTGCCACTGTTTGGGTTAACACATCTTTGAGTGTGATGAAACTCCTGCTATTAATTTAAAAAACAGATGAGATAACATAGCTTTGTTTTCCCAGTAGAGATTCAATAGTCCCTCCAAGGGTAACATCTGTCTGAACTGAAGTAGTAATATGTCAACAACAAAAAAAAAAATGTCAATTTTCTTTTGTTAGATAACTTTGTTTTGCAGGAGTTGGGGAGAGATAGAAGGCTTTCTAATGGCAAACCAACCCTATATTATTCTCTTTAGAAATCATAGAAGGGTTATCTTAAAGAGTCTGGATTAGGCAAGAGAATCATAAAAGTTGCACAAATATCATGATTGAATAAGTTAAGCATCTATGGAATTACTAATAAAACTAAATCTAATGCCTAGAATCATGCAGAACAATTTCTTATCTTGCATATACCAATAAATATCAAATGTCACTTCTCAAAATATCTTGAAAAACTCAACCAAAAATTATGTTTAAATGTATCTTAATCCCAAGCCCAAATATGGAGTAAAATGACCCAAAGTGTTACCCTATATATATATTTTTAAATGCTGCATTTAATCAATATCATAGTGCCAGTTACTTACATTTGCCAAGTTACATAGATTCTAAGGCTTTCAGAATATAGGGAATCAACAGTTGAGATCAACATCTTTTAGAAAACAAAAGGTTGTTCAGAATGCTATAGGAAATAAGCTGAAGATAATTTCAGAAAACCTACAAAATAAGTTTTTAATATCCTCATACTTCAACTAATTTGGAAAAAAATGATATTTTAATACTTCTGCAATAGTTATTAGGACATTATAATAGCAAAGTAACAATTTTCTCCTTTTTTTCTGTCTAAAGTCCACCAAGAAGGGAGAATGGAGGGTACAGGACTAAGATTCAGGAATACTTGTGTGTAACCTTGTTTCTGCCATTTATAGATTTATAATCCTGAATACATCATCTCCTCTGTACCTATTTCCTCATCTGAAGAATGAAGCATCAGACTCGATTCTTTCTAAGATCCTTCTGGCTCCAAATTCATGTTCCAAAAAAGATAGGGAAAAAATACTATTGCCACTACTACTCCCCCTCCCGCTCCCATTACCTGGGTGACCAATTGGAATGTGTCAAAATGATACTGAGGATAGAATAAAAATCTGGTACCTAAGTTAAGAATAGATTATATTATGAATATTATATTTAATGTTAAGTAAATTTATCATTCAAAATACACTAAAACTAAAAACTAGTGAATGCTAAAATTCTTATTACTCAGACTGAGAAATGATCCCAGAACATTTATTTTTAAAACTAACTGAATGAGATCACAAGGTACTTTGGATGCATCAGGAATAAAAGAAAAAAAAAAAACAATTAAGAAATCACTACTCTTCATAGCTTTCTTAAAGTATATCCCTATCAAAGGTCTTGTATTGATCTCCTTTTTATTTTTAAGTAAGAATGGAAATATTCATTTTTGTTATTTAAAAAACAACCCTAAAATATAAATTGAAATATATTGCAAACCAACGTGCTACCATCTCATACAGACATGCTCTTATAAAAATACCACTTGTCTTATATAACATTATAAACTAAATATCTCTTAAAAGAAAATGAGTCAAGTTGTAAAGAGCTAAATTGAGTAGTGGTAGAAGAATTAATAATTATTTAGAATGTAATTGATTTTTAAGTTGCTATGAAGCAGGCACTTTGAGTTTTATGCCAAAAGTAGATTGTGTAGAGTATATTTGAAGAAGAAATAATAGCAGTTGTTGGCACATATTACTACAATTTACATTTTCAGTTCATTCTATCTAACCTCCCAAATTGACTAAATACACTAGAGAAATTAGGAAATTAGAAAGATATTAATATTTATATTAAATTTAGTCAGTAAACCTTACCTATATTAATATGACTTTGGTACTGCCTCTGAGGGTATGTGTGTGTGTGTTTATATAGATATATCTATATATACACATATATATATATATATATATCTAGGTACACATATATATATAGATATAGATAGATGGATGTATATTTTCATGCATATATATATATATATACATATAATTAGATTTTTTTATAGATGATAGATATTTATAAAAGTATAATCTTAGTCTCTAAATTTGATTTCTCTTTGGAAATCTAGAATCACATTTCTAATTGTTTCTATAATAATCAGTCAATAAACATTTATTAAATGATGACTATGTTTCTGACACAATATTGTGCCAGACTGGGATAAAGAAAGAAATGAATATGATCCTTGCCTTCAAAGAATGTTATAGAGTAGTGCATGTGGATTCAAATGACATATTGACACCTCAGATTTAACATACCTCCCTAAACTTTTGCTAAACCATATTCATTTTCTCTGTTAGAACTAGGTTCAAATATTGACCTCAACAATTTCTATCCCTGTAGCCTTGAGCAAATTTTTCACCTATCTAGACCCCTGTTTCCTCATTGTAGAGTGAAGGGAATTAGAATGATGATCTTGAGAGTCTCTTTCAACTAAATATTTATGATTCTAAGACTCCTTTCACCTTTCATAAAACAATCAGTTATCAGATCATAAGTCATTGAGATATTGAGTGCAAAGGAACTTTATATTTAATCTATTCTCAACCCTTTATTTTTAAATCTGGAGGAAAATGAAACTCAAGGAAAAAAAGTGAAAATTCTAAATTCAAAATTCTTAAGACTTCACCACAATATTGATCATAATACATAACATTTTTAAATTTTATCTCATTTATATTAACTTAAAAAACTTTAAAAAATTGGGAAAAATAATAAAGATTGGGAAAAAATAAGATGAAAATATGGTAAATTTTTACATTGAGGAATAAACACATGAAATACATTGAGATCTTTTTTTCATTATAAAGATAAATATGTTTAGCTATTCCCCCTTTTATTCATACTTTATGCAAAGCTTCAACAGTAATTTACATTCACAACAGGATTTCACAGCATCTGCTGCCTCAGAGATCCTGCCTATCTTAACTTAAAACTGATGAGTGTGTGTGCCTAAGATAGAAAATCAGTGTCCCTATGGTAGGTAAATAGTTTAATTAGTCTAGAGATTTTTATAAGTCCTTAATACTATGGGTTGAAGAAGAATTGAAATTGCAATTATTTTGAAATGGAAGTTTTTTCTTCACTCAGATAGGTACTCTTACAATAGCTGCTTATGCACTACTAAAAATCAGAATTAATAAACAATGCAATTAGATGGAAAGAATCCTGACTAAATAACTTCTTTGCTTTATGGACATGAATTTGGGAGTACAAAAGAATAAAAAAAGAAGGAAATGTGCCCAGCATAGAAATAATATAATATCTAATACTTCTAGCTGTCATTGTTTCCAGGGGAATGGAAATAGTAGCTCCTGTGCATCAACTGTAGCAAAAATGTCTGTGTACCATATCTACATGCTGAAAAAATATGTATGTCATCACCACTAGATGCTATTTCCAATGCATTTCAAATGTACACTTGTGAAATACAGTTTTTTTTTAAACTGAGGCCAATAAATATAATTGAGGTACATAATTAAAAAAGAAACAGCATGAACCAAAACAGCTATAATCTTATGAGAGGAGATCATGAAAATGTCTACCAAGCTAGTAATGAGCATTACGCCTAATCTTAATTATGTGGATATTCTTAGATGATTACTTAGTAAGATTTTTTTGAGCAAACCATTAAGAAAATACCTAATTTCTGGGGTTAATTGCTCTTATGAATTTTCCAATGATTCTACTTCACAGGAAATACCTTCTTGAGCTGCTTTAAATTAATAAGCTTACAAATCAGCCATGGAGATTTTTCTTCCCCTAGGTGGTAAAATGCTTGAAATTTTGCCTTGCACAAGGAGCAATATATTATATTAATGAGATGCAGATACTACACTCTTTTCATATCTTCCAATAGAAAGTTTTCCTCTGTTTGTTTCATCATTCATTTGACTGATCTGCATTGACTTTCCTCATTGAAAGGTCCATTCACCAATGAATTTATAGTCTGAAGCTCCACGTTTGTTCCTTCTTTCTTGTTCTTCTTCTAAAATGAAAATGTATGAAATAAAGTTAAAATTAAAGAAACACTACGGAAAAATAATGTTGTGCCAAAGTTGCCTTTTAATGCCATGACCCAGTTTCTTCAATTGTCCTATTTAGTTATTCTGTCTCAGGTTATAACCTTTCCCTCTTAATGTTTGATGAGATAAAGGTCTACCTCAGTTGCTCTGTCTTAAAACCCCAGGTTATAATCATTCTTTCTTAAATGGTTGATGAGATAAAGGTTTTATATCTTTAGGTTATAGACATTCCTTCTTAATGTTGGACTGGATAAAGGTTTATCCATTTTAGATGTCATTAGAATATCAGTAACCTCCCTCCATTGTATCATCCTAGGGGCCTCCCCACTTCATTAGGTTATCCCCATCCAGGTACCTCCCCCATTATGTCACTGTTCTTCTTATCCTATAAAAAGCTTGCCCTCTGATATTTAATGGGTGTACTCTTTGAGATGATAGTCTCGTCCAGCCCTGGGACCAAGATCCATTTGGTCCCAATATATCTCTCCATTTAATAAACTATTGAATTAGTCTCTAACCTCTGTCTTGCTCAGTTTCTCCAGCATAACAATAATCCCCCCTTTAAAAAAAAAAAAAAAAGTCTGACTAGAGAATGTTGTTATGGTGAAAGGGAAAATCAAAAAAAAAAAAAAACAGCTTCAAAGAAGACAGTCATTATATTCAAAGTCTCAAAGAAAAATGTGAATTTGTCCAAGACTCAAAAAGAATTATTGGAAAAGCTCCAAAAGGATTTTAAAAAATGAAATAAGAGAGGGAGAGAAACAATCGGGTGTAATGTTCTTTGTTTGATTTTCTGGAGGTATCTAGGGCAGCCTTCTTTTCAGCAGGGTTATCACCACAGGAGTAGCCAGCCGTTAAAGTCCAAATACTTTATTATCTCTTTCAAAGTCTTACCTCCTTTCCTGGGGCCCAGCTAGCTTTCTTAAAGGCCTTCCAGAGTCTTGGTTTCAGTGGACAAGTGCAGGAGGCCAGGCCAGCCACCAAAGATTAAAAAAAAAAAAATATATATATATATATATATATATAAAGTTTATAATGCTGGAGATGGGGAGTGGTGGCAGAAAATACTGGAACCTTATTTTCATCAGAATTGACTTCAAGAGAGAAAGAGTAATGCATTCAGTTGCATGTAGTAATATATCTTTTCCTATAAGAAAGTAGGAAAGGAAGAAAACAGTATTAGGGGAGAGTGCTGACAAAAGGGAAGGTAGATTATGCATGGTAAAACTCAGGAGCAAAACACTTTTGCAAAAGAACATGGTAAAAGGAGAGAAAAAAAAGAATAAATGGGGGAAAATAAGATGGAGGCACAGTAATCATAAGTGAAAAAAATTACAGCAAGTTTCTCTTTAAAAGGCCATATTTCTTAAATATTTAGAGAACTGAGTCAAATTTATAAGAATGTAAAATAAATCTCCAATTGATAAATGATCAAAAGATATGAATGAGCATTTTTAGAGAAAAATTAAAACTAGTCATATAAAATGCTTTGTCACTATTAATTAGAGTTATGAAAATAAAACAGCTTTTAACTGCTACCTCACAACTTTCAGATTGGCTAATATTACAACAAAGTAAATTACCTTAGTTAGAAGGAATGTGGGAAAATGGGAACATTAAAATATTGATGGTAGAGTTATAAACCGATCCACCATTCTGGAGAGCAATTCAGAACTGTGGTAAAGGGGTTATCAAACTTTGTATTCCCTTTGATCCAACAAAGGGGTCTACATCGCAAAGAAATTTTATTTAGAGGAAAAAGCTTATCTGTACAAAAATATTTAAATTATTTACTTTTGGAGGTGGAAAAGAGTTGAAAATTAAGGGGATATATATAAATTAAGGAATGACTAAACAGTTTATGGTATATGATTCTGATGCAATACTAATATTCTATAAGAACTGATGAATGGAGCACTTTCAGAAAAATCTGGAAAGACTTATATGAAATATCCTGATTACTTACAATGGAAATTATACAGTGCAACATATTCATAATCTGTATTTACATATATTATATCATGTTAATTTATTCTGTATGTATTAGTTATAAAAATTAATAAAAGTGAATATATTTGTATCAATTCATATTGATTTACATGTTTTTCAACTAGCTTAGACATTTCTCAAGGGCAAAGGCCATTTTAAAATACTGCTTTCCTTAAACCAGTCCTAAATAATTTTTTGAGGAGTAATTTAAAATGAATAATACATTATGATTGCATTGCATTCATTCATTAAACAAGCATTAAGTGCCTTCTTTACTCCAGATGCTCTTATGGATACAGGTGAGGAAAAGCACAATAATCTTTGCCCTCAAGAAGCTTACATTGGGGAAAATATCCACACATATAAATGCAAATAATAAGTGCTGCGTAGAGAAAGGGAAATATCCCTTATAGTTAAGGAATAAGAAAAATGAGTAGAGTAGTGACACTTTAGCTGAGCCTTGAAGAAAAGTAAGAATTCTAAGAGTTGGAGGAAGTTATATTTGTCAGTCACATAAATTATTCCTAAATTTAGCCTGTCTCATAACCCACCAAGGGAGATGAGGCATATGCTATAATTACAACTGGTTTTTATAATTCTTAAAGTTTGCATCTGTGCCTTATCTGTTTTCCTTCATTCAGGTTTCACAATAGCAGTTGCCTCATATTTTCCTATTTAAAAAAAAAAAAAACAACAGGCCACTTGACATGAGCTCCATATTCTTTCTTCTTTCTCATCTCATCATATTCAGATATGTTTGTTCACCATTATTTCCTTCATTCCAACCAAGGATAACTAATTGTACAAATGATCCCATTCCAAGTAATAGATTGTTCTTTCCATCTGTTCCATCTTTCCATCCATCCTGTCCCAATAGAGAATATATCACTTATGTTCAGTCTTTCCCTGTCTACTGACTCTTCCCTTTCCACCTACAAACATACACATTTATTTCTTTTATCCTCAAAAATTCCCCATTTGATCTTTCCATCTCTTCTAACTAACACCCTATATCTTGTCATTGGTAGCTATCATTCTTGAAAAAAATCTGCAATAAATGTTTCCACTTTCCTCTTACTCTCTTAACCCCTTAAGATCCACCAGAGCTCATCAACTGATCAAAATTGGTCTTGTTGTGCCAAAGTTTCCTTTTAATGTCTTGACCCAGTTTCTCCAATTGTCCTATTTAGTTATTCTGCCTTAGGTTATATGCCTTTCCCTCTTAATGTTTGATGAGATAAAGTTCTATCTCAGTTGCTCTGCCTCAAAACCTCAGGCTATAATCATTCCCTTTTAAATGGTTGATGAGATGAAGGTTTTATATCTTTAGATTATAGACATTCCTTCTTAATGTTTGACAGGATAAAGGTTTATCTATTTTAGATGGCATTAGAATATCAATAACCTCCCTCCATTGTGTCATCCTAGGGGCCTCCCCCACCATTAGGTAACTCCCACCTAGGTACCTTGTTATATTATAAAAAAGCTTGCTGTCCCAGTATTCAGGGATGGATTCTTTGAGATGATAGTCTAGTCCAGCCCTGGGACTAAGATCCATCTGGTCCCAGTATCTCTCTCTATTTAATGAACTATTGAATTGGTTTCTAACCTCTGTCTTGTTCAGTTTCTCTGGCATTACAGTCTCTCTCTAAAATATCAATTATCTCTTAACTATCAAATTATATCTTTTCAATCTTTAGTCTTTGGCATTGTCAATCACCCTTTAAAACCACCCCCTTCTCTTTAAAATTATCTTCTTCCTAGGTTTTTGTTACATACTCTTACACGTTTTCCTCCTTCCTAGCTTACTATTTTTTTTTCAGTTTCCTTTGCTGGATCTTTAGCCATGGTGGTTTTACAGTGCTCTGTCCTTGTCTCTCTTCTCTTCTTCTTCTTCAACATTATTTCATTTGGTAATCTCATCAACTATCATGGATTTAATTACTTATTCAGGTAATAATCAGATTTAATTATTCCCTTCTAAGCTCTCTGCTGATTTTCATTCTAGCATCTCCAAGTACCTTTCAAACATCTTGAATTGGAAGTCCAGTAGATCTCTTTTATTTTTTAAAGAGATTTTCCAATCCAACCCAATCCAAAAAAAAGATTTTCCAATCCATTCACTATTCATAGTAAGTATTTATTTGTGAATCCTTTTATTTTTTCTATCTGCTTTTAGTTAACTTTCTTCTTCATTTTTGTTTTCATTACTATTTTTTTTTCTTTTTTATTGAAGCCTACTTTTTAAAGCTTTATTTTTCTTGTTCCTTGTGGTCTGTGTTTCCTTTTTTCCATTTTTAAATTCTATTTTCTTAAATAAGAAAAAAAAAGGCAGAATAGAAAAAAAGAAAGAAAAGGAAAATAAAAACAAAAGAAAACAGAACATAGTCATGTGCCCAGCAAAATATCAGGGAAGATTTAAAATATATAAAAAATAAATGGCCATTTCAAGAAAAGATATATAATAGTAGAAGGAATTATATTTTGTTCTCTACTACAAACTTTTTTACTTTATTCCTTTTTCCCACTTTTATTCCTCCCTACCTAACCCAAACAGGGAATAGTTAAGCACAGTTATATTTCTATCTATCTATTTTTCTATTTATCTATCTATCTATTTATCTATCTATAAATACATACACCCACCCACCCACATACATATACCCACATCCACACACAAATACACACACACACACACACAGAGACACATATATGTATATATATGCAGCATATACATTCTCACCCACCCTCAAACCCACTCACAAATACATATATTTACATATACACATACATAGATAAATAAATATCTACATATACTCAGACGTTTACCTATAGTAAACATGTATCTAAAACAATATTTGTATGGCTGACATATAATGGAAATTTCTCTCTTGATTTAATCTTTAAGTTTGACTTTGTCTACAATCAATGATTACTAAGCTATACTTTATTTTTCTAATAAATTCTTCTCCTGATTCTTATTGTAGTGTTTGTATATAACTTCTTTCCTGTTCCTGGTAACTTTTCCACTTTAATTCTGCTTCTTAACTTGCCTTGCTATTACTCAACCTCCCCATATTCATAGATCACTCTTTGTCTTTTCCCCTCATCCTTTTCTTCCCCCTTTGTTTATCCCTCTCCACCCCTCCACACTTTAAAAAATATATTTTGGAGGGTGCTGTAACATTCATGATATATATGTAGTGTTGCCTGTTTAATGCATAATCCAAATGATGTAAGTTCTCAGGACTGTGAGCCCTCTTCTCCTTTCAAATGTCTGTATTTAATCTTCTTCTGCCCCTCATTTTTATAACATAATTACTATTTTTACCTTGTCCTAGACAGTTTTGTTTTTTAGGGTCACATAATAACTCTAATAATAACTCTGCCCCAATCTTTCTTTTGAGCTACTCAATTACAGATGTCAATATTAAATACATAGTATATATTCCCATGTAAAAAATTAAATAATTTCTCCATATTAAGTTCCTTGAAATTGATTTTTGATATTCACTCTCATATACTAAATTTTCTATTAAGTTCAAGTTTGGTTGAAAGAAAGTTGTTGAATGTCCATTTTTTTTCATTCAATATTATGGATAATTTTGCTGGATATGATATTTGTGGCCACAAACTTAGTTCTTTTGATTGCTGATACATATGATTGTAGGACCTGTGGTCCTTTATTATGGCTACTATTAAGTCCTGTGCAATTCTAATTGTAGCTTCAATATATTTTGATTGTTTTTATCTTTTTTCTTGCAAAATTGTCTCTTTAATTTGAGGATTCTGAAATTTGGCAATAATATTCCAATGTTTTCCTATCTGTTTTCTACAAATCATTCAATTTTTTTTTTTCTAGTTCTGCTATGTACTCATGTTCTATCACTCCAGCACAATTTCCTTGGATTATTTCTTGCATTATTACATCAAGATTCTTTTTTTTTTTTTTTTTTTTTTTTTTTTTTTTTTTTTTTTTTTTTTGGTGCAGCTGTCAGGAAGTCCAATTATTCTTCTTGATCTGTTCTCTGGATCTGTTGTTTTTCTTATAAGAACTTTCGAATCCTTTCTATTTTTCACTCTTTATATTCTGTTTTGTTATTTCTTGGTCTCTATTGATTCACTGGCTTCCCCTTGTCCAAAGATGATTTTCAAGGAGTTAAACTCTGTATCCCTTTTTCTGTTTATTTTTTTTCCTCTTCTTTTTCTTGGATGCTTTTATTGTATTTTTGTTTGTTTTTCCTCAGTGTCTGTCATTTGATTTTTAATTATTTTGTGTTCTTGTATAAATTCTCTCTGGGCAGGAAATCATTTAACTTTACTCTTTGGGGTAGAAGCAACTTTTTTTTTTAACTTCAGTATCTTCCTCTGCGGACTTTAGTCTGCCCTATTTCCATAGTAAGTTTCTATAATTGGGTTCTTTCCTCTTTGCAGTTCATTTTTTTAAGGAGAACTATTGTGTAAGTACTCTAATCATTACATGGGGGAATGGTGCCATAACCTTCATTTCAATTTTCCCCTCTAACTTAGAACCCCAAATGAAAAAACTTTCCCATCCTGAAAATGCCAGCAGCCAGCAGCCTCATTGCCCCACCATTTCTGTGTTTACTGGGTGCTGATTCCTTCTCATGCAGTGCAGGGTCTCTGCAACACAGCTGGGCCTGAGGTTCACTAAATCATTCTGTACCTTGCAAGCTGTCCAGGAGAAGAAAGTTTCTGTGATTCCTACTGAGCCTCCATCCTAGTCCAGCTAGCCCAGAGTCCCCACCTGGTGTTTCTGTGAAGTGTTTGCACTTTACACTGGTTAATTCATGAACTGAGTCTTTCTTCAGATCTACTTGGATTGTGTCCATCAATCTATGTTTTGCCTTAGGTGCAAATTTGTCTTATTTATGGGGGAAATCTGGAGAGCTTTTAATTTACTGATCTATTCCACTATCTTTCCAGAATCCTCATCCAGTAGTTCTCTTAAACTCAATAGATTAAAAAAATTCAATATGAATTTATTTTTTCTCCTACTAAACCCTGCCAACTTCAAGCATGTCTTTTGCTGTAGAGGGTAAACCATCTTCTCAGTGTTTCTCAGGGTTATAACCTCAGTAGTATCTTCAACTCCTCACTCTCTCTTACCTCTATATTCAATATGTTTTCAAAATTTGTCACATTTGTCAAATATGTCCCTTTCTGTCTTCTTACATTTCCATGTCTTTGTTACATGGTCCTTCACCATCTCATACATGAATTAAAATTGTCATTTGGATGGCCTCAAATCCTTTCCCATTTGAAACCATTCTCCACTTATCCACCAAAGTAAATTTCTTAAAATACAGGACTGACCATGTCACCCACTACTCAATAAACTCTAGTGACTATCATCTTTACTATCAAATACAAAATAATCTTCAAAGCCCTTCACAAATTAGCTTCCCATTTCTACTTCCTATGCTTCTACTCTATTGACTAATTTGTTTCATGATCAAGATAACTATCCTTCTGGACCAACATAATGATACAAAACATGTCTGATGGGTCCAGATTTGAAAAAAAAAATATATATATATAGGTTTCAGTCCCCATAGAAAACAACAGTATTATTATCATTATAAGAATCATTGGATAGGATTAAACACTCAATAAGTGTTTAAAAAAGGAAGACAGGAAGGACACTGAAAGAATTTAACATATAAGAAATATACAATATGAAAATTAATGAAAGGAAATATTTGACAATTGATTTGAGGAGGCATTCTTCTCTTCTAATTATATAGGAAAATTCAGCACTAAAAATCAAAAAATTATGAAATAGGCTGCATTTATATCAATGTAATTAATGCTTATGTTCAATTGCATATACAATCTTCATCTTATTGTTTGGGGGCATATTGGATAAAAAAAAGAGAAGAGTAAGGCATTTTCCAAATTATTTCTTCAATTATATGTATTTAAATGCAACCAATATTTCTTTATGTATAAAATGAGGAGACTGAATTAATATCTCTATTTTTACTTGTAGCACTAAATCTGTAATGTGAAGTTTGATCAGTTTAATAAATCCAGTGAAACCATGTTTTTTTAGTGTTGTGTGATTATAGCCACTAGCTAATTTACTTATTTTTCTACATTAATTTGCTTCAATGGCATTGCAAAGACCAGGTTTTCTTAAATGTTTTCCGCCCATGATCCTTTTTTTGTGCAAGATATTTTCACATGGTCTGGATATATAGGTATATAAAATAGAAAAAAAAAAAACAAAATTTACTGATAATAAATCACAATTTCTAAACCCCCATATTCAGTTAAGAGTGACCCACAGTTTAAGAAGCAGATATAGAAGTTATACTCCTTCATCTAAAATTAGTTTTCTTTACAGATCAAAAGACTTCATTGTTCTTATATATGTGACATATATGCTTAACTTGCAGGAGATGACTGCCTAGTTAGACATATTGCCTGTGTTTATGTAAAGACAAGTTCTTATAAACTATCAGAGTCTTTGGTCTATTGTTTTGAATATATTCCAATGATAGTCTAAATTATAATACTGACTATAAATATAGTCAAATAAAACACTTGCAATTAAATATTCTATAAGACAGATTTGCTTTCTGTGGTAAGAAAAGAATAATTTGTCATCCAGCCTTAAAAATTCAGAAAATAAGTGTCTGCCATTTCATCTATGCAGCCTTAGAGTATAAAGGCTCCATTGCCCAGGCTTCTGAATCAAAACATCTTAATATTTGTTAGCAAATAGTGCTGCCTGATGGATGAGCATCCATTTCCATTATGTAGATTATTATGCAGGAAGTTTAAATTTATCCTTTAAATCCGCCTGAAAACGCAGTCTTAGTTCCTTGGGGCCACTCCTCCTTGTTACATACTAATATGACCGAGAGAAGGGGTGGGGGTTAGGGGGGAAGCAGGTCATACATTTTAACATTTATTTCATTTTATTGCTACACGCAGTCACACACTGGAGAACTCTGATGGCAGTTCTACAGGGCTAAAAATAAATAAGCTATGGCATAAATATTTTAAAACACTGAAGCAAGAACATAATTAAGGTGACATTACCTTTTTTTCAAGCCAGAAGGCATCTTTTTTTAAAAAGAGAGACTGGAGAATTTGTCCACAAGCTAAGCTTGCATGTAAATCACTCACAAACATTTGCCAAGCAGTTCACACATTTTCTCATTCTGCTGTGTTGATGGCCTTATCAGGAAAGGAGAAATGTTGCTCCACAATAATTCTGATCTGCTGATTTGGGAGCCACCATAGGGTGGTAAGTGCTAAAGCTCATTTTCTTTCACCTTTTTTTTTTCTCTTCAACATGACTCTTTGTTATGTGTTCTTTATGCTGATTGGGGGTTGTCCATTCTCCATTTGATTAATTTAATAACTTTTGAGATTCTTATTAAATATTTTTATAACTATCTAGTTTTCTATCCATTTGTATTGATTGTTCAATAACCTATGCTTATAGCAAACCAAATAAAATACTTGGGATATGGTACTGCTTCTTTAGAATTACCCTTTCTATATTTTTTTTTCACTTGTGGGATTGTGTGAATTCCATCTCAGATAAATATAGGAGTTAGAAGAAAAAAAGAGGAGATAGGCACAAAGAGCAGAGGATGTCGGAAGCACTAGAAGCAAGGAAATGTTAGTACCTACACTGAAATCCATAAAGAGAAATTTTATTCTGCCAAATCAGCTCTTTATAAAAGGAATCAAACACCAGTCAATAATTTAAGACAGTAGTAGATATACCAGTTGTTTCAAGTTGGACAACTTTCCACATAAAATCAAATGTATTATCTATTTTTGATACTAGTAGAATCATCAAAGTATGCATTCTTTGGGAGAATTGAATGTTTGAGGAAGTCCATCACATTTTAAAACTTAGCTCTACACTGATTACATTTTTGTCTCCTGAAAATTAGTACTTTGCATGGCTTGAGTAACTTCCATTACCTATAGAGCATGTATCACCCTAAATATTTCACTGGCTACAATATCTGAAAGCAGCTCCCTGCATTTTAGGATCTGAACAATCATCATTCTTGATAGAGATTTACTAGTATACAAGAACTTTAGTTAACTGAGTAATCTATTTATGACTGCCTTTTAGCAAGTTGTTGTTATTATTCTTTTTCATATCCCTGTTAGGTTGTCCACATAAATGAAAGAGAGAAATTTGAAGAGATGATCGCTATAATCCATACTTCAAACATATTTGCTTTAGAATGGAATTATCAAGACTTATGTCATTTTGTTCAATTTCCTGAACAGCTTGCTCCTCAATCTTTTAATAAATTGTGATTATATAGCTTTAATATAATTATTTTAATTTACCTATATATGATGCATATATTTTACACATAACATGGTATATTATTGCTTCCCCTTTTCAGGGCCAGAGTCAGAAATGCTACATATCCCTCCCAGAGTTCTTCTTTACTCTGAAAAAAGATGTATCTTTTCTCTAATGCTGATGATTCAAACTCCACACTGGATATGTTCCCATGTGTTAGGTGCCAGTCTCCAAAATTGTTTAACCGCTTAATATCGATTAGCTTTTACGAACTTTAAAAATATATCAAGATCATGTAAGATTTACTATCAATATTTTAATGTCAT